>NC_141992.1:89860364-90192448 GCF_049901715.1 Pseudonaja textilis
GCATTCAAATGCAACAGGCTCCAGTTTGGAGTAAGCGTAGCCCCAGGCATCTTTCAAAGCCTGATGGAGAGACTATTACAAGGGATAAAAGGGGTCGTGCCCTATTTTGATGACGTATTAATAGCAGCACCCACAAAAACCAATTAGAGAAATGCCTCAGAACAGTCCTACAGAGGTTCAAAGATGCTGGCCTCAAGGTTAAGAAGGAAAAGTGCCAGCTTTGCACAGAAAGGGTGGAATTTCTTGGCTACCTCCTTGACAAGCAAGGAATCCACCCCACAGAAAAAAAATTGGCAGCTATCAAAAATGCCCCAAGACCCAAAAACAAAACCGACCTCCAAGCCTTCCTGGGACTTATTAACTTTTATAACATCTTCCTACCCCAGAAGGTGACTGTTGCTGAGCCCCTTCATAGACTACTCAATAAAAGGGCATCTTGGATTTGGGGACGTCGGGAGGAACATGCCTTCCAGCAAGTAAAAGACCTCCTTACCTCAAAGGTAGTACTAATTCAGTATAACGAGACACTACCTTTGACTGTCACATGTGATGCCTCACCATTTGGGGTGGGGGCCATCCTGAGCCACGTCCTACCAAATGGCTCAGAAGCACCAATTGCATTTTTTTCACGAACTCTATCAAAAACAGAAAGAAACTATAGCCATTTAGATAAGGAAGCCCTTGCTATTGTCTCTGCAATTAAAAGATTTCATGAATATGTTTATGGGAGACCATTTTCTATTTTAACGGATCATAAGCCACTACTTGGGATTCTGGCAGGCGACAAACCTACTCCACACATTCTCTCTCCCAGAATGACGCGATGGTCAGAATTTCTCGCTGCCTACGACTATCAATTAAAGTATCGCCCAGGGAAATCTATTCCCCACGCAGATGCCTTGAGCCGCTCACCACTACCCGAGTCACAGGAAGACCCAGCTCCCACACTCCCGGTACTGCAAATAGAGACAATGCCATCACCTCCACTAACGGCCCAAGACATCGCCTTTGAAACCAAAAGAGACTCTTGTTTGGCATGAGTTCTTGGCTGGGTGGAGAAGGGATGGCCAGATTACGACACTAAGGAAATGTTTAAGCCATTTAAAAACAGACAAACAGAACTTTTTTCACAAAGAGGGTGCATCTTGTGGGGAGACCGAGTTGTTGTACCAACTAAGTTACAAAAAAGGGTTTTGCAAATGCTACACGATGGACACCCGGGCATCATGCGTATGAAAGTGCTGGCAAGAAGTTACGACTGGTGGCCAGGTATGGACAAACAAATCGAAACCTGGGTCGCCTCTTGTAACAAATGCCAGGAAAACCACTCAGCTCCACCTAAAGCCCCACCAGCAGAATGGGAAACACCCAGGGGTCCTTGGTCTCGCATTCATATTGACTTTGCGGGACCTACGAGAGGCCACACCTCTGCCTACTCAAACTGGCTTGAGGTCAATAAAATGAAAGCAACCACTACTGAGGCAGTCATTAAAAAACTGAACAGACTCTTCGCCACACACGGGTTACCAGATGTCCTGGTCTCTGACAATGGGCCCCAATTTACTGCCTTAGCCTTTGAACAGTATGCGGCGAATGACCGGGCTGAACGAATGGTTCAGTTTACAAAGAAAACCCTGCAGAAAATGGATCAAGGTAACATCCACAACAAAGTCACTAGAATGCTGCTCCTGCAACACATCACACCAAACAGCACGACCAACAAGAGCCCAGCTAAACTCCTGATGGCCAGGAAACTCAGATCACCTCTAGATCGTTGCACCCTGCCCACACCCGAAAAGCCCCTGGGTTCCAGCAGCAAGCACCGTGTTTTCAAGGTAGGAGACCTTGTTTTCGCAAAAAAAAATTCTGGGGATCCCTTGATTCCTGCCCAAGCAACTCAAGTTACGGGTCCCCGCTCCTACCGTCTACTCACCACTGATGGCAGAGCATGGAAACGCCATATTGACCAGCTGCGCTCCAGACTAACCACATCTTCCAACCCTGACCCTAACTTTGACACTAGGGGGAGGGAAGCAGTGAACTCAGAATTAGAACCAACACCTGTTTATTCTGAACTAACACCGAGATCACCGCACCATGGTTGGCAACACTCACCAGCTGCAGCTGAGCCGGACAGTCAAACGCCCGCCAAGAAGCAGCAACCAGGCAGGTTCAGCGAGCCCCGGAAGCCATGGCAGTAACAGCGAGGCTGAGGACTCTATCACCCGGGGCACCAGAGGAGAGCCCTGACCATGGCACCGTTTCACCGTTCCTGTTTGATCTAGCAAGCAGTCCATCTGAACCCGGATTTGAACAGGGACAATTGGGTGCAGAAGTCAGGTAGACAGGTGCGAAGACCTGCCTACCTGCGAGACTATATTACTCCACCCCTTAAATGGAACCGAGAGGGGAGGGGTGTTCGGACTAGCAGGCTCGTAGCCTGCAAATCTGATTGGCCCACTGATAACCGATCGAGATTGGTCGCCATAGACTGATGCGATTGGCCAGTAAACGGGCCGCCGCGATTGGCCCTGCCAAGAGCAGCAAACTCAAATCACCTTCATTGGCTGCCTAGCCGCAGCCAGCCCTATATAAGGGTCTGCTGCGGCTGGGGTTAGTTGCTCAGATCTGAAGTCACTAATAAAGAGCTGTTGTTGCTATCTGAGTCTTGTCTCCGTTCTTGAACCATCCTCCCAGATCTAACATTTAACATGTAGAAAGTCCACAGTTTCCAGTCTCTTACATTGTTGCCTAAACCATTATCTCTAACCAAAGCAGTTAATTTTGCCATCTTTGCTAAGCCAGTCAATTTCAAAATCTATTCTTCAACATCCAGCATCTCTTTTTCTTGAATGTATGTTTTTGTTTTGTTTCAGTTTGTTTGTTTGTTTTACTATTCTGTATTTTATTCTCTATGATAAAAAAATAAATTTACATATAAAAAGAATAGCAATAGTAATAAAAACATAGGAACTAAACAATCTATAAGATAATGCTAACCATTTTTATCTGTTCAACCTCTGCCCCCATCACAATGCCCTGTCTTTAGTTCAGCATATGTTGAGATCAACCAACTGTATCATGATTTTCATTTGCATTGCTTTATTGTTGCCATTTTAATTTTCTCTTTTTACATTAGTAAATCACCTGGGCAATGATTACCCAAATGTGAGCTATAAATATCTAATTAACATATCAGCATGATTGGTATTAAGTTGTACAACAGAAATCCCTTCATAAAAGCTAGATACATTAATTCTAGGCTGAAAATATCATCCCTCCCCTCCTGCAGGAATTTTTTATAGTTATACAAAAACTCTAAAATTGTTGATTGTTGACAATTTGTCTGCAGTTAAATATCAATGATACATCAGCTTATAGAAATTTTACTCATTTTACTGCATCAAAGGAGTCAGAAGTCAATGCCTTTTTTTTTCTTTTTCCCTTGCTTTCCCCTACTATCCACTTTCATTTTTCCTTCCCTAATTTCCCCAATATTTACTTTTGTATTCTCTTTGTATGTTATATTATAAATTAATTTTAAAAACTGTGTAAAAATAAAATTGTTGATTGTTATGGAGTGGTTCTTTTTTTCCATAGAAAATTGCAGTGACACCCATTATTTTTCATTATATTTCTGCAGTGCAATGCAATTGATCCCTGCAACTTTCCTCCTGGGAAAGGAAAAGAGAAAGGGAAATGGAAATGGAAAGAGAGAACGATAAAGGCACACCCAGAAATTGAAACTTGGGGAAAAAAACAAAACATGGGAGGGTTGGTGTGAAGACTTTTCTCTTCTAAATCCCTCTATTTGGAAGCAACCAAGCTTTCTCTGTACTAGATCCATTTCTATATACTCCCAATTTTCTAAATTCCAATGCAGAGACCAGAGAAATCCACTGATAATGTCTTCCTTGGGGAGAGATTTTAATAGCAGTCCGACAGTTGTAACTGGGATTCAAAAAAAAAAAAAAAAACTGATTCTGCTTTTATCCATCCAGTAACCTATGTGACTCTTGTTTTTTGACAAATTGAGAGCTGTAGCTGAACTGACAGACACAGCTGCCACTGGTGGAAATATACTGAACTAATTTTATTTTTTTCAAAGTAACTACTAATGATAATGATTATGTTAATAGTCACTTTGCTAATGATTATTGATAGTTAAAAGAGGACTATTCCATTGGGATTTATTATAGATTTTATTTTGTAATGTTTATTTTAATAATTCAGTAATGATTAGTGGGAGGGTTGGACATGGAATTTTCTGTAAGAAAATGATTTATAATGGTTCATGTTGCAATAATCACCATACTTCAATCATAATAGTGGAAGGTGGATACTGCCTAATCTCTGCCTACTTGATTCCCAAACCCCGCCTGCTTTTCAGACATAAGACTGAATATCATTCTCATCCTGAAAAAAAAATTGCCAGTTCTTCACAAGAGGCAAATGTTTAACTCTTAAAGACTTGTATCGTATATCATATTTACTTGATGAAAGTCATGTAGGATTTATTCTTAATTCATGTTTCCACATAGATATTAAAAAATATTGACAAAAATCACAAGTCAACGAGTTGAGTTAAAACCTGAACTATTTCTACTAGGGTTAATAAGATGAAACTATAGTAAGAAAATTCAACATATTATATTGCACATAATGACTCCAGACAGAATTGCGTATGTGCAAAAGTGGAAACAGGACAGCACACCCTGTGAGGGAATGGTGATAAAAAAAGGTGTTAGATTGTGTAGAGATGGACAGGCTAACATTAGAATTAAAAGAAAGAGGGGAAACAGAATATTATTTTGTCTAGGACACATGGTATAAATGGTTAGAAAATAGAAGTAAAAATTAAATATAAAGGTAATTTAAGAAAAAGGAATGTAATATATATATATATATGGCATTCGGCTTTGTTCGGGTATTTTCCCACATCATAGTAGCTGTGCTTTTAAAGTTGTAGCGACGTTTCAGCAGAATCTCATCTGCCATCATCAGGCTTCTGTATAGTGTTCATCTGTGAGTCAGGCTTTTATAGTGGTTTCAGATTTAAATTTGGGGCAGCCTATTGCTGTGCCAGAATGTTTTTTTCTTCACCCTGATTGGTTGGGAGTCTTGGTCTGTGTTTATTGGTCTTGGAGTTTGCTGTGTTCTGCTTGATTGGTGTTTCTAATATCTCCCGTCTGTTTTTTGGCTCTTTTTGTCTCTTGATTGGCTGGCAACATTGTGTTACTTTATTGGAGGCCTTTAGTGCAGCTTGGATCTGGGTAAATGGACGGCTATCATTAGTTAGGAAGCTAGGTTTCATCTGGGTGCCTGGTTGGGGTGTGTTTGAGCTGTAGATATCAGGGGGGATCTGTCTGTGCCCAGGTGTTTGCCTGGCTTGTGGTGTGGTGATTTTTTTGTTTGTGAGTGCAGGCTTCCAAATGATTGACAGTTGGGGGGAATCATCTCTTCTATTCATGCTTTCTGGTCTTTTTTCAATCTCTATGGCTTCTCTGATGATTCTGTGGCTGGGGTTTTCTATAGCCACTATATATATATATATATGTTTTCTGAGGTTCTCGCGGATATTTGTATGTGGATCTTTGGTTGTTCGGGTTTTCTCCCGCATAAGATTCGAAGTATCTAGGCAACGTTTTGATGAAGTCTCATTCATCATCTTCAGGCTTCTGTCTTCGGCTCTGTGCTTCTCAGAGTGATGTGAGCTTGCAGCTGCTTCTTCCTTTTAACTGCTAGTGGGGGTGTGACTTGATTGGGTGGGGGCTTGGCTGTGTTCCGATTGGGTGTTTGTGTGTTCTCATTGGTAGGGGGTTTGGCTGTGTTGTGATTGGTTGGGGGGTTGGCCGTGTTCTGATTGGCTGGAGGCGTGTTCTGTTCAGGTGGGGGCTTGGTTGTGCTCAGATTAGTCTTAGTTGCTGAGGGATTTGAGCTGGTGAGCTGTGATCCTGCTGTTTGGCTTCGAGTTCGTGGTCGTGCTGCATCTTCATGGTGGGTGTAAGTTTGCTTCATGTATGGCTCGGAGGGGTTTGAAGTGGGTAGTGATGCAGCTGCAGTGCGGCTTCTGGTCCGTGGTCGTGTCTCATCTTCTGTGTGGGTGTGAGTCTGCTTTCTGCATGGAAGTGTGGTGGTGGCATCTTGTGTGGCCCTCATGGGTGTGGGTCTGGTGTCATTCTTCATGTTAGGTACTCGTCTGTTCATGAGGGCGGGTTTCCAAATGGCTGGTAGGCGGGAGGTGTCATCTCGTTTATTCATGCTGTGTGGGCGTTTTTCTATCTCTATGGCTTCTCTGATTATTCTGCTGTTGAAGTGTTTGGTTTTGGCGATAGTTCTGGTATTTTTAAAGTCAATCTCATGTCCTGTGGCTTTGAGGTGTTGGACCAGGGAAGAGGTCGGTTCTTCTTTTTTAATTGAGTTCTTATGTAGTTCAATGCGTGCACTTATTCTTCTGTTAGTTTGTCCAATGTATGTGGTGGGGCAGGCAGTGCAAGGGATTTCGTATACTCCTTGGTTTTCTAATTCGATTTTGTCTTTGGGGTTTCTTGGGATGGTGGATATTTTTCTGTTTGTGCAGAATGCTGTTTTAATGTTGTGTTTTTGGAGGATCTTGCTGATTTTGTCTGTAGTGCCTTTTATATATGGGAGGAGGGCTTTGCCGTTCTCTTGTTCTCTGTCTTGGATTTTGGTTGGGGTTTCTTTTTGGATTAGGTGGGTAATCTTCTTTCTTTGGAATCCATTGACTGTTAGTACGTTGGTGAGAGTGTGTAGTTCGGTTTTTAGGTGTTGTTCGTCGGCTAAGCATTTTGTTCTGGAGATGAGTGTCTCGGCTACGGAATTGATCTGTGCTGGGTGGTGGTGTGAGAGTGCATGTAGATAGCGGTTTGTATGTGTTTTCTTCTGGTAGATGGTGTGTCCTAGGGAGCCATTGGATTTTTTGTATACCAAGACATCTAGGAAGGGAAGTTGATTGTTGGCTTCTGTTTCCATGGTGAATTGTATTTTGGGGTGTAGGCTGTTGAGGTGTGTGAGAAAGTTGTTCAGTTTTTCTTTCCCGTGTGGCCAGATTATGAAGGTATCAGCAATGGTAGAGCACTACAAAGATTGTAAATGATATAAAATGATGAAATATGTTTAATAAAAATATTAATAAACAAAACAATATTGACAGCACAAAGCTGTTAAAAGAAAAGAAAAGGAAGCTTGTGCATATTATGGGCATATCTTGCTCCTAATGATAGCTGAAGAGCTGGCACAGGATTTTGGTAGTATTTTTTTATCAACCATACTTGCCAGTGGTTCAAAATAATAAATATAATAAAATAAAATAAAAATATATAAAAACTTCAAAGTGCTGCACATAAACTGCTCCAAGCATATCCAGTTTCTGGAGTTAGCATGCCCCCATGACTTATTAAAGGTTAAAGCACAGACCAGCTGCAAGGAAATTACAACCTTGGTATAAATTCTGTTCAAACAGCTTGAAATTTGAACGAAATCCTTGGATTTTTCCCTTCATTACATGTGAGTGTCAGTTATTCTTAGAACTAGGTAAGATTTTCTGAATGCTATGCTAAGGTATGGGCAGAGAGAACGTAACCTGTGTGCAATTAAAACTAAGTAGATTTTAGTCTAGAAGAGTAAGGAATGAAAGCCACTTTACATAGCTAAAAAGACAAATAGGTCATAAGCAGAACTCCCTTCTGTGACCAGGGCAGCCAAATTATTAATTCAGTAATCCTAAAAGGTTTTGCTGTAAAAAGAGGTAATTACAAAATATAGCAGGTTTTTCATAATACATAATCTCTTCTGATTTTACTAATCCTGAATGATACTAAACACTTATCTCTAGCCAATTTGCCATTCTGGTTTATGATATTGTTGCTGGAATTACCCAACAGGTCATCACTCTAAGGCCTGCAGCAACTAATGAGTATACAAATGCGGTTTTCATTCAGAAAATGATGTACCATTGCCATACACTGTACTTTTGCTCATTCCTGTGGGGTGGCTATACAATGGCATATGTCTATAATCTGTCATTTAAGAATAATCATTGTTATTGCTGGAGTGGTAGTGGAGTCCTCTAGTTGATAGTGCTTCCCTTGGTGAGAGGTCTAGAGCACCTGAGGAATTTGGGTTGATGATGGCAAAGAGATTTGATTCAGTTCATTGGAAGTCCAATGAAAATGAACAGTTTCACATTGCTTTTGTTTTATTTTTATCTCAGGGATATACAACATGTGGGAGGCTCTGAGCTTCTCCCATTAATGTGATCAGAACATTTTCTGACTGCTGTGGATTTTTGTGGCATAATTCTCCTCTGCATTGGGAAGAGACTATTCAATTGGTCTCTCTTAAATGCTAGTGGATTTCTTAGGTTTTCATAAGATGTAAGATACTTTTTCTTGAGGATCTGGTGAGCATTTCATTGAAGATCCTACATACCCATTGGAATAACCCTAACTATATTTTTTGATTAATTGCACCAAACTTTTAGTAGTTATGTTCTATGGCACAGCACGTGAACTGCATTGGGTTTTGTTTGTACATTACCTATTGAGAGACTGGGATCATGGGAGTTCAACCATCCAGGTTCTCCTTTAATTGTCAGTAGCTTTTAATATAATTAACTATGGTAGCCTTCTGGGCCATCTTTGAGGACTAGTGTAAAGACAGTCCTGAAATGGCATTTGGTAGGTAGGAGGGAAAGTTCTATCTGAAATGTCTTGAGGCTCTCTCCTTTCCCCACTTCTTTTTAACATTTATATGAAATCCCTGAGTAGCTCAGGTAACCAGTGCACAGGGTTTGGTGTCAATATATTATTGATATCCAACTTGACCATGGGCCAAACAAGTGATGCAGTGATTGACTTAGACATTGGAGACTGCCATGGTCTGGATGAGGAGAAAGAGACTCAGTAGAAATCACTCTAGTTTGGGTTTTCAGGCTTAACAATACCAAATAAATATCACATTTATACAGTTCCACTCAGAGATATTTCATTATTCAGGACCTTTTTTAGTTTCCTGCATATCAGCAAGTGGGAACTCTGGATAAAAAGATGGCTTTCAGTTACATTTTATTTACCAATTGCAGTCATGTTTAGATTAGGAGGCCCTGCTCACAGTTACAAATGCCCTGATCATCATCTGTTTGGATTATTGCAATCAATGGTGGGATTCAATTTTTTTTACTGCCGGTTCTGTGGGCGTGGCTTGGTGAGTGTGGCAGGGGAATGATACTGTAAAATCTCCAGTCAGAGGTAGTATTTGCTGGCTCTCTGAACTACTCAAAAATTCCAGTTCTCCAGAACTGGTCAAAACCTGCTGAATACCACCTCTGATGGCAATGCACTTTATGTGGGGTTGTCTTTGAAGAACATTCAGATGTAACAGCTGATACAGAAGGCAGCTATCTGGGTATCTATGTGTAGTCCTGTACCCTATCTGACCCATGTGCATAGGAAATTGCATTGTTACTAGATGGTTTCTGGATACAATCAAGTTTTTTCTGTTACTGTTATAGCAGTAAGTGGTTTTACACTAGGTTATCTGTGGAACCTTCTTTTCAACAGTTGTCTGCCCTGATCAAACAAGGTCAACTTCTTTCAAGTTTCCTCCCTATGTGATTGCCATTTAATGGGGGTTGGGTTTTCCAATAACTACTCCAAGACTTTGGAGCAATTTCCCATGAAAATTTGATCAACTCCGTGTTTTTTGGACTTAAGGAATAACATCTGTCATGACTAGCACAGAAAAACGATATTATTAAAAATCAGATATGTAAGCACAGAACTTCCATCTTTTCTAAAAAAAATTTAAAAAATTGAATTTGATTGTCTTTTCACATATATGGATTTTATTTTCCATTTTTCCCTATGAATATTTTTAATCTTAAATTGAATTTGTTAGTCACCTTGAGCCTTTGGGATTAGGAGTTATACAAATGAAATAAATTACAAAATAAATAAATAAAAATCATGACCCCCTTTTATGTTTAACTCAAAATATATTGGATCTTTTAGATACACTTTAAATAATCAAATTTTAGAAGTGAAATGCAATAACATTCATAAACTGAGTAAGCTTTAGTTCTCACAACATAGTCAAAATGCACAAGACAAGAGTGTTTGGGTTTATGAAATATATATTGTTACCATAATAAAAATTGGTAATAGGCACTTTCTGTCTATAGTGAAGGCTAGCTTAATAATATCTGACACTTTTATTAACAGAACTGTCTTACATGTTTTATGTTATTATTCTCCTAGGGACATTTCATACATCATTGTTCAATGATTTTTCCCAATTGTTTGAGTAATTAAACACAATGTTGAAGATTATACCACACAACAGACCTGAAAAATTGATCCCAGTTAAATAACACTTCTTTCAAAATGAAAAAAATAGGCAATTGATTACTATACATCAATTTAACAAAAGCTAAGATGTAGGCAAAAATCCATGTACACCCTCTCATTATAAGACCTACCTGCAAATTGATGTTATAAAATCACACTTAAAGTAAAACCAAACTTTAATTACTGCTGGGAGAGGGATGTGGAAAAAAAGGTCTTTTGGGAACTGAAATTGGGGAAAAATGCCATTGGAATTATTGAATTGTACTGTTTGTGATACCATTGACCTTGAGGATAGAATGGAGTTACTGTTAAGTTTGGGAAATGAGAGGCTGAACCAGAGCATGAGTGCAACAATACTTTATTATAGCAATAAAGGACTGACCGTGCTTGCCAAGCCTGGAACTGGCTCGCAGCGATCAGCAACTGGTTGGACCCCGCAGCCTGCTTTTATAGCTGGCTGCTGGGGAGAACCAACCAATGAGTGAGGGGGAAAAACGCCCCCGCAAAGTGAATGGACCTGAGTGAGAACTCCTAGAGTTCCAAGGACATAACACCCCTTCCCCCCAGATGCGAACACGCATAGTCTTTGAGGTAGACAGGAGGTTTATGCTGGCGCCCAGAACGGCGCAACTCTAGTGGGTTGTCTGTCAGTTCAGAGTCTGTAGGGGAAGGCAGGATCGGTAGGGAGTCACTAACACACCCCTCAGATCGGGTTGGTTCGGGACTCGTAGGGCTGGTCACTGGGGACGTGCTCCCGTTGACTGGTTCGGACTGGTCAGCCATCTGGATGCCGCTGTCCGTGTTCGGATTCCCCGGACTGGCTGCTGGCGTAAGCTGGTCACCGGGACTGATGCTGATGTGGGGTTGATGCTGAGGCCTCGCTCCGGTCTGCAATTCTGGGTCACTGCTGGCGAGGGTGCTGTGACGCCTACGCAGCTGGTCCAGGTGCCTTCTCCATACTCGGCCGTCCTCCAGTCTGACTCGATATGACCTGGGTCCGGTGATGGCCACGATCTCGCCCGGGATCCACAGAGGGTCTCCAGCGAAGTTCCTCGCGAATACGGGTTCCTGTAAGATAAAATGTCTAACCCCGATGTGGAAGCGAGGGAGAGTCAGGGCAATAATGTGGGTGAAGTCTGTCCAATACAGTCCTCAGGCGCCTGCCCATCAGGAGCTCAGCTGGGGACTTATTGGTGACTGAACACGGAGTTGAGTGCTGGCTCATCAGGAAACGCGATAGTTTGTGGTGCCAGTCATTCTTGCTGAACCTAGCCAGGGCTTCTTTAGTGGTCCTGATGGCTCTTTCAGCCAATCCGTTACTGGCAGGATGAAATGGGGCCGTGAAAATGTGGCGGATGCCCAGGTTGGCAGCGAAACGGCTGAACTCGGCTGATGCGAACTGTGGGCCATTGTCGGAAACAATGGAGTCAGGCAGCCCGTGTGTTACAAACAGGCGAGTTAATACCTTGGTAATTGCTAGTGTGGTGGTCGTGGATAGCTGTGCCACGTCAATCCATTTAGAGTAGGAGTCCACGACCACTAGGAACATTTTCCCATGCAATGGGCCGGCTAGGTCGATGTGAATTCTGGACCACGGAGCGCTGGCGCTTTCCCACTTAGTAGGGGTGGCAATAGGAGGAGCTGGACGGGATTCCTGGCAGGGGTTGCAGGAGCTTACCCATCTGATGATGTCCTCGTCGAGGCCCGGCCACCATACGTAGCTGCGTGCTAATGCCTTCATTCTGACGATGCCAGGGTGCCCCTCATGCAACGCCTCCAGAACTCGGGTACGCAGTGAGGTCGGGATGACCACTCGAGTGCCCCACAGCAGACAGCCCTGCAAACTGGATAATTCCTGCAGGCGGGTCTTGAAAGGTGTAAATTTGTTTTCAACATCACCACCCGGCCACCCCCTCCTCACCCAGTCCAGTACCTGGGCGAGTGTTTTGTCTGCCTTGGTTTTAGCAGCAATGTCAAGGGCAGTGATGGGGAGGTCCAATTGGGTGACCTCAAAAATAGCGTGGACTGGAGCAGGGTCTTCAGCTGGAGCCGGGAAGGGGAAGCGGCTGAGAGCGTCAGCGTGGGACAATGTTTTACCTGGGCGGTGTATGAGTCTATACGAGTAGGCCGCTAGGAAAAGGGTCCATCTCGTCATTCTAGGAGAAAGGACTTGAGGGGTCTGTTTGTCCCCAGCTAGTAGACCCAGGAGAGGCTTGTGATCCGTGACCAGCTCGAAAAAATGGCCAAAGAGAAATTCGTGAAATTTCTTCACTGCTGCAACAGCTGCTAGAGCTTCCTTATCGATCTGGCTATAATTTCGCTCTGTTGCAGAGAGCGTCCTGGAGAAAAAGCAATGGGAGCCTCGGAGCCATTGGGGAGCCTGTGACGTAATACTGCCCGATTCCAAAGGGGATGCATCTGCTGCTAGCACTAATGGAAGGTTGGGGTCGAACTGAATAAGTACCGCCTCTGACGTGAGTAGTGATTTGTGGCGAAAAGCAGAGTCTTCTTTGTGACCCCAGTGCCAAGGTGATTTTTATCCAACAGTCTGTGTAGGGGTTCTGCCACTGATGCTTTATGGGGCAGGAAGGACGCGTAAAAGTTCAATAGCCCCAAGAAGGCCTGCAGCTCAGTTTTGGAGGTTGGAGTGGGTGCCTCGTGAATTGCCTTAACCTTGGACTCCAGGGGTGAATGCCTGAGGCGTCAATTTTATAACCCAGAAAGTCCACCTGTCTAGTGGCAATGGCACATTTTTCTTTTTTTAATTTGAGGCCATGCTGTCTGAACCTCTCTAACACTGCTCGAACTCTCTGGAAGAGTTGGGGTCTGTCCCTGGCCAAGACTAAGATGTCGTGAAGTAGGGTACTACACCAGGGAGGCCCTGCAAAATCCGCTCCATGAGGGATTGAAAAATGCCTGGGGCAACACTTCGCCAAATTGGAGACGCTTGCACCGGAAAGCACCCCTGTGGGTGACAATGGTCTGGAGTTCCGCTGTTTGGCTGTCAACAGGGAACTGTTGATACGCTTGAGACATGTCCAATTTGGCAAAAATGCTGCCAGGTTCAAAAGTGTGCAATAAATGCTGAATGACGGGCACTGGGTAAGCGCTAACTTGTAAAAACTTATTAATTGTGGTCTTGTAGTCCGAGCAAATTCTCAGGCTACCGTCTTTTTTGAGGGGTGTGACAATGGGCGTCTCCCATTTGGCGAAATCTGTTGGCTCAATGACCCTTTGTTTTAATAGTTTATCCAATTCTGCATCTAGTTTTGGCCGAATAGCGAATGGGACTCTCGCGGTTTTAGCCTGATTGGGACTGCCTGGGGTCGACTGAGAATGAGATAGGGGTACCGTTATAACACCCCAGCTCATCGCTGAATAGATCTGAGTAATCAGCGAATAAGGAGTCAGTGTCAGAGGTTGAGACAGCATGGACTCCTGTTAGCCCTAGGCCGAGATGGGGAAACCAATCGAGCCCCAATAATGTGGGGAGATTGCCGTTAACTACCACTAGAGGTAGGTGACCTTTGAAAGCTTTAAAATTGACAAGGAACTTGCCTCTGCCGATTACAGGAATGACCTTCCCCTGGTAGTCCTTCAGGCTAAACTGGCACTTCTGGAGCCGGCTTGTTGATAGGCTGGGCTGTAGCCTCTTGAGGGTGCTCCACGAGATAATTGAGAGCGCTGACCCTGTGTCAACCTCCATGCGGCACGGTTTACCTTCTAACAAAACGGAGAGAGAGATTTTACTAATGGTATGGCAAGTGTGCTTGGCATGGTGGTGAGTGCGACAGTTCAATACTTGCCTCTGAGGTCCAGAGTGTGAGAAGGGGGGGTGCCTTTGTGCTGAGTTTTGAGAGGCTTGGCAGACTCTCGCGATGTGCCCCCTTTTGTGGCAGGTGTTGCAGGTGGCTCCTTTGAATTTGCAGGTGGCCCTCGGATGAGATCCACCACAGGCTAGGCACAGGGTGATGTGCTTGGGTGGACCGGTGTTTTCTTGCTTGGCTCCTACCTGTGGATGCCTGGCGTTGGTGAGGCGGTGGATGTCATTTTCATCACTAAGGGCTTCCTCTGCTACTACCTCCTCGGAGTGGACTGGAACTGTCGTTAGCTTGGAAGTTGGGCCATGGATTTCGGTGGCTGAGTGTGCTGCCAGTTCTGCTGCCAGGGCCTCCTCGACAGCTTGTGCGAGGTTGAGGTCCTTCTTAGCGAGTAGGCGCCTTTGGAGGTGTAGATCCTTGACCCCGCAGACTAGTTGATCAAGGAGCATGTCCTCCAGGTAGGTTCCAAACCCACAATGGAGTGCTGCTGTCCTGAGGGCTGCCATGTACTGGTTGATGGTCTCTTTGTCTGATTGCTTCCTCATACGGAAGGTGAATCGCCTGGCAATCTGTGAAGGTCTGGGAGAATAGTGGTTAGTAAGGATTTCTAACAGTTCAGACCATGGAACGTTTTTTAACTCACGTGGAGCCACGAGAGCTGTGGCAGTGTCAAAGACGATGGCTCCACAGTAGGTCAGGAAATATGATTTTTTCCGGTGCTCCCCAGCATCAGCCAGCCCAATTGCGTCGATGTAATGGTTAAAGCGGTTCTTGTATGATTCCCACTTCTCCTCATCCGGTTTGAATGCTGGGAAGACTGGATTGGAATTCATAGTGATGAGATCGGTTGTACAATCTGTGGAAAAAATCTCTCTGGGGCAGCAGCAAGGTTTCTAGTGCCTGTGGCAGGCAAGTGATTTCAGCTCTGAGGAGGCTTTGTCACAATCCTCTCTCTCTCTCTGGGCAAGCACGAAGTTAGGCTGTCAGCCGTTGGCAGCGTTTTGAAATACGCGCCTTTGTGGGCGTCAGTGACTTGACTTACAGCACCGCGCTGTACCTTTTAGGTTTGAAATTCAAATGACAGCCGTTTGAATTTCGCGCCTTAAACAACGAGCGGCTGCAGCTCGCAGCGCTTCACTTTTCCTGTAGCTGGGCTAACAAGCGGCTACAGACGCTTCTTACTATCGTTCTGCTGACCGCTTTCTCTGGCTGCGGATCAGCGTTTGCTTCTCGTTGCTTGCTGACCGCTTTCTCTGTCGGCGGATCAGCGTTCGCTCTCGTTGCTTGCTGACCGCTCTCTCTGGCTGCGGATCAGCGTTGCTCTTATCGCCGGCCGATCGCTCTCTCTGGCTGCGGATCGGCGGCTAGTGACTCAGCGGTTGCATGGTGCTTCTGGTAGCCATCCCATCCTCGTCGCCAGTGTTAAGTTTGGGAAATGAGAGGCTGAACCAGAGCATGAGTGCAACAATACTTTATTATAGCAATAAAGGACTGACCGTGCTTGCCAAGCCTGGAACTGGCTCGCAGCGATCAGCAACTGGTTGGACCCCGCAGCCTGCTTTTATAGCTGGCTGCTGGGGAGAACCAACCAATGAGTGAGGGGGAAAAACGCCCCTGCAAAGTGAATGGACCTGAGTGAGAACTCCTAGAGTTCCAAGGACATAACAGTTACAATCTCTAACTTCTGCCTTGTTTCCATTGAAGATGGGTTTGGACATAAATATTTCATGGTAAATCTCCTAACCATTCCATCAGATGCTAGGACAAGACAAATAAAATAGAACCAATGGTGGTACTACATGCGTAAGAGGAATTTTGAACTGCTGGAATGTGTCATCTAGCATTAATGAATGATGCTTGCAGAATTGATCTTGCTACCTGTCAATAATTGGCTAGGCTCATGCATTGATTTAAATTATAAAGCATTACAGTTTACAAAAGAAATTATACATTTATTAATAAGTTTGTTTACCACACACAAATGCTAGATTCATATATCATGTTGAAAAATATTTGGGGTTTATGCCAGTGGTGAAATGCTACCAGTTTGGCCCAGTCTTTATCCTCTCAGCTGATTGCCATATCATAGCCTCAGCTGGTGTTTGGAAAGCTGTGTGCATGCACATGCGCACGTTAGGTGCACCCGTATGCACAAAGCGCGTGATCACAGAACTGGTAGGGAAACTGGTAGAATCCAGCCCATCACATCAAATCAAACTTTGTTTTGCTCAATGGCTAGATAATGCATATAGTATTTATTATATAGTATAATTTAGCATAAAATAACCTCAAAAGTAAAATCATGAAGACATTGATCTCATACACAGTTAAAAATGAATTACAAAAACTACATGGGGCCAATCAAAGGATAGCAATACATTTTTCTTCACTAATTCTCCACTACATTTAGACACCTTTTGATATCTTCCTGTGCCTGAATTGGCATGCCAAAAAAAGTAAATTGTGACATATTAAGATAACACTGTAAGGGACATAAATCAGTGTAATTACACAACAGAAGCTTAGAAATATAGGATCTTCTAACTTTATTTCACTAAAAACACAAGGGGAAATTCTCTTACAGCATGAATGTTTTCTATATTTCCCAAATAGACTTCCTATTGATCAGTGGCAGTAAGAAGTTTCTTATATATCTGGGAATTCAATGAATGAATTAGTTGTTGGCTTCAGGGAATCATTGATGTTAACACTGAAGTAAGTTTTAGCCAGTGAAATATCCAACTGGTGATCCATATTCTTTTTTTAAAAAATATTGGTAATGATTACTGAAGCTGTCTAACTATAATGCTAAAACTACCCCAGAAAAGAAACAATATTGCTGCACCCATAAGAAGATTTCTTATATCAACAAAAGGAGAGCCAAATCCAAGGTGATTAAGTTCAATTTTAGTCAATTGTTAATGACCACAATTCAGAAACTCAAATTTGTTCTTAAAAGACCAACTTATGATCACAAAACAATGTTGAGAGCTTCAATATTTTTGATTAGATGACTGACTCTAAATGATGTGATCAAAGTTGAACTCCACATAAGATTTTACTTAAAACAACTTTAAAGCCATTGGGATGAAATAAGATTTACAACAATTCTTGACATGTTCTTTGTGACAGTATAAGTAAATAATAACCATATAAGCTAAAAAAAATAATGCTTTCAAACTCTATTACAGTTTATTGCTATAATATACAAACCTAATTTCTGAGTGCAGCATTAAAGCATCTTTGCTTTATAAAAATTGTTCTCATCATCCCCATGGCAGTTTTCATGTAAGCAGGATTTCCTTTGCTATTATAATGGTGGCTCTTTTTTTAGGATTGAAAACTGTGCAAGGAGTGGGCAGTACCACAGATGAACAATTAGAATTAGATAAAAATTCTCAGTCAGAAATCGAATACACAAGGAATGGATTACATCAAAACGTTTATGTTACTTTCCTACCCTGCTATTTTTATCTCCCATGTTTATAATTTAGGATGACAGTGATGTATGTTTTCTTTCATTATTATTTACTTGAAAGCCTTTAGAAACTACTGTTAGATTAACTGACACTGCCTCCATATTTACAAGCTAAAGTTAGAGGGAAAACAGCATACCCAGGTGCCAATTTTGAATTTTTCAGCAGTTTTATAGAGCCAGCTCTATATGGATAGAAAAGGCTTAAAATTCAAGAGACACCCTCCTCAGAATGGCAGTAGAGATGTTGGAAACATTTTGTTTTTTAAATGTGGGCCTCTCCCAGAGGGAAGGGGGAGGAGACATAACGCTGTGTGTGTCATGGCATCATCACACAAATAATGCAAGTATGTAATAGTTATGATGTTATGCATGTGGTGCCACTTGACTATCATATTGGGTTCTATCAAAACTTTCTGAAGTTTATTTACACTTTTCCTTTTCCTTGTTACTTTTAGTACTAAAATGTTGTTCCAGAGGTTGGGAGCCACCCAAAAGAAGTCCCTAATGTCAACATTTTCTAGGCAGATAATCTTCCCTTCCAGATATTCCAGATGGGCAGATTCCAAGGCACTTTGAAGATACTCAGGTTCTGAGTCAGATAGGGCTTTAAAGATATTAAAGATAATGGATAATATCAATACATCCACACGCAAAAAGTGCAATTTCTGTAGAAGTAATATGGCACATGAAGACTGAACCAAGCCCATTGCTATTCAGGCGAGTCCATACTGAGCAGTTGGTCTTCAAGGGCTACATTATATAAGTTGGGTTGCAATAATCCTAATGTGTAATTCATGAATTTATTTGTTAAACAAATAGTGCCATATTTAGCTAAAGTTTATAAATCTGGATATCCCATATCAGCCTCTGAGCAAATCTAGAAGAGGCTGTAATTTCCTAGGAGTAGGAAACTCCATTGCACCAGCCAGATATAGTTCCCCTTCCACAACTGTAACACGTTAGGGAAAAAATTAGCCTCAATGCAAAAGAGTCAAACTGACTTGATCAGTACAAATTGGCTTAGTATATCAACTAAATATTACCTTGTTACCCTACTAATAATTCCAGTTAAAGCTTGAAGCCCATATTAACATATAAAACTCTTTATCAGTTCCAGAACACATCTTGGATGGAATTCAGTGGTTCAGTTTATTAATGAAGCAGAATGCATTCTTCTTCTTCTTTTTTTTTCCTGAGAAGGATTTTTCATACAATAAATAATACATGTGGACAGGGGAATGGAAATTAAAAATCACATTGCATTTTCACAAGTGCTTTTTCACAATATTGCTTTATACTTGTCATCAATGATGGTGATGATTATGATGATGATATAAATAATAAATATCTCTTGTAAAAGAGGCTGGTTGATTTTGTATACAAAGATATGGCTTCTACTAGATAGAAGCAAAGAAAATGTTATTTATTTCTTTTTATCCAACTAAAAGTCATTCCAAATTTTGAAGCTCTGATGTGGTAACTTTATTTTTCACAACATTTTATTTTAACCTTCCTTCTGAAATATGCATTTGGCCAATATAATAAGTAACTTTTTTCAGTTGTAACTACTAAATTAATCCCATAGCTATTTCAGACCGTTCAGAGTCAATATCACTATTTCCTAGCTTTACATTTTCAGGGGAAATATGGCATTGAAATGCTTTCACAACAAAAGCAAGGCATGCTTTTGATCTCTGAATAGAGTATACTCCCTCCCTACTTCTTCAATTGATGTCTATTCATGGCTTTTTAAATGCAAACATTTCATGTACATTTAAATCTTGTCATATTTCAAATTACAACTTGAAATGCGACACTGCAAAGTGGAAGAAATATCCAGAGTTAAGTAGAGCAAGGCTTTCTAAATTTTCAGCATGCTCCATTTAAGCGTAGGATTGGCAAGCAATTTAAAGAACTGTCTAAAATTTCTCTCCCCCAACCCCCTTTAAATCATTTGCTATAAATCCAGTATGGTAATCATTGAGAGCCATGTTAGGATGAAGTGAATAGAACTGAACTCTTTTAATGAAACTTGAACATGCATCATGTGATACTAAATGTATCCACCATGGTGCATGAAGGCACATCTCCTATAAAGGATTAGAGGAGACGAGAACTGACACTGAATGCAATCAATTCTGTGGTCCAAAATGGATGGATTTTTCTTTCACTTATTGATAGTTTATTCCTTTGGGGCACCTGGTCCTGAAAACACATTGAAGTAGGAACCACAGGTTACAAGATGACAAATGATTGTAATTGTCGTCACAATCATCAAAAGCATTCACTGATAGAAAAGGGCTTTTTTATTTTAAGGCAGAAAACAATGGATTACTTTCAAGGCGATTTAAAAAAAAAAATCCATATGAATACAAGTGTGGAGGCACAGTGGTTAGAATGTAATATTGCAGGCTAACTCACTGCTCACTCCAGAAGTTTGATTCTTTTTATTTATTCATTTTGTTTGTCAAGCATGTATGAGAAAACAACTATAAGTATGAACATAACATGTAAATATATAAGTATAAACAGGTACAAGTATATACATAATAAATGAGTACGAATAAATGGATAAATGGGAATAGTAGGACAAGGACGGTAGGCATGCCCCTTACAGACCTCTTAGAAATGGAGTGAAGTCAGGTTGACTCAGGCTTCAATCCTTCCAAGGTCAGTAAAATGAGGACCCAGATTGTTGGGGGGGGTGGTAATATGTTAACTCTGTAAACCTCTTAGAGAGGGCTGGAAAGCACTGTGAAGTGGTGGTCTAAGTGCTATTGCTGAGTGAATCTATTTTAAACCTAAAAAAGAAAGGAAGAAGGTCCAAAGAATCTCGATGAAAAATATATACGCAAATCCCATCATCAGGCCTTTAACAATTATTAGAATAACAGATGGCAATTTGGATAATGAAATAGCTTTCAGTCACAGCAAACTATTTACCAGTCATAAATCAATCCTGATTAGATAAAATGTTAAACAAGAAAAGGTTTCTCAGACATAGTACTGGGTGTCAGAGTCAGGCGCACTCTTATTATGCTCACTTAAAATGCAGAGGAAGCTTGTTTAATCAAGATGAGTTAGAATGATGTGCTTGTTTATATTCCAAATGCATATGAGATGGTAATTTTATTGGTACTTATGATATTGTTTTTACTCCCATTTGGAGCTTTTCAAATCCCTGTTAAAAGATTCGAGTATTAGAAAACAAATCTATTTGCATATGGTAGTTTGAAGCACAGCAGCTTTTTGGGAACAGATTATATTTTGGAGCAGTGAGATTGCAGTTCATATCATAAAAGAAATGTCTTGCTGGATCACAGCAACCATTCTATCCTGTATCCCACTGTCAGAATTGGTTAGTCAAATGCTTCCAGGCTGCCAAAGAGAACCAATCCTTATGTCAGCCCTGAAGCCATTTTGAGCTGGAACCCTGACACCTCACTGTTAATCAACCAACAACTGGCATTCAGAAGAACTGATTCTTCATTCATTGATTCTATTACTACTCTAGCCTTTGGCACATTTATATACTTTATGGATTTTCATTTTTTTTTAATTCTTAAAAACTGTACACATATTTATATGAAGTTTGGTGCTGAAAACATAGAAATGTGCTCTAAAAAGTAATACTATGGGGGTGGGGTGGGGGGCTGGAAGGAGGCCCAATTGAAATCTGCCCCATTTCCTTGGCCTTTTTATTGGCCTCCAAACCAGTGGTGGTATGCTACCGGTTCAGACTAGTTCCGCCGAACTGGTGGTAAAAAAAAAAAAGCCTCTGAAGATCAGCTGAGAGGAGGGAAAAAAGCCTTGAACAATCAGCTGAGAGGAAAACGAAGAAAAAAGCACAGGATAGGCCCTTCCAGGGTAGGATAGGCCCTCCCAGCCACCTCTTCTTTTACCTCTCAGCTGATTGGTGCTGCAGGCCTCAGCTGGTGTAGGGAAAGCTGCACACACGCATTAGGCAAAGCATGCCCACCAAACCCACCGAACTGGTGGTAAAACAATTTGAACCCCCCCCCCCGGCTCCAAACCAATCTGCTCAATCATTTTTTTCATGCACAATTCCGATACAGATAGTCCTCAAATTACAGTTATTCCTTTACTGACCAATTGAAGTTACAGTGACACTGAAAAAAGTGGCTTAGGACTTTTTTTTTCACATTTACAATCATTGCAGCATACCTGTGGTCATGTAATCAAAAGTTGAACACTTGGCAACTGCCATGTATTTATGAGTTTGCAGTGTCCTGGGACCATACAACCTTCTGACAAGCAAAGTCAATGGGGAAGTCAGATTCACTTAACAACAATGTTACAAACTTAACAATGGCAAAGATTCACTTAACAGCTGTGGTAGGAAAGCAAAATCTTACCAACTATCTTGGTTAGCAACAGAAATGTTGGGCTCAATTGTGAACATAAGTCAACAACTACCTGTATCCACTTCTTAATGGTTGGCCCTCCCCTTCAACTTCATTTTTTTCCAACTTCAAATTTCAAACTTTCTTTCCCAAGTTTTACCAATCCATTGGTCTTCTTCCTTTTACCTTTGGATCCAAATATGTAGTTTCTTCAGATTCTCTTATTAGCTATTTGTTGTATTGGTTGGCTCCTATGTTTTTTTCTCATATTTCTTTTCAACTGCTTGTTATCTCCTTGCTATTTACACTTCCTGCTTCCCTCAATCATTAAGTTTATTAATATTAATATTAAGTTCTTTTCTTCTGAGCTTCCCTATCTTAGAAGTTGGAACATTCATGAAAAATTAGTCAGTCAGCATCACTGAAACACAAAATGAATTCTTCTATGCCCCTCTAATGCTTCAGAGAGTATGATGAAAGGTTTCTCATTTAGCAACTCACTATTTCCCACAAATATCTTCCTGCTTATCTTTTCTGCCAATAACAGCAGGGTAAAATTAATTTCTCGATTAGTCTCCTAAAAGACACAGTACTGATTGCAGTTTCATATGAAGGAAATAGGTGGGCATTAATGGAAGTGTTTACTCATCAGTTAGTAAACAGACTGTTAAGAAGTACTAATACATCAATCCTTCACATTATTTGTAAATCTAGAAACAATCTACCCTTTAAAACTGCATTTTAAATTAGGTAATAGAAGGTTCAATTAGATCAAAATTTCAGCTCTTCCAAGTATATTGTTTGAAGCTGACCCCACCCCTTTACCCATCAGCCTGCACTCTCAAAACAAATGCATGCTGGAAAGCCAGACTCCATTTCCTTTAACATTTGGAGAAGGCAGAAGCACAAAGAAGAATCCATCTTAATCTGTGGCACATGGTCATCCAAGGACAAAACCACATCCCACATACAGAGCATTTCTGGTGAGATTTATATTGTATGTATTTATTAATTGTTATGTTCAGCAGTAACTAAATAATGCCTATCTTGTATTTAGTTCTCGTATGTATTCCTATTTTCCCCAGTTTCACCGTATCGTGCTCTTTCAATAAAGCATTCAGATCTATGCACATGATCTGTTTTATTGGAGGATGGGTGGGATTAGCTGCATGTCGAGCTGCACACAAACTAATGTGTAGTGAGGACAGAACAAATATCATAGATTGCCCAGCACCTAAGCTGAATTTTGCTGAATTTTAATTCTTCCCATGAATCAATTATGTTAATTAAACATAAGGACAATTGATCTGGTTTAAAATCTATGTATAACTTTGGAAGGATCACTAAAAAAATTAGACTTGCCAATTAGACTTGCTAATTTTTGTGATTCAACACTTTTGAAGCAGTCAGATCTATGGAAACTAAAAGGCCCTCCCATTTTTTACAGCTCAAGTTGCCATAAACATCTCATAAACAAATCTGATTGCCTCCACGTATGTACCCAGTTTTGCCTATTGTGGGCCAAAAAATGATGCTCAGCAACAGTGAGCATCATCTGTTACTTGTCAACTCTGAAGTTGACCTGGCTGATGCCATTTTTTTGCTGCCTCATAGTTGCTACGAACATTGAAAGGGGAAGGGAGCGGGGAAGAAGATAAACTGGCTACCCATCAAAACAAAAAGGTTTTCCTGTGGGAATCAAGGTCATTTCAAGAGATAGCAGAGGAGGGACCAAGCAGCCTCCCAGCTACTTTCATTGGACAATATGATCGGTGACACCTGTGGAGGAAATATTTACTCTTTTAATTAGGGGAAAACCTGCAGGAACTTTTAGAGTTGGTTTTCACTAGCTGTGCTGATATGGTGTGCTGTCCTGACCCAGCCTTTGCAGAAGCAAGAAGCAGACTCCCCGCAAAGAAAAACCCCCTCTTTATTTACACATTGGGAATTAACTGCATTCATCATTAGAAAGTCCAGGCAAGAGTCCTGCAAGAAGTTAACCAAAACAAATTGTTCTTATCAGCCTGTTATTATAAATGCAAGGCTGTGAGCTCCCTGCTGGGGGCTGCAAATTAAGTCAGTTTAAACAGAGAAATAGACAAACCTCAGTTCTGGCAAATCAGTCTTTGTCGCACAAAACACACAAGGAACAAACTTCCAGAAATGCAAACATTTGTCTGCCAGGGTTGCCAGATTGCAGTTTGGCTCTGTGGCCAAACTCAAGTCAAAATACGGCCAAATTATTTTTTGCTCATGGTGACGCGAGGGAAGGAGAGCGCCAGAGGATGAGCTTGTCCTCCTTTTGCTCATGATGATGCGCATGCGTGAGGGAAGGAGAGCTCGGGATGGGTGGGGAAGCCGAGGGCGTGGCATTGGAACGAGCCGTAATAGGAATGGTGTGGTGTTGATGGAGGAGGAACTGCTCCTGCTTGGGTCACAGGCGGGAAGGGGGCGTGGCCGGGCTCCAAGGTCCCGAAGGGGTGTGTGACGGGAATTGAGAGGAAGCGGGCGTGTCGGAGAACTGAGAGGATGCGCTTGTCCTCCTTTTGCTCATGGTGACGCGCATGCGCGAGGGAAGGAGAGCGGCTGGGTTGCCCTCTGGCCGATTTCACGGCCAAGCAACTTTCGTACGGCCAAATTTCCAGCCAAATAAATTTGGCCGGAGACATCATTTTTTTCACGGCCAAGCAAATAGAAATATGGCCAGATTTCTCGAATTTGGCTGGAAAAACGGCCAGATGGCAACCCTGTTGTCTACAATAACCAAGCCACTCCCCTTTCCTCCTATTTATTCCTCTGCCAAGGAGGGGCCATTTAGCATCCACATTTGTTTTGCTTCCCGAGCCAGCTCACTGTCCTCCATTGTTCACCTTTCCTATCTACTCTGTGCATACGCAGATCTGGAACAGCCCCAGCTCCTCCTCCTCCTCACTCATCTCTGACTCCAAAGATAGCTGCCTCTCTGGCTGGAAATGCTAGACAGCCCTGGCTCTATCTCTGTGTCTGATGCTGAGCATCCTTCAGAGCCTTCCCCAGGCTCCAGAATTGGCCCAAGTTCTTCCCCAACCTCCTCATTGTCTAAATCTGCCACCAGCTGCGCTGGCAGCTGCTGGGTCACAACATGTCCAATAAACATGTTCTTTGAGAAATCTACCTGTCTCGGAGTTCTGCTTTTGGTGGATGCATTACTTGGAACCTTGACATTACTTAATAGTAACTAAGAAAATTATATATAGCAAGATAAAATCTCCTTAACAATTGAATTAAAAATTTAATAGTCAAAGCAATTGTCAGGCTAGTTAGGATCATAAATATGAACCATCTGAGGTGGGTGATACTACTTGGAAGGACAAATAACTGTTGCAACTTTTGGCAAAATCTGTATATGAAAATATGAAAAACAGATAATTGTCTTGACCACTTGGCCTATAATGGAGAAGCTGACCATTCATTTTTAAATGGATGTTTTAAGTTCAACTTTTACATTTAAACTTTTAAAAAGTATGGTTGTCAGAATGGAATTGAATAAAAGTTGCTGAAAATATTCTGTAAATACTACTTTACTGAGAATGGCAGTTAACTTCATAGCTTGTATATTATCCATAATATGCAGTTGATACATCAAGTATTCTTGCAGAAGGAAGCTTCTGCAAAGAATTTCTATCCACATGTCCCTGAATGTGATTAAAAGGTCCTACACATTTGAGAATCTCTTTATTTTGCCCCTGATTAAATGAAAATGCTGTCACAGAACAGTCTGGTATTTTGGGAGAATCTTCACTTTTAGTGCTTACCAGAAAATGGGCCTGCTAGGAGTATTTCCAGGTCTCTAAAAATCAAAGCTCAAGATGGGCAGAGAGAAGTTTTAATTCAAGTATGTTTGTTATTGCAGTGTTTTCATTGCCAGTTCAAATAATTTTGCTCCCCATCACATTCTCTGTTACTCTCTGATAAGTTGTCTGCATTTCTGATAACTCTCTAACTCATTCTTTAATTCTGTAATTATCCACTGTCTATAAATGTTTCAGATTTCTTCTTTCCTCTGAAAATGTCTTTACTGTGCAATTAATGCATCACTTCCTGACATGAACTTGCCACCCTGACTAATTTTATCATCATATTACTATTCTTAATGAGATACATCGATTGCTTTCATTGATTCTTCTTGCCCTTGCAGGTGTCAATGTTTTTTTCTCTATTTTTTGTTTTTTTGCTGATTTCTATTACCCTTCCTCTCATTATATTCTCTACTTCAATATAATTTGTCTTTTCAATTTCAGAAAGTATACTATTTCAATAAGGCACTTCCTTCCTAAATAATTTTTTTAATTCATCTTGGATTATTTGAAAATTGATAGCACTCTCAGCTTAATGGGTGTTGATTAGAGCAGGTCATTTATATATTTTATATTTTATATTTTTGTGAAGAGAGCCACAAATGCTACTTGAAGTATAGCATGAGAAGACCTAGGCTTGTCTTAATTATCCCATGGCATCCATTTTATGGAACATTCTTCTCCCATGAAGTATGGTTACTTCATCTCAATGTTCCAGAAGTCCCTCAGTCCCAGGGAACTCATGAAATCTTGAGAGGATTCCATGGTTAACAGTCACTGTCTCTTGTATTTTGTGGGTTTTATATTTTAATAATTGCTGTTTTCTTAATAGATTATTATTTTAATTACTATCCTAGGAATCCCTGTCTCCTTCTCCAACCCAACAGCAGCCATTTACCTGCTTGCTTGGGAGTGGAAATAAAGGGAAGGGAAGGAAAGGGAAGGGAAGGAAAGGGGAAGAAAGGGATTAACAGAAATCAAGGAACAATCATTGCATACTCTTTGCAGTCCATATTATCCCTATGCACCTTCCTGACCCATTCATACTCTCTTGTGCACTCTTATGCACCCTCAAAAACCTTTGCTGATGGCGCCTTATATGCATTTCCTGTCCTCTGCCTGATTCAAGCTGGCCTTCCCCAACCCATAGAGCATTTTTTGCTCACACCCACATGCCCTTCTTGACCTGTATGGCATCTTTCCTATACCTCCACGTACCCTTCCTGACTCATACATGATTACTTCCTCCCCTGCAACAGCCATCTATCTGCTTGCTGGCCTTGAACTTGCAATTTCCTGATGGCTTCCACACTATCTTTCTCTTTCAAGTTTCCCACAAAGTAAATACGGAAATCAGCAGGGATTTGAGGGAGTGGGGAGTGAGGAAAGGAAGGAAGAAAGGAAGGAAGATTTCTGATATTCCCTTCAACAAAGAAAATCAGTGGGGAAGTATTTGGAAATCACTCCTGTTTAAATGCTTAAATACATATTTTTAAAAACCAGAATTGAAGCTTTGGTTGAGGAGATACTTTATACATGCACATATTGCAATTTTACTCACAATTTATACAATATTTATTTAAAATTAGACAAAGAAAATGTTTACCCCTATAGGAAGAGCATGAAAAAATATTAAAGTGAAATGCTTGCAAAAAATTAAACATGCTTAGGGAAGATAGGTACAAAATTGAGCCCATAAATATTTTGCAAAGCAAATCAACAAGCAAAAACGGGACAAGATTGGTGTTGTGAAAAATGAGAAATGGAAAGAAACCAAAACTGATTGATTTAACTATCATTATTAAAGAAAAAAAAAAACACAGGTTATATATTATCAAGGTGATGTTTATTATAAAATACTTTCTATACATTGAAAAATAATTTTCTTTTTTAAATATCCCAGATGAGTGTCTGACTTAGTTAGGGAACTGAGATTTCAGCCTTTGGTTCATTTCCCTGGTTGCACTTCATTTGATAATTACAAGAAATGACACAGTGCGTTAGCAATGTTAGAATACCAACCATTTTCCTGTTATGTTTCGGCAGAAGTACAGATTTTATTTCACAGATTTACAACTCCTAATTGTAGTGTTTTCCAGAAAGTCAACCCAGATTATTATTAGTCTATATTAATTTATTTAAAGGAAATTATTATACACACAAATTAGTTGAATCCTCAAGCCATGCTAAATTGTCAGTATTTGTTACATTGTAATGTAATACAGAAATTTAAAACCATGCCTTCCTACTGTCTAACGGGTATATGTATAATATAACACTTTGCCCAGAAAAACTAAAAAAAAGAGCTAGCAAAATTGAGCAAAATTCTACAAATATATCTTTTAGTCTGTTATTTTCATAATCTTAATTATTCTGTACACTTGTCCACAATATCTAGATCAGGAGTGTCAAACTTGATTTCATTGAGGGCCGCATCAGGGTTGTGTTTGACCTCGAGGGGCCAGGGTAGGCATGGCCAGGGTGGGAGTGGCCAGTTTGACATCATGTGTGTCAGGGGCACCTGTGGTGGACCAAGCACTCTGCCAGAGAAAACAGGCTCCTAAGTCCATTTTCATCTGCATGGCCTCCTTCAACTCTCTGCCAGTGAAAACAGAGCTTGGGAGAGCCATGTGCGGCCCTCCCAAGCTGTTTTTGTGGGAGAGACACCATGGGCCACTCCTTTCCTGTTTCCAGGGTGACCCCATGGTCCAGATCTAAGCACCCCACAGACCTGATACAGCCCCCAAGGCTTTGAGTTTGACACCCCTGATCTAGATTAAGGTATATCAAATATGTAAACAAATAAAAATGTCAGTTGCATCCATATATAGGAAAAATAAATAGGAGCACATCCAGTTAATCCTATCTCATTTTAGCCTTCATGTAAAAAGTACATAAATATATTTCCTTCAATATAGATAGTTCTTGACTTACAACAGTTTGTTTAGTGACTGTTCAAAGTTACAAAAAAGTGTCAGGACTTTTTTGTAACATCGAAGTGTGTATGTTTTACACACTTACAACCATTGCAGCATCTCCATGGTCAAGTGATCAAAATTCAGACACTTGGCAACTGACTCATATTTATGACAGTTGCAGTGTCCCAGGTCATGTGATCACCTTTTGCAACCTTCTAACAAGCAAAATCAAAGGGGTAGCCTGACTGATGTTACTAACTTAGCAGTTGCCGTATTATATTAAACAACTTGACAACTGTGGCCAGAAAGGTCATAAAAGTCCTCACAATTGTCTCACTTAACAACAGAAATTTGGGGCTCAACTGTGGTCATAAGTCGAGGCCATCTATACATAATTTGCCTCATTCCATGAAAATATACATTTACAACACAACTTTTTAATAGTTTTTAAAAGATTCATTTCTTGTGAAAATAAGTTACCAAAGTGTCTGTTGATAAAATTAGTGACCATATACTTTTGATTGCTAGATATTTGCAGCAAAGTTCATGAAAATAAGTTATTTTTTTGGAAAGGAACCAGATGTCTTATTAAGGGGGACCACTGGGACTGTAACAAAGTAAGTTTTATAATTAACATTCAACCCCTAGATCAGACATCTAGCAATTATTGTAAAGCTGCTTTGAGAATGCACTTTTTTTTAATGGAAATGTCATTTATATCAACTGGCAGCACAAACATCTATTTGGTTTCCTACATTAGCCATGTGAATTTAATTTCTGGTTTTACATGTATGGAAGATGATAAGCTCAGGAAATCAGATATATTGATGAAGCTTAATCTCTACAGTATCTGAATATCCAAATCAAAATTCAGAGTCATTTTTCAGGAACTAAAATCTATTTTAAGGCAAAAATAATATATTTTTTAAAATAAACATAAATATTTTTTTCATATTTGTTCCTTCAGAAACAGAAAATAGAAATAGCAATAGCACTTAGACTTATGTACCACTTCACAGTGCCTCACAATCCTCTCTAAGTGGTTTACAGAGTCATCATATTGCTCCCAACAACCTGGGTCCTCATTTTACTGACATCAGAAGGATGGAAGGCTGAGACAACCTTGAGCCTAGTAAGACTCGAACTGCCAAATTGCAGGTAGCCGGCAGGCAGAAGAAGTAGTCTGCAGTACTGCATTCTAACCATTACGCCACCACAGCTCCAGAGAAGTGGAAGTGTGACAAGAAGTAGTAAAAGCTTAAAATATTTTCTTTTCTTTTTAATGGATCCTCTCTCCATCCACTATAGGATATTGTACCTACAGTATTATCCAAAAAACTGCAGAACACCACAAAATAACTATATTACACACAATAACTGTAGATCTTTTTTCTGAATTCAATTCCTATTGTAACAGGGATTGGAGATTATATTCCCTATCTATTTTTACTGCATGAATACACCCTGCCTTGCTTCAATATCCTCCTAATTAACTCGAGAAATTTTAGATCTATAGGAATTTATTCTGTAGATTCTAGAACTACACAAATCATTTTAGTTTACCATAGATGTCATTACTTCTGTTGTTTTACATTTATTCTCACCAACTGAAGGTTAACTCAGCCTTCCATCCTTCTGAGGTTGGTAAATGAGGACCCAGATTGTTAGGGGTAATAGGCTGACTCTGTAAACCACTTAGCGAGGGCTGTAAAATACTGTGAAGTGGTCTAAGTGCTATTGCTAAGTATTAAGTGCTATTATTCATTACCAGGGTAATATACTGTGAAAATATGAGGGAGGGAGGGAGGGAGGGAGGGAGGGAAGAAGGAAGGAAGGAAGGAAGGAATACACACTTGCTCACCATCTGTCACATCACAGAAGTCAACGTCCTGCTCTTTTCAAAAGCATGAAAGAATATGCAAAACTGTTTATCTGGTGCATAAACAATTGGTTTTTTGAGGATTCTGTTGGTTTCTAGCAAGGACATGATTAATATTTCTCTTCACATAGCCATCCCTCATTATGCAGAGAAAATACAGTTGCAATTTATTTTAATAGCTTATCTAGTATTCAGAGTAACTGAGTAAAGCCATTATGAATTCAATCATTCCACTGAATGTCAGAGATACTTGCACAGTAGTTCTGTTGTAGTCAAGAATATTGAAGATGCAGTTGACTTCATCACCTAATAATAGCTAGTGATAACAACTCAGGGGAGGTTAGAGCATCCTCAAATGTCACCTGGAGTTGAAACTAAATAGGTAAAATTTCACAAGATGTTAAATATAGGCCACTTTTTTTTTGGGGGGGGGGAGTGTTCCATAATGCTCAAGATTAGGGATGCTGACAAAATCTTGATTAAATGAAAATTCAAAGAGAAAGCAAAGCTCACACTGAAGAAACACATTTTCAGATTTCTTGTGGAGGCAAAGGAAGGCTGAGTAAATTAATATGAATGTCTATATCTTTTCTATAAAATTTACTATGGAATCTCATCTAGGTCATCTCTTTTACTCACCTACAAAAATTTTGAAGCTGATTTTATATATATTTCTCCAATGTATAAAATAAAATGCACATTCTCTCCCTCTCTCCCTCTCCCCCCGCCCCTCTCCATATTGAACTACTTTGTATTATACTCTATTCTCTACCCTCAGCTTTTTGATATGGAAACAGAACTCAGAAGGCAAAACGTAATGATTGACTGGTGATTGTGTATTTCATGTATACAGTAGGTAGGTAGTACACCTTAATGTCTGTACCTTAAGGTGAATTTCTGTTCTGGGACTTGGTAGAAAGAAAACTAGTAGGATTTCGAAGAGCTTTTCATTTTTTGAAAAAAAAATCTGAGCAATCATTTTAGGATAGCTTGTTTGTTTTCAGTTTGCAAAATTATGCATAAGCATAGCTGCACAGAAAAGTAATGAAGAATTAATGAGACATTTTGCAAATGGCAGATTGCTATTGAATTAGATTTCCTCAATTTAACTGGAATTGGAGTTTTGCTTACGGAACACAGGTTGTGTTTGCCTCTTTAATCAATTATTTCCACAAACAACTGAACAAAGAGGAGTCTTTCCACTTTTGTTCTGGTATACATCTAGTGGCTTCTGATAGTATTGTAAATATTTTTTTCATGTATGTGTTAAGACATTTTTTCCATTCCAAATTCAATTATTTTTCTTTTTTTTTAATAAAAAGGCTTTTTTATTTTTTACACATCTCTTCAAATGAGCAACATGATTCTAGATTACAACATTTGTACATAGTCATAATTACATTTCCAACTTTCTTATCTAATTTCATATCAAATCATTAAATATTCCACTGATCTTTAAATTTTTCACTTCATATTTCAATTCATTAATTCAGTATCAAAAAGATTTCATCCTCACATATATTTTCCACTCTTTATCCCCTATTATTTCCACTTCCAGCTTACCACTTATTTTATTTTACATTATTCATTATTATCTTCATTAACTTTCTCAAAGCCGATATATAATAAACAAACAAAAAAGAGTAAAAATAAAACAAAACTAATATATTCAAGATCCACATGGTATATCCCACAGTCTACAATAAATCTTACATTTATTCCAGAGATATTCATATAACCATTTCATATTTTTACTTTGTTTCCACTTAGCCAAAGTTTAGTTATGAAATTTTATTAAATTTTCATTCCCCTCATAATATAATACTCTCATTACAAATACTTCACTATCCAATATAATGCTTTCTGGTTTACCATATTCTCTATTTTCTCATATTGCTTTATATAATCAATTACATTTTCTATTTCATGTCTAATATAATATGTATACAATAAAGAAAAAGAAAAAAAAGAGAAAATTAAGTTTCCTTTTTGTTTCCATTTAAACAAGTTTAACCTATAAAATTTTATTTAATTTTCATTCCATACTTTTTGATCATAATAACATAATTTTTTCTACTTTACCATATTCTCTGTTTGTCTAATATCATTTGAATAATCAATTACATACATATATGTGGATTTGATAACAATAAAGCCATCTTAATTTCTCTTACTCAACATTTTTCTAATATATAATTATATAATAATCTTAAGGTAATTCCCAATAAGTTTTAAACTTCAAATATCCCCAAACTATATTTCTAAAAAAATACCAAAATACATTTTCATGTGGTATCCCCCCTTTATATTAACTTTAACCCTTATCTCTACATCTCTCGGCCTTACAGTTTTTTATAATTTTGACCAGCTTTCCCTTTTCTAAGTTTTTCTGGTCTTTCCTCTTAACTCATCTTTTTTCCTCTAGTATTGTTTTTATTTTCATCTGTCAATCATTTAATTTTCCCCCCACCCTTTCCTCTTCTCTCTTTCAGAATTTTTTCTTGTACATCTTCTTCTTTTGTTTAATCTTGGGAGTATTTTCCCTTTTATTTATTTACATCTATCATCAATGTCTTAATTTTGATTCCTTTCATGCCTTTTTGCAATGTCCCTTGTTCTTTGTGCTCTTCTAAGCTGTTTTCCTCTTCCTTTAACTCCTCCTCCCTGAATTTTCTTTGTTCTTCTCTGAACTGCACCACCATTAATTTTTCTGCCAGTATGTCCAATAATTCCATTCTTTCTTTTAACATTCCTCTCACAATTTGCAGTTCCAACTTGAATTCTTTGCCTATTTCTTTCATTTTTTGAAATTAATCAGTTGAGTTATTCTTTATTTTATTAAGTCATAAAAGTCAGGATAAGTCCACCCTTAACCTATTGGAGGGTCCCAATGGGACCGGATCCATCTCAGACCCACCTTGGAGGGATGGGGGAAGAGGGGGAGACTGCCAGCTGGGTTGAGGGGAGTTGTATCTCCCCTCCTTGACTAGGTATACGCCCCTTAAAGACAGGAGGTAGTGGAAGATGGAAAGCTTCCAGGACTTAAGTATATGCTGAAGCGATGAGTGGCACATAACCAGGCAAAGGATTTTGGATTTTTTTTTGACAACCCCAAGAAACAGAAGGAAAGAGCCCTCATTTAAGAGTGTGTTAGCGGCGAATGGAAAATAAGAGGAAATTATAAGGTATATAAAAACCAGATTATAAAAGGACTATAATGGAATTAGGGACCAAATCTGGACTAAGATGCAGAAATTGGCATTAATTAGGCATTGGATAGAATGCTGGACTTGCCCGGAATTGACTATATTTAAAAGAGCTAATGGTTGAAAATTACCAGAATTAATACAATTGAAAAGAGAAAAAAAGAGTTTTGAAAAGTGGAAAGCGATGTAGAGCGCCATCTAATGGTTAAAGGCACATTTTCTCTTATGATTTCATGGAAAATTACTGGTCTTACAAATGTGTGAATTAGAAATGAAATGAAATAAAATATTATATTATAACAATAACCCCGGAAGCACCAAAAAAGGGGATTGCAGCAAAGGGATAAGTGAAGATAATACCTTGGGACTGTTTGGTGTTGATTGTGACAAGGAGATAGAAGGATTAACAAGAGGAGTTGAGATAAATGGGTATTTTTGGCAAGGACTAAAATAAATTATTTTTCTTGATACCATCTTTTCTTCATTTTTAAATGTTATTGGTCCAACTAATTAAGGAATCAATACAAAAAAATAGATTTTTTAAAAAAAATAATGTAACATTGAACTTTATTCCAGAAATTTTTTTTATAGAAATTTATCTCATGAACAACAATCCCCAAAATTGACCAGACTGAAAATCCAAAGTGGTTTTCTTTATAACTTTGTTGAAAATTTATTTTTTTAAAGGCAAACAATATTTTATATTTTGAATTATTCCAATGATAGGTACATGTGGAATATAACATCTCTGTTATACTATCTCTAGGAACCAGCAATTTATGAATTCAAAGTTATGGGTCCTTTCAGCCTAAATATGGTAATGGAACAAATCTTTTCATTTGAGTTAATACTCATATTTTTAAATTGAACTTCTAATAGTCAAATGATTTCATCTAACTCATGCCAAGCAGGCACAATTTAAGATAAAAATACAGCAGTATCTTGGTACACAACTGCTTTAAAAGATGTTGAATTTGGTACTCAATGCATTTTGATGTGAAAATTTTGTCCCAATACTTAGTGTTCATTTGGTACTCAATGCAGTGTCTGTGTCAGCTGCCTTGTGACTCACTACATTATTCCTTGTGGAAAAAAATGTTTGGTATTCATCATTTTTTGTACTCAAAGTACCTCCAAAAACCAAATAATGATTAGTATCAAGGTACCATTGTATTTGTATTTGTATTTATTTATTTGTCAATTGTTTACGAGATAATAAGTAAAAGTGTATACATAATTATGAATACATGAAATGAGTACATATAAGAAAAATGAAAGAAAAATAAAAGAAACAATAGGACGGGGACGGTAGGCACGTTGGTGCACTTATGCACGCCCCCTACAGACCTCTTAGGAAAGGGGTGAGGTCAATAGTAGACAGTCTAAGGTTAAAGTTTTTGGGGTTTGTGGAAGAAACTACAGAGTCGGGTAGAGTATTCCAGACATTGACCACTCTGTTGCTGAAGTCGTATTTCCTGCAATCAAGCTTGGTGCGGTTAACCTTGAGTTTGTATCTGTTGTGTGCTCTTGTGTTGTTATGGTTGAAGCTGAAGTATTCATTGACAGGTAGGACATTGCAATGTATGATTTTATATACCATGCTTAAATCAGACCGAAGACGGCGTAATTCAAGGTTTTCTAGTTCTAGAATTTCAAGTCTGGTGGCATAAGGTATTCTACAACGAGTAGAGGAGTGGAGAACTCTTCTTGTGAAATATTTCTGGACTTTCTCAATTGTGCTAATATCAGATACGTAATGTGGGTTCCAGACTGATGAGCTGTATTCGAGTATTGGTCTAGCAAATGTTTTGTATGCTCTCGTTAGTAGTGTGATATTACCAGAGAAAAAGCTACGTAAGATTAGGTTAACAACTCTTAATGCCTTTTTGGCTATGTAGTTGCAGTGGGCACTAGCACTTAGATCATTAGAGGTGAGTATTCCAAGGTCCTTTACAGAGCTTGGATCATCAACAAGATCTTGACTATTCAGCTTGTATTTTATTTTCTGATTTGTTTTTGCCAATATGTAAGACAGAGCATTTATTTGTTGAGATTTGAAGTTGCCATTTGTTTGACCATTCTGATACACAGTCAAGATCTTTTTGAAGGGTAGCAGTATTGAACAGCTTTACATCATCAGTGAAAAGAACACAGTTGCTCTTAATATGATCACAGAGGTCATTTATGTAGAGTATGAAGAGAGTTGGTCCTAGAACACTGCCTTGGGGGACACCACTATTGACAGGTACAGAATTTGATAGGACACTCCCAATTTTGACCATTTGTTGTCTGTTTGACAGGAATGCTTCTATCCAGTTATGCAGTTGTCCAGAGATACCATAGGATTTTATTTTTAGTAGTAGTTTGTCATGTACCACTGAATCAAAGGCTTTACAGAAGTCTATGTAGATTGCATCTATTGTTTTGCCCTGATCAAGTTGTGTAGTCCATATGTTTTTGCAGTGTAAGAGTTGCAGATTACAGGATAGTTTTTTTCTGAAACCAAATTGTTTATTGGAGAGTAGGTTGTTTGTCTCTAAGTGGAGGATGATGGGTTGGTTAATAATTGATTCCATGACTTTACAGGTGACGCAGCATAAGGAGATTGGTCTGTAATTTTCAACTAGGCAAGGGTCTCCCTTTTTGAAGATGGGGATGACCGTGGCTTGTGACCATAGGTTAGGCAAGGAACTGGTCCTGAAAGATTTTTCAAAGATTATGCTTAGAGGTTTGGCTATGGCAGTGGATAACTTTTTTAAGAAATAGGCACATATTCCATCCGGTCCAATAGATAGGGATGGTTTTAGATTGCGTAGTGCTTTTTCAACATTGTCTTCTGTAAAATCGATATGTATTAGATCACTGTAGTTATCTGTGGTTCAGCTAGGAAATGCTGGGCATGATCCATTGCTGTTTACAAATACTGAGCCAAAAAATGTGTTAAAGATGTTGGCTTTAATGGTGTCGTCGTTGCAGTCTTTACCATTAGGTCCTATCAGGGGTGGGATGGACCTTGAATCTTTTAGTTTGTTGTTTACAAAATTGTAAAAAGCATTGGTGGAATTGGTGCTTAGAAGGTTTTCCTCTTGTTTAATGTGATAATTGGTGCATTCGGTCTTTATTTGGTGGCATAAATTTTTGTATCGGCTTTTGAAATTGGCAACGTGACCAGATTTGTTTTTCCGCCAGAGTGATCTCTTTTTGGATTGAAGTTTCCTTATTGTTATGGGCAATCTGTTTTTTTGTTTTGTTTTGGGAGTAGTTGTTGGTACATATAGTTTGATGACTCTTTTGACTTCAAGTAAAAATATGTTGTAATGGTCTTCAACAGTATTGCATCCAGTGAATAGTGATTGCCAATCAAGGGATGAGAGATCGTTGTTTATAAGATCATAGTTGCCTTTTTTTGAAATTATAATTGGGGATCACATCATTGTGGTGGTTTTTGTGTGAACGTATGTTGAGACAAAAGTCAATCATATTGTGGTCACTGCTGGAAAAGGGTTCTTTAGTTTGTATTCCGTAAATTAAATTCAAACTATTGCAGAAGATGAGATCGAGGCAGTTGTTTAGTCTAGTGTTGTTGGATACTAGTTGTTCCAGTCCCAGATTTGTAACAGCATTGTAAAAGGTTGCATGTATGGTTTCAGTTGTACATTCATTTAGGGTCCAGTCAATATGAGGCAGATTGAAATCACCAAGAAAGATAAAAGGGTATGGGCAGGATGCTGCCCATGTTAGTAGTGTATTTAGCTTGTTTACATGTTCGATGTCATAATCAGGTGCTCTGTAACATAGTAAGAATCGAATTGTGATATTTAAGGATAGTTCACAGATAATGGTCTCAGGAAGAGCAAGCTCCTGGGTAACTTGGATATTTTTTAGATGTAAGGACTTTTTGTAGAAGATAGCAATACCACCTCCTCTACGAATTTCACGATCTGATCGGTAAACATGATAGTCTCTTACTGTGGTAATGGAGTCGGGGAGAGATGCATTGAGCCATGTTTCACAGACAAATATAATGTCGAATTTAGCCATATTTAGTAGGAGGAAAAATTCAGGTATTTTATTTACAAGGCTTCTTGCATTGAGTAGCTTGCATTTAAGGCCAGCAGTAGTTGGAATTGAGGTAGTTAGGGGTGTGCGTGCCTAGTCTTGGGTGATGGTCGATTGGTTGAGGTAGGGTTGTGGTTGAAGGTTAAAGCTGAGTTGCGGGATGTGTGACTTACTTTTGATACAGTCAGCGTGGTAGTCATTGTATATGAATTTCATATTTGTTATGATAACTTTCCACTCATTCTCAAAAAGGCATTCATTATTCTCATTATTTCAAATTTGTATAGTTGATGTCAATTTCACACACCTCCTTCATTTTCATACTAGCACAGAAGCTTGAGCTGAATGCTGCAAAGCCTTCAGTGCTTAAGTTGAATCAACTTCCAAATTCATTTCAAGATATATCAAATTTTACCTTAAATTCTTTAGCACTGAAAAATAGCTGCAGAAGAAGTAAATTAGTTGATATACTATTATGAACTGCCCAGCTTACTTTCCTCTCCTCCAAACACCCTGATTAACTTGGAATTACCCTTAATATAAGTGTTTCCAGGGAAAATAATTGAAGTTATTTCTGAAACTTACATGGTTGCATTAACTTTACTTAAAGTGAACTCAAAGGATGAATAGAAGAGATAATCCGGATTCATATTTAAGCACGTACTGAAGCATTTCTGAATTATATTTGAACATAAATCACTCTATAAATATTTTCTGACAGACCTATTATTTTATATATCAATAATTCCATTAATAAAATTGACTCATCTCTGTCTGGAATTTTCAACACATACAAACAAAACTTGATTGAAAGATTGAAAAAATATTCAACAATTAAACGTATGATAGAGATGCCTACAGATTTTCCATTCTTTTCAGTTTTCTCTTCCTCCCTTTGCTATTCCCAGTTTAAATATTTAGCTCTCAGCCCCACTTTATAAAATGAGGGCAGACCTCACATCTCTAGTTTTAAAAGTGCATGTTTTTAATTTTGATGCCACCCAATTCCAATCAAACTTTCCTTGATCTACGTGGCTGTGCCAAGATGTATGCTGTTCTATGACTGTAATAAAGATTTTGATTTGATTTAGTTTGATTTGATTATGGGGGGTGGGGGAGGAAGGGAAGATGTTAGTCAAGCTTTGTTGGGTACCATTCAAACCATCAACAAACAGATCTCCAATAATATAATGGAAGATAAAGTGTTCCTGTTTCCTTCTGCAGCACTATTATCAAGATCACTGCAGAGAGTGCTGAAGTATGCTGATATTTATCTTAATCAGAAGCCACTTTCTCTGTATCATAGTGTAATGCACTTATTATGTGCTTTTAAGTTAATTGTTAGTCAACTGAATTAACAAAGGATGGAAGAAGATTTAAATGCCTCCTTTATGACCTGTTATACTTAGACATAAACATAGAGTTATCTAGAATTGGCTCAGACAACTCAGTACTTTGTTCCAATTATATTCCTCGGATGCATTTCAAGAAACCTTCTGAAAATAAATTAAAAGGGGATTTTTCTCTTCTCTGCTGGTTACCAGGTACGTTAAAAATACCTGGTATTTTATGGGAAAATACATATAATGTAAGGTGGGGGGGGTTTAAGCAAATTCTTAACAGTTTCAAGGGAAAAATGAGTAGTGCCACTACTTTCACACTGAATCAGCTGATTGATTGGTTTTATCCTAACCATGATTAACAAGATATTGTTCTCTTAGGACTTTGGCTCCTAGCAGGAAAAAAAAGAGATCCCACTGCCAGAATGGGACAATTGGGACAATGAGATAATTTGCCCTGGCCACTTTACTGTGGCCATCTCACCCTAGGCAAACATTTATTGCATTGAGTTATCCTGCATGGAATTGTCAATGGCGAGTTGTCCCTTGGTGAGTTGGCCATGGTGAGATGGCTGCAGTGAGATGGCCATGGCGAGGCAAATCACAGCCAACTTTGATGGTCTCTTCCCTCTACCTACCAAAATATACCAGCTTTCAATATTTGTTGGTGCTGATTCCAAATATGTTTTTTCAAAAGATGCCACCTAAAGATGTGTTTCTGATGTTTTGTAAATGAAATAGCCCATACATATTAAAGAAAGGCAATATCTTCAACTAGTGGAGAAAGGCAAAAAGTAAAAATGATGGTTACAAAAGAAATGTGTTGGTCTGTTTGGATGGTTGCTACTAGTGTGCTCTAATGGATGCTTGCCTTGAAGTGCATTTTTATTCTGGCATTCAATCATAAACTCCTTCTCCTGAAGTAATAACTCATTCAAAAGTTCTTAGAGGTCCATAAAATAGGAATGACTCAGATCCCTGACCTTCATCTTTAGAGTGAAAAATAAGAAATTATTAAAACTCAACTTGCACTGTGCACATTGGATGACATACGATCATTTTAGAAAAAGTTGTTTTGGAAATAGATCAAATATAATCATTTTGATGTAAATGTGTTGTGGCTTCTTGACTCTTATTTGGAAATCAGCATTTCTAATTAGATGCAATTGGGTCTAATTTCCTGAAGACAGCCATTCAAAATCTCGACAAATGTTTTAGTACTCTGTGACCTTTTCGTTATTGCTTGGTCAAGACATCTGTCAAGAGGCATTTTTCCAGTTCTAAAACCAGTTAAATTTTTCAATGAACTGAAAAATGATGTGACTTGTTCCGAGGATGAAGGCAAAAGGTTTTGACTAATGTATACAAATGTTAATATTGGCAAAAGGATATTACACTCTGAAATACACAAAGGGTACACCTGTTTTAGGAGATTAAACTGATGTCGACTGATCCTTAAGGAGATACACTGGAATGACAAATGCAAAAAAGCAAATCCAATTGTGCTTAGTTTGACAAACAGTAGTGGATGCCTGCAAAGGGCAGAGAATTGGATTAGATCAGTGTTTCTCAATCTTGGTAACTTTAAGCAGAAGGACCTCAATTCCCAGAATTCCCAAGCAAATATGTTGACTGGGGAATTCTGGGAGCTAATGTCCACCCATCTTAAAGTTGCCTAGCTTGAGAAAGCACTCCGGCACTAGTCCTAAACTAATAGGCAACACACTTCTTAGGAATGGGATACTCGGCTTGCATTCTAAGGTCATGCCCTGATGCATGGAACCAGAAAGCAATTATGATGAGACAGAAGACAGCCATCAGAGACAAGATAGCCAAGAGTAACTGCCATGCAACAAGTCACATTTGATCCAGCAACCTAACAGATGAACAAAAGCCTGAGGAGATGTAGAAAAGACACTGCAGGCTAAGTGCAGGTGACAGGTCCCAGTTGAAAGGTCTTACTATCCACATCTTACCGGGGCCACGCACTAGAACCAAAGCTATGTGGTATGTTTGTTGTGGAAGGGAATGATCAATCAGTTAAATCAATTGAATCAATTAAATTTTATATTTGTGTTGCTCATTGAATAAGTTTAGGTTACCTCTTTGGGGACTGGCAGCCAACCCACTTCACCCCACTCATAATGGTAAGGTACAGGTTGTTCATTCAGTTGTAAAGGAAAGCAAAGGTTGCTTCCTTGGAGCGAAATTCCCTTGTAAGAACATTTCCTCAGATAATTAAAAAAAGAAGACATAGTAAAAGAAGGAACACCATTTTGCATTTTATATATTATGAGAATTTTCAATTTAGCACTGAGAAGAGATGGCAAATGCAGTCCTCATCTTTTTCTTTTTTTAAAAAAATTCATCTCCATACAAACACTGAACAACTCTAATTAGTTATCAACTTCAGAGAGAATTCATTTAATACTGCTTTCAGCCTCTTATATATGCCCAGTCTATTTAACTATTCTTCAGCATTACAGCTTCTTTTTTTCAAATTACAGAAAAAAATATCTTTCGAGCCCTCTTTAGTCAACAACACCCACAATACTGAGAATTGCAAAGCTCTGCTCAAGTTCATGCTTTTCCACAATGATTGACATCATCTAAAAGTTCCACTCCTGTTTACTATGTATTCACCAGAGTCATTCAATATTCTTTAGCATAGCCAAGTAGGATATTGGGAATGAGATGAGTTACATTTTGGACGTATTAGATACAGCCAGCCTCACTTACATATCTTCTCTTTTAGTGCAGGGTTGTGGTATTCATTTAGAATGGTAGGCAATATTTGGATACAAAGCAGATGAAGATGATTAAGATATCCATCACAGGATCTGTGGAATATCTCCTTAAGGAAGCCATGCCTTTTCCTGGGCTTGAATGGTAGTCACACAAGCTTAGCAAAATATTGTAGAAAAGACATTGCAGGATAAACATAAAAGAACAAGCTGTGCAGGTCCCTGTTGAAAAGTCTTGTTACCCATATCTTACCCAGGCCATATACCAGAACCCAAGCTATGTGGCACATTATAATATATATATACACATTATAATATATATATACATTATATACATTATATATACACATTATAATATATATATATATATATATATATATATATATATATATATATATATATATATATATATATATATATATGGATCTTTGGTTGTTCGGGTTTTCTCCCGTAAGATTCAAAGTGTCTAGGCAACGCGTTTCGATGAAGTCTCATTCATCATCATCAGGCCTCTGTCTTTGGCTCTTGCTTTTCAGAGTGATGTGAGGTTGCAGCTGCTTTTTTCTTTCTAACTGTCAGTGGGGTGGGATTTGAATGGGTGGGGGTTTGGCTGTGTTCTGATTGGGTGGGGGTGTCTTCTCATTGGTGGGGGCCTGGCTGTGTTTTGATTGGTTGGGGGTTGGCCGTGTTCTGATTGGCTGGATTTCTTGCTGCCCGGCTTCGAGTTCGAGGTCGCGCTGCATCTCCATAGTTGGTGTCGGCTTGCTTCATGTATGGCTCGGAGGGGTTTGGAGTGGGCAGTGGTGAGGTTGCAGGTATTCGTCTGTTCATGAGGCGGGTTTCCAAATGGCTGGTAGGCGGGAGGTGTCATCTCGTTTATTCATGCTGTGTGGGCGTTTTCTATCTCTATGGCTTCTCTGATTATTCTGCTGTTGAAGTGTTTGGTTTTGGCGATAGTTCTGGTATTTTTAAAGTCAATCTCATGTCCTGTGGCTTTGAGGTGTTGGACCAGGGAAGAGGTCGGTTCTTCTTTTTAATTGAGTTCTTATGTAGTTCAATGCGTGCACTTATTCTTCTGTTAGTTTGTCCAATGTATGTGGTGGGGCAGGCAGTGCAAGGATTTCGTATACTCCTTGGTTTTCTAATTCGATTTTGTCTTTGGGGTTTCTTAGGATGGTGGATATTTTTCTGTTTGTGCAGAATGCTGTTTTAATATTGTGTTTTTGGAGGATCTTGCTGATTCTGTCTGTAGTGCCTTTTATATATGGGAGAAGGGCTTTGCCGTTTTCTTGTTCTCTGTCTTGGATTTTGGTTGGGGTTTCTTTTTGGATTAGGTGGGTAATCTTCTTTCTTTGGAATCCATTGGCTGTAAGTACGTTGGTGAGGGTGTGTAGTTCGGCTTTTTGGTGTTGTTCATCGGCTAAGCATTTTGTTCTGGAGATGAGTGTTTTGGCTACGGAATTGATCTGTGCTGGGTGGTGGTGTGAGAGTGCATGTAGATAGAGGTTTGTATGTGTTTTCTTTTGGTAGATGGTGTGTCCTAGGGAGCCATTGGATCTTTTGTATACCAAGACATCTAGGAAGGGAAGTTGATTGTTGGTTTCTGTTTCCATGGTAAATTGTATCTTGGGGTGTAGGCTGTTGAGGTGTGTGAGGAACTTGTTTAGTTTTTCTTTCCCATGTGGCCAGATTATGAAGGTGTCATCTACGTATCTGAGCCAGAGTTTGGGTTTGTGGACGTATTTTTCTAGAGCTTGTGTTTCAAAGTGTTCCATGTAGAGGTTTGCGATGACAGGTGAGAGGGGTGATCCCATGGGTGCTCCTTCTATTTGTTTGTATTTTTGTCCATTGTAGGTGAAGTATGTATTGGATAGGCAGTGGTTGTCAGATCTAGGATGTGCTTGGGGGGGTTGTATTTGTTTTTGAAACACAAATACTGCGAGAACCTCAGAAAACAAATATATATATATATATATATATATATATATATATATATAGATATAGATATATATATTTGTTTTCTGAGGTTCTCGTGGTATTTATATGTGGATCTTTGGTTGTTCGGGTTTTCTCCCGCGTAAGATTCGAAGTATCTAGGCAACGTTTCGATGAAGTCTCATTCATCATCTTCAGGCTTCTGTCTCCGGCTCTGTGCTTCTCAGAGTAATGTGAGATTGCAGCTGCTTCCTCCTTTTAACTGCCAGTGGGGGTGGGACTTGATTGGGTGGGGGCTTGGCTGTGTTCTGATTGGGTGGGGGTGTGTTCTCATTGGTAGGGGGTTTGGCTGTGTTCTGATTGGTTGGGGGGTTAGCCGTGTTCTGATTGGTTGGAGGCGTGTTCTGTTCAGGTGGGGGCTTGGTTGTGCTCAGGTTAGTCTTAGTTGCTGGGGGATTTGAGCTGGAGAGTTGTGATCTTGCTGTTTGGCTTCTAGTTCGTGGTCCAGCTGCATCACTACCCACTTCAAACCCCTCTGAGCCATACATGAAGCAAACCGACACCCACTAATCAGAACACAGCCAAGCCCCCACCCAATCAGAACACAGCCAAGCCCCCACCCAATCAAGTTCCACCCCCACTGGCAGTTAAAAGGAGGAAGCAGCTGCAATCTCCATTACTCTGAGAAGCACAGAGCTGGAGACAGAAGCCTGAAGATGATGAATGAGACTTCATCAAACGTTGCCTAGATACTTCAAATCTTACGCGAGAAAACCCGAACAACCAAAGATCTACATATATATATATATATATATATATATATATATATATATATATATATATATATATATATACACACACATACATACATATATACATTATATATATATAATCAGTCCAGTCCAGTCCAATATAGTCTAGCCTACTCTAGTCTGTTGTTACCAGGAGGTGCATTACTCCCTATTTCTTTGTAATGCTTCCTAGAACATGGGTACCTCTTGCACTAGATAATTGATAAAATATCTCACTTTTAGATAAATACTCCACTTGTAACCACTCTTGAGAACTGATTATTTCTGCTATATACATTTTCCATTGTGCTTTCCTTGTCTGATCATCTGTCATTAGGATGAGACTACAGAACAGTTTAAATTATATTTTATAATGAAAACTATTTTTCTTTCTGTTTTATTAGCACATGATTTTCTTGTCACAGAACTGGAGATATTTTCTCCCAGTTTTATTTCATTTAAAATATGACAAGGTTTAAGCATGTGTGTATTATGTAAATCAAAAGTTGATCAACTGCCAAAATGTGTGCTCTATTAATGTATGTGGAATCAAATATGCAACAGATATTTTTGCTATAAATTTATATGCAACAAATCAACAGACCAGCATATTGTGAGGACGATGGACATAGAAAATCCAACAGTATAAAAAAACTTTAAAAAAGAAAAACAGAAAGTATATATAAAAATCTAAGACTCTAAAAGAAGGGATAGGAATATTAGATGGGTATATGGGAGCATAAAAATTAGTATGTGAAAAACTATATCAAATTATAGAGCACTCTAATATGATGATTTAGGTGCTCATTAAGTCCAGTTTGTTGGTCTAGGTCATTGTCTGATAAATTTTGAATGCTGCAGCATAGAACCCATCAAACATTGTAGCAGGTTTAGTATCTGAAAGCAGCAGGTAAATATGGAATTATCTTGTGCATCCTGGATTTTTATGCAGTAATGAAAATATGCATACAAATGAATTGCAGGGATATTGTCTCTCTGGGTAAGGAATTTTCCCATACAGAAAATCCTTGTCCCACAACTATTTGTTCGGCAACGGTTGAGAATTACAATAGTGCTGAACAAATTATCATTACCTTGGCTCCTCAGAGCCATTTTAACAATCCTGCAGTCACGTGTTATTGATCTGGATACTTGGAAACCAATTTGCACTTAGAACCAGTTGTAGATGCCATAGTTATGTGATTGCCATTTGCAACCTTTCTACTGGCTTTCCTAGAAAATCAAAGGGAAAGTTTTCAGGGATTGTTACAAATTGCTGGGGTAAATCTTTACCCTCCCTAGCCTCTGTTCACTTGTATTGTGCCAGTCGCTTGCATACTTATGCACCTGTCCCAACCCCTCACACCTTCCATGCACTCTCAAAATCTCCCTCTCTGACTTGTTCTACACCTTTCCTGATCCTTTGCACTCTGCATCCACCCTTACCTGCATTATGCTTCTCATGCACCCATTACCACCCTTGCACACTCATTATAAACCACACTGTATCCACAATTGTAACATCCACATAAACTCCCTCACATCCTCTTACCCTCTGACTTTCCTCTATGCCCTCATTTGTTCCCTGCCCCCCAACAGTGGCTACTTGCAACTTTCTGCCACCTTCCTCACCTGATATTATTTTGTGGAAGCCAGACTCACCTAACAACTGTGAAATTTAGTTAACAATGGCAACTGGGGACTGCAGGAATTGTCATCACTAAATGATGCAGTCATGCTTTAGGACTGTGACACTTAATGATGGATATTCAGTAATTCAAGAACTATTTATCATCCTTCAAGGACCAATGAGGAAAGAGCATTACATCATGCCAAAATAAAGGTCTTCTGGTGTTTAGGCACTTCAAATTTAGTTAGGTATGTCATAGTCCTGGCTAGGTCCAACTGAAAATCTGTGTCTGCTGCATACTACTTAGTGTGTCTTTGGCCTGAATAGAAGACTAAACAAACAAACAAGCAAATAAACAAACAAACTAATGCAGATGAAACCAAAATGCAGCAAATATTTTCCCTCCTTGCTGGTTTATATGCAACAAAAGGTTTTCTCCAAGTTTTATGTTCTTGTATCTAATAGATTGGATCAGTGAAACCCATTTGTTATTATTGTTGTTAATTATCCTGCTGAGGACAAAATGTTAAATTGTAATATGCATGTTTAACTGGTGTTTATTCCAATAATAATCAAATTAAGCATAACTACTCCTTACTATTCTGTGTTTAGACTGGGTATAATGTCAATTCAAAAATTTGCTATCTGAGAATAAGATAGCACTCACTGGGGCAAAGTCTATTTTAACACTATGAATTAAAATAGGGAAGGGTGGCAAGTTAGAATTGCCATATTGTCTTCAACAATTTCACCTCAGATGGTTGCCCTTCTTTCCTTAGCATTAGAACCAACCTGACTGGAAAGGTAAAAGAAGAAACCGTAATAGGAAGTGTCTGCCTGCTTATCTGTCTACACATATATATATTTCCACAGACAACTTCACTCTTGCATTATTTATCTCTTTTGCTCTTGAGGGAGACTTCAATAAGTTTTATTCTGAAATGAGAGGTAAAGAGAAAGCCACTTATCTATCTGATGCTTATTCAAAGCTTATCTGAACTATCTCTGTCTCTTAGGTCTGAGGCATTTCTTACTTCCTTTTAGGGATACATTAGGGAGTTATTCAAGAACATATTTTATAACCAATGGTCTTTTTGGTTCTTTTGTCAGCAGTGATCCAAAGATTAAAAAGTATGAAAAGATAAAATGTACTGTGGGACATCTTAATTAAAAATGTCTGCTATGTAAGAATGAAAGGGCTAAAAGCTAAATAAAGCTAAATATATTTATATTTCAGTATCTGCAGCTTCTACAGTAGAGACCTTCCTGTCTGCCTTGACTGAATATGCAATGTGGAGAACATTTGTCTGCCCTATGTTTAGGCATTAAACATTAAGGCTATTCTATGTCACTTCAGTTGCTTACTTCGGCCCGATGATATCTCACAATATATAAGGGCTTGTGGTGAATAACACAATTAATTAGAATTGTTTTTAGAAAGAATCAGAATCCATTTCAAAAGGACAATCCTAATTCTGTCAATTACATTTATTGGATTCATCGTGATGAAATGATTTCAGTGTTGTTGGCCATGTTCACAGAGGATATCCCAATCTTACTTCAGAAACTTTTAATAAACATTCATTTATTAAACATCAAATGCCATCAACTGACAATGAGTTGATACAAAGAGAATATCACATTATATGCAACCAACTATATCAAAACAATATACACTGCAAAACAGTGAAACATTTAAGACTGTATATGGATAATTAGGGGATTCAGAACAGCTACATTTCCCTGACAAGATCATCCCCATGGGATCTATTTCCTGTAAAAATTTTGCCCTATATTCCAAGTAAATGTCTACAATGCAAGAAGCCTTGTTAAAATTTAGTAAAGTTAAAAAAGAAAAGAAAATACAGGTAGTCCTTAACTTACAATCACTTAAACTTAAGTTCTTGGAACTGGAATCAGGTAATTCATCTGGACAGGCCTCTATGTTGACACTTATGATATTGTTTTGATTGTATCTTCTAAATCTAAAGAGTCCATGGATTTGTTTCTCTCACTAAATTCAGTATTGAGGAGAGAAAGGAGTTTGTTTCTACTTGTTCATAAGTCATCTGGCAAACCTTGCTTAGATTTGGAAATTACACATTCATGCCTGGTTACTCTTTCAATATGGAGATTCTGAGGGAATTCCATTGTTGTAGATAAATGTATGAAAGACACAAAGCAACCTGGAAGATCCACATTGTTGAAAAGTCTGCTACATAAACGTTCTATGAAGTCATAAACAATAAACCAGATTGGTTTTTTTGCATGTCTATCAATCACAATGGAAGAACTGAACAAGAAAGGAACCTAAATTTACTGTTAAACTGAATCCATATTGTTATTCAGCAACATTCCTATAATAGCTCCCAGAAATGCCACAGTTCATTTATAGATGATAATCCACACAGGCCATGAAAAAGCTCCAAATTGCACAAATGGTGAACAAAACAAAGATATTAATTATATAGATTGATCATTTTTTACTGCAGTAGCAGTGGAAAAAAATAAATGAAAATTCAATATTAGGGAATTAACTCATACCACACTGCTCATATAAAAACATTAAGTACAATTCCCATCACAATTTAAATTACATTTCCTGAAGTATAAACATGTTATATATCTAGAAATTCATAAAAAAATATGACTTTAGAAATCTTTGAGCATTATTATGACAATTTGAAAAACAGCCCTCCTCCCTGTTTTCCTCCCCCTCCTCTCTATTTTAACCTCTTTTCTTAGCATGTTTGTAGGCAATCTGTTCTTGAGCAACTGTTTATACAAACAATGCTATTACATATTCCCCTGATATCTTCCTCCTGAGTGAAAGAAATGATTTTATGATCCTAACTTACAAGACTATTTTATACCAATAAAGCGGAACTAAAGCAGAATTTCATGAGAGATGGTTTCCAGTGCATAACACAATGGAATCCCCGCAGCATGTTTTGGCCAGATTAGGTTTATTAACTGATTAGCATTTAGATGACACTGTTCTTCTTCCTGTCAGATACCTTTACTGTATCTGGTTCGATGTCCTGCAATTCACAAATACCTTTGTGGTATTTACAGGACACCATTAAAATGAAAAAGAAAAAAGAAAGAAAAAGAAAGGTCACTGTATATTTTGATACAGTTTGCCATAGATGATTATCCAGCATGTATCCAACCCATATGTACTGGATAAATGCTCTTAATAAATGAATAATTGAATAGATAGTGAGAGGAATGCATTTTCATTGGAGCTTCTATTTTGGTGGTTGAGGCTGTGAAAGTAAATGTTAGAAACAGTTGTTTTCCCATAATTCTGACAGGATAGAATGCTTCGGTTTTCTCTTTCTGTTCATGAAAAAACAAACAAAAAAGAATTAAATTGTGTTTCCAAAAGATCTCTTTATTCAGAGATTTCCTGCATCTTTAGAAGCCCTGTGCAGGTAATAGGTGATAAAAGATTGTGGGAAAGGCCTTTTACTGTGATAGATGGAGGACATCCAAGTCATAAAGAAAAATTATATTAAATATATTTAATACATAAAAATATAAATTAAATTTATTCTTTGTCCTGGACCTCTCTGTGTTTAGACTGAGCTTTCACATACTATTCAAAGATTGTTTTGAGTGGTATTTACAACTGGTCCTTGAAGTTATGATTATCACAGTGCTTCCATGGTCATGTGATTGCAATTTCAGAACTTCCCTGCCAGCTTCTCACAAGCAATAGGAAAATGAGCATGAAGTCAGAAATCACAATTATGACTTATGGTGATTCACTGAACAACCACAACTGGGGACTGCTGGGATTGCCATTGCTAAGTGATGTAATCATGTGAATTGTACTTGACCACTACATCACTTAGCAATGGAAATTCTGATCCCATTTACTATCATTAAGCGAGAACTGCCTATATATCTGCTTATATGTGAAATTACCACACAAGGCGAAAATTATTTTCAAAGTTTTTTGAAACAAATATAAAACCAGTTTTTATTTTTTTTCTCTCTGCATTGAGAGAATTCCACCGATGTGGTTATTTTGACTTATAAATATACACACACAAACATTAAAAAATATTGACACTGTTTGGAAGAACCTGTTATTTTTCTCTATATAATGATTTCATTTGTGTCATGATTTTTCACTGTACAACTCTTTATAGGCTTGGAATATGGAATATTAAACATGAGTGGGGTTTTACTTTCATGAAGAAAACTGTTTTGTTCATTCTTTGAAAATATTTCAGTGTCTTGGAATCCTCTTATTGGATTAAAATTATTCAATAAAAGAGTGCTATACATTTGACAAGGTACAAAGCATCTTTTGAAAACTCATTTTAGATTAAAGAAGGGTTTTCTCTTAGACATTTTATCAATGTACTTCATATTCTAATATCAGTAATCCTGAGCCTAGAAGAGCATGTTGCTCTTATCTATGATAGCCTTTCTCGATGGTCAGGCTCTCTAATAAAGGAGACTCCATCAAGAAGATGTATGTCACAATCATTGGGCATATAATTAGGCACCATCAAGACATTTTGAACAAAGCCCAAAGGGACACAACATATTTCAAAGTACATCGTTTTTGGTTTATACAGTTTTGAGGATAATACTCCGGGGAAACAGAAGAATGATGAAGAATGAAGTGAGAAATGCACAGGCTTTTTTAACACTTCGAAACAAAGGAAAAAAGAAAAAAAGAAACAAAAGTGTCATTGACCTCTTCATGTACAGCTGTTCTTATACAAGGGAGTATAACCTAAACCAATTGCTTATTTCAAACGATCAGCAAGGAAAACAATATGTGCAGCCAAGGCTAAACAGCTTTACAATGGTACTAATAAATCAGTGCTATTGCTTTCTTCAAGGAATCCAAACAACTAGCTGAATCAATCTTTTGCAATAAACAAATAAATAACAAAGGGTCTTGGAACACCTTTTATCAAAGCATCAGTTTTCCCACATTGCATCAGACTTCATCAGATGCAGGGAATTTAGTCCTGAGAAAAGAATAGAGAAATGAAGTGGAGTGAGATTGATCCAGAATCTATGCAATAATAGATTTGTCTTTAATGCTTTGATATATGCACTGATATATGGCAGGATTTGGACAACTACAGTTTAAATACTTGCTTACCATTCATAAAGAGTAGGATAAAAATGTACTAGCAATGTCTTCCTCCACTGTTCCAGGGATAGAGTAAAGGGTACTGCCAACTTCATTGCGCAAATAGCCAATCACTGAAGAATAATAAAAAGTAAGCCAAGTCCTGTAAGTTCTTCCACTGGTAAGTCAAGCAGAGTGAATAGCCAGTTAATGATCAAGTGTTAAAAAGTGACTCTGGTTTAGACTGCAATGTCTGGGATTCTAAGCACGGGATAACAAATGACAGGTTGCAAACATAATTTTCAAAACTTTGTTCAATTAGCTATTTATGTCTTGGATGACATCAATAACACCGTACAGTTAATAGACAACCGATGGCTATTATTCCTGGCCTTGAAATCTCACCCTTCTGTAATATTTCAACTTGTTTTTTACATAGTATTGTTATAGAATTACGTGTCTAGTCAGATACCACAAAAGTTGAAAGAAGAGGTTCTGTTTTAAAATATGTTCCATAGGCTGAGTTTTGAAGGGCATAGATGGGGGATTGCTAGTCTCTATTTCTTTTTCTGCCTAGAGCAGTGTCCCTTCCACATCTGGGACTTTCAGATCATTTATCACTGTTTCTTATACCAGCATACATCCCTCACAGAAGGAAAACTAAGCCTGAAATCAAACTCATCAAGATCTGGCTGGAGGGAGCACTTGATCAGCTGCAGAATTGTTTCTCAAAGACTAATTGGAATTTATTTGAACAAGAGGATTTGGAGGAAAATACAAAAACTGTACTTTTTAACATCTTTACCTGTGTGGATACTGTTACTGTGAATAAGAGCATCTGGATTTTTCCAAACCAGAAGCCCTGGATGAACAAGGATGTACAATTACTTCTCAGGACACGTGATATGGCGTTCAGGTCTGGGGACAGGTTTTGGGATAACAAGGCAAGAGCGGAACTGAGGCAAGCTTTAAGGAGGCAAAAAAGGACTACAAAGGGAAGATTGAGGACTACTTCACAAATAATGATCCACAGTGGGCTTGGCAGGGAATTAAACACATCATTAATTACAGGGTCAGTAACCCCATATCGATCAATAAGGATGCATCACTGATAGAAGAATTGAACTGTTTCTTTGCCTGATTCGAACTGAACAGGTGTGTTTATAAATATTTTTAACCTTTCTCTCACACAAGCCATTGTTCCTCTTGCCTCAAAACTTCCGTTATTATTCCAGCTCCCCAAAAAGCCCTCTCCTGATACTTTAAATGATTATAGAACAGTAGCTCTCACACTCATAATCATGAAGTGTTTTGAGAGACTGGTCTTTATATACACACACACACACATACACACACACACACACACACACACACACACACGATTGTCTCCCATTGAACCTTGACCTATACCAGCTTGCTTATCAGAATAACAGATCCACAGAGGATATAATTGTCATGGCTCTCCATGTTGCACTGGACCACTGGAGCATGTAAGTGGGAGTTATGTAAGGATGCTTTTCATTGATTACAGCTCAGCTTTTAATCCATCATTCTGGATACACTGATTAAGAAGTTGCTGGAAATGGGCCTCTCCTCTCACATCTGCTGTTGGATAAGGGACTTTCTTACTAACAGACCCCAAATTGTTAGGATTGGCAGCTAGTTTTCCTCCACTCTTGCTCTCAGCACTGGCTCTCCACAGAGCTGTGTGCTGAGCCCCCTTTTGTATTCACTCTACACCTATGACTACATTCCCTCTTGTCCCACTAACTCTATAATAAAATTTGCAGATGACACCACATTGATGGGACTCATATCAGGAGAAGATGAGACGGCCTATAGGTCAGAGGTTCTCAGATTGGTCTTGTGGTACAAGAATCATAACCTCACCCTGAACATCAAAAAAGACCAAAGAATTGATTATAGACTTCAGAAGATGCAAAGCAGAGCCTCTCCCACTATATATCAATGGAGACTGTGTGGAAAGAGTTCATAGTTTTAATTTTCTAGGAACTCATATTTCTGACAACCTTACTTGGTCTGTTCACACTATGGCCACTACAAGTTATTTTAATTTTTAAATACACTGTAGTGTGATTGTGATGTGGTGTTTGGGGCACTGTGCTGGAGTAGCTTTCAAATTTCATTGTATTCGTGGAATGACAATAAAGGTATTCTATTCTATTCTATTCTATTCCATTCCATTCCATTCCATTCCATTCCATTCCATTCTTGTTTGAATCTGATATCACAATGTTAGAATTTTGGCCAATCAAGAGTTTTATTTGTATATATGAGATCTCTGTAAGTGCAAAGTCTCCCTTTAACTACAATTTACCAGGCATGGTGACTGGGTTAACAGATGAAACTATGATCTCTCAGAGCATGTACACTGACCATGTGCCTCAAGAAGGGTTGCATTGGATATGCAGTTGAACAGTTTATCTCTTTTCCCAAGAAAATGCATTTTGATGATGACATTTACTCAGATGAACCAGCAAGCAGCATTAGCAAGAGATTGTAAAATTCTTATCACCCAACAAGCTGCAAGAAAGCCACTACCTTAAAAAGGTCTCAGTTTGCCTGGTTAGGAAGGGAAGCTAGCACGCTGTTTATTAAATCTTGATTAAATTTGGTAAGACTGCCATGGGCCAAAGGCAATTGATTGAAGGCTTGTCTGAGCCACAACTGACTATTCCTGATATCTATAGTATAACTGCATCTTGTCTAGAACTCAGCTATTTTTCTTTAGTAATTAAACTTTAAGACATGTTTGATATATTAATCAAAATGGTGCATAGTATAATTGTTTTTTTAAAACATACCATAGATTTTCTGTCAGAAAAAAAGCATGTATACCAGTCAGGTTGTATTTACAGCTGGTATATTTGTTTATTTTTTATTATTCCATGCTCCTGAAAACTACTAATTAACCAATGTGTTTTTAAAATGAAACAAGATTACAACCTCAAAGTTGAAATAATATGTAGAATTCATATCTGTTCACATGCAGAGTGATAAAGCTAAATTTTGGCTGCCATCTTGTGCAAAACAATGAAAAATGAATGAATGAATGAATGAGTGAGTGAGTGAGTGAATGAATGAATGAATGAATGAATGAATGAATGAATGAATGATAGGAGTAAGATTTACTGAAATTTAGTTCCAAATGCAAATAAGTAAACACAGGATTTCAGTGTTTAGCTTCCCCCCCCAAAAGATAAATATGTTGTTTCATATGATACAGCAAAAGCATCTGTTTCATATGGAAATACCTTATATTGTAACATCTGAGCTGATTTTAAGAAATTCTTGGAATTACTTTAAGAAATCTTGGAAAAGATTTCTTGGATGAAAATCTTAAAGAGGAAAACAACTTAAGAATCTTGGGAAACTGAAAAAAACTATGATCTGCTACTTGGAAGACTTAGTTCTGAATGTATATAAGGTGATATAAGGAACTAGCTGAAATATCGTTGAGGCTAGCTAAATTGTGTCATATGCCTTCTAGAAAACTATTGGAGGAATTAGGAAAATGTTTTTGTTCAGCTAAATTCTTTGTTTGGTCTATTGCTATATACATCGAATATCTCTCCAAAAGCCTCAACATGATTTGTAGCATGTAAAAAGCTATAATGATACAGAACACTGGCAATAAATAATGCTGCAGCAAAAAACAATGAAAAAAAAATCAGGATCCATTGAGATAAATTGGTGACATAATATGGAAAAGCTGAAGTTTGCAAAAAATGATTACTGTCCTAAAAAAAATATATCCCATCATCTAGTATACAAAACCTTAGGATATGCTTAAATTAGGATCTGAATCCTTAAATCTTATAATTGACAATTATGCATCCTAAGGGGAAAACTATATGCTGTCAAGATATTCTCTTAGAATTTGTGGACTAGCAATGAAGCAATAATTTTTTGTTTCATATATAATAAATCATGCATCTGTTCATCACATTTCTAAGTCTTTCTACATAATTCTTAAACTGCAGGAAATTTTACACCCTTATGTACTACCTAATATTTCATTTTCCAATTTTTTCTCTTGGACTACTTCTCCACAGGAATGTCTTAAAGCATTTTCACAGCCTGATTCAGTCATCATTGAAATCATATTGTTATTTTGATCAAACAATGGTTAGGTAACTCTAGAAAATGCTATAGATTGCCAGTGATGAAGTGACCTAAGACACAACACTTCTAAACATATGCATTGTATGCATTTATTTTTTCAGGGGAAACAGCATTAAAAATTCAAGAAAGTGCCTAGTCCTAGGACAATTCTTTTACAAATCATATAATAATTCATAAACTTTTAATAAAACCACACATTCCCCAGCATCTTTATTATAGAGTATTTTCTGGAGGAGACACACACATTCTGATTTTCACATCAGGTTAGGTTTTAGTAACTGTATAAGCAATGTATCTCTTTCAAGATAAATAAACAACATGATTACTATACAAGTAGTTCTTTCTTAAGGGTCATTCATTCAGCAACTGTTCAAAATTACAGCGGTGCTGAACTAATGGTAATTGTGTCAGGATTCCAAAGTTATGGACATTTCAGTGGCTCCACAGGCATATGACAAAATTTAGGTACTTGGCAGCCATCTTACATTTATGGTTTTTCTGACCCTGATAACTGGCGCAGTGGTTAAGATACAGTATTGCAGGCTAATATTGCTGACTGACAGCAGTTCGATTCTCACCAGTTCACCAGTTGACTCAGCCTTCCATCCTTCTGAGATTGGGAAAATGAGGACACAGATTATTGGGGGTAATATGCTGAATTTGTAAACTGTTTAGAAAGGGATGTAAAGCACTGTGAAGCACTATATAAGTCTAAGTACTATTGATATTGCTACTTCCCTCCACTTGCCTGGTACTTTGACACTTGGACATCAGGCTGAGTGGAGGCCAGGACTGCAGGCCAAACAGAACCCAAGGCAGGCAGAGGCAGCAGGGATCACGGTAACCCAAAAGGCAAAAGTGGGTGGAGATAGGCAAGTGGGGGGGAATTGAAGAGGAAGCAGAGGATGCAAATCCTTAATTTTCCAAAGCTTGAAGCTGGAGAAACCAAGTCAGGAATGGTTTGGATCATTGTGGGACTTTGCTTAACAACCAATGGGATTCAGTTAACAACAGCAATGGGGATGCAGGATTGCCATCATTAAGATGGCTAAATGTCATTGCACTTTACAAACACATTGCTTAGCCCCCAGAAATCATGGTCCCAATTACTGTCATAACTTGAGGTCTACCTGTAATTTGTTTCTGAAATAAATTCTGAGTTATCACATTTGGACCTTTAGAACTTCTGGGCCCTCTAAAAAACAGGCTACAGATACAAAGCATTACTACATTTTAGTAATGCAACATAGCATGCTATAAAACTGTTATTATTAAGCTCCATCATCAAGGCATGCATTGCTGAGGAACCAAAAGCATGGCTTATAATTTTAAGTCATCTATTCTCAAATCCTATTTCAGAACTTCAGAAGAAAATCATTTCAGTTCTGAATTTACTTTGATTATAAATGGACTGCCAAGTGAAGCAAATGTGAGATAAAAATATCAAATCTTCCAGCCAGGCAGTGAAGAGAGGATTTTAGTTTTACTATTTTTCCAATTAACTTAAAGAAGCACAATACTTAAGATGGCTAGGTGACTAACAGAAATATTCACAGCTTTGCTGAAACTACTTTGAAGTTTTGAAGATACTGGTACATGTTCTGCATTCTTTTTTCTAAGTCAGGCAGATAAAGCAAGGATTGAGATCAAATTTATTTTTAGGGTGCTTCTCTTCAAAGGAAAGCCAACCATAGGATCAACTTTATACAAAACGTTTGCACATTTTGCTTAAAGAAAAGTTTGATAAATTCAGAGTTGAACTTATCTTGTTCTGTGTATAATATGAGAGCAGCACTTATTTTCTCCTATATAAATAACTGGTTATGTTTGGGACAAAGAGAAATCTTGTAGAATTAGGATCCAAGAAGTGCACAGATTATACAGGATAAGACTAAAGCAGGGGTGTCAAACTCGCAGTGTCACATTGTTGTCATGTGATATATCAGGACTTTCCCCCCTTTGCTAAAATGAGAGTGAGAGTGGCCAGCGCATGATGCAACTGGCCTGTGGTCCACAAGTTTGACACCCCTGGACTAAAGGAACTGAAAACAAGGGGGTGGGTTTAAAAACTTGGATCAGATGGAGCTGGATAAAATGAGCAGAGGAGAGAGAAGGGCTGCAGGCATTGGGTATGTCTAGTTTAATGAAAAGAAGGACGAGGCGTGGCATGATAGCAGTGTTCCAATATTTAAGGGGCTGCCACAAAGAATGGTGGCGGGGGGTGGTCAACTTTTTCTCTGTAGAGTTGTAATTGCAGGAATGTTCCTATCTCGGATGGCAAACCTCAGATAAAGAAGGTTTACAAGCAAATACAACTCAGGCAAACAAAGTCACTAATGTAAAGGAGGATTAGAGAGAGGAAGTAAACATACATTAGACTTTAACTAGAGATAATTAATTGTGTTAATTACTATGCTAAACAGTAATGAAAGTTAAGCAGAAACCAAAGTTAACCAATGTTGGAGGATTACTAAAAATGTGTATAAATGCAAGACTAGACTCCAATAAAATTCATCATGATTCAGTTGATCATGATGAGGCAACTCAACTGCCTCATCATTACAACAATTCTCCAAGACATCTGAAGACAGAACAAGAAGCAATGGATGGAAACTAATTAAGGAGAGAACCAACTTAGAACTAAGGAGAAATTTCCTCACAGTTAGAACAATTAATCAGTAGAAGGACTTGTGTTCAGAAGTTGTGGGTGGTCCAACACTGGAAGTTTTTAGGAAAAGACTGGATTTGTTTGAAATGGTTTAGGTTGAGCAGAGGGTTGGACTAGAAGACCTCCAAAGTCCCTTCCAAATCTGTTATTCTGTTATTCTATCGATGGGGTTCAGGTGAAGAAAATCTACAATTATCATGTAATAAATGTGAAAAGGAAGATGAAAATAGGCTCCAGTAGTGAAGAGGCACACTTTGAGAAAAGATGTTACAATATTAGGAGAGGCTGAAAAGGCAAGTTTGCATATAGCACGCTATTAAAATATTTGCTTCTAGTACCTTCTCATAGATTGCCAAATTTCCATGACATGTTAGACTCCCCAGATTAAGACTCAGCAGTAAATTACAGCCCTTCAATTTCACATGTCTCAATTTGAAAGCCAGGTTGAAAGACTTGGCTGAATTCTGCCACACAACACTGCATGGGCAAGAGAAGAATGCTTATCACAAACCAGAGTGAATCTATAATGAACCACTGACAGGCATCTATCGGGCTGAGATTACAGTTCCTCTCTTACATCCTTGTGTGTTATTACTTCAGATTTCTGTCTTTCCTGCCTTTCAATAGTCTGTTTTTTGTACTACCTGGCATTAAGCTAAGCAGTTGTTCATTGTTGTTCTAATTAGTCCTTGCTACTTTGCCATCAAATTTCAACAGTGAGCTTGTTCTTGGTGATGTGCCTAATACCTCCATGTCTTATAGAATAGAATGAAATGTATCAAAACATATTAAAAATGGCTCACCAATATTTTTCTCCATAACTTCATTTGCATTTGATTGTTGGCCCAAATAATATTGGACAAGTATAGTGCTTGGTTAATATAAGAAGGATCAGTCTTGCTAAAATACAAGGAAACATATCAGGTTCTTGACTTTTATAAAACCATTATGGATATTTTTATTTCTATTGGATACATCTTACACTGTCGCTATCAAATCAGTTGTAATTTTTAAAAGTTCATTATTATAATTCGAACAACTTACTTTCAATATGTTTTCAGTTACTACTTTTCTAACATTTGATTTTTGGTCAATTGGAATATACAGGAGTTATCACTGAAGCAGAAGACTATTGGTTCACATAACACATATTTGTAAAATAAGTGCAGAAGTACTATACATTGCACATATGCCTCAGACATAGTTTTATCAAGGACATATTGATACATCACTTCTTAGTCTAAGGCTGATCTGGAACAGGCAAACTGTATATGTAACAATTGAAAATTGTAATTCCCTAATAAAAGATGAGACTAAATAAACTATATACAATTTACTTGATAAAATGACATTCTTATATACTATTTCCTTGATTTTTGGTGCCCAAGTAGAAAGAATAAGTACTCTTAAATCCTAATCTTAAACTATACTAATAAGAGTAGTTGTGATGGTACTATAGAAATAACAATAACAATAACAACAACAATAATAATTTTCTTGCATTTTAGCATGCTCATGTGAAAAGATTCTATCCATTATCCTGAATAAAGAATAGTATGAAGAACTTAGTTCTGTAATAGATGACCCTCTTCAGTGAAGGCATCAAACTCTGTAGGCACCAAACCGCTGAACAGGCCTAATCTGGATGTGTATCAATCTGATATTTATCAATATTAAGGACACTACTGTACTCACATCATTTATGACTGTACTGTAATATTAATGACACTACTGTACTCACATCATGAATAATGACTCTAGTAATGTGTGTTGACTTCCAGTGAAATTGTAAACTAAACCAAGGAAAGTTTTCTTATATATAGCAGAAAAAAAGCATTATCAGACTACACAGACTATTGCAATCTTTCAGTAAAAATCATAAATCAGCATTGCAGTAACTCTGAAGTATAATTTCAGGCTACATTGGTATACACATTCTTTTAGTTCCACTTCTATAAGCATTTCCGCACCAAAGCCAGAAACATATTTTTCATTTATATTGTTATTAAATACGGTTAGACAAAGATAATCCGCTTCAGAAATAACTTTTCCTTCAAATTTCATCTCAACCTTTTTCACAAGGATTATAAGGGTTACACCTTATATTGTTATGTATAACAATATAAAGTTTTTTTTAACTTTATATTGTTATATATTTGTAGGTAGCAGGCTAGATTGGATCCCTGAAGAAAAGGGATGAAGACTGGGGCCTCTGTGACTGTCACTGCTTGAAACCCTATTTTATTATGGTGAAATATTTTCACTTGATGATTAATCTATACTGGAGCTGTATATGTGACCCCCAAATCCTTTCAGTTTATTGGTAACCTACAGATCCTGTTATCATATTATACTTTTTAGTGTGACAGAGCAGGAAAAATATTCAATGTATGCTTAGAGAGTAATCATATTAATTATATTTAATTAATTGAACTATTTTTAATATTTCCTAGCACCACATATTCATTTACAGAGCACAGCCTCTGATCAAAACCCAACTTTCCATTCTCTATATGGAAAAGTTGTGTATCTCTATACCCATACTGTAGATATTGAAAGTTAATATCCATGTATCTGTTGTCAAAGACTAATGAATTATTTATTTTATTTATTTATTTTATTTATTGTCAAAAGCTTACAATGTAACAGAAACAAGAATAAACATAAGTTCAAATACACGAAATAGGAACTAATAATTGGGGACAATAGGACAGGGATGGTAGGCATGATTGTGCGCTTATGAATGCCCCTTACAGACCTCTTAGGAATGGGGGGAGGTCAACAGAGGTTAGTTTGTGGGTAAAGGAGTGGGGGTTTGAGGATGTAACAATAGAGTCAGGTAGTGCATTCCAGGCATTGACCACTCTGTTGCTGAAGACATACTTTCTGCAATCAAGGTTCATACTTTTTGCAATCAAGTTTGGAGCGGTTTACAATAAACCATATTACTCACACTTGTAGAAAATGTGGTTTTATCAACTTCTGTGTTTTCTAGGATATGTATTTTCTTTCCTACCTTCACAAAATGAGATAGCTTATAAAACAATATTTTCTGATCAATTATATTTTGTTAAATATTCTAAACAAAGTGTCACTCACGAAAGTGCAAAAAGTGTCTTGTGTAGCTCTGGCAATACATTGTTCTTATTTAAACAATAAACTTGTTAGTCTTTAGCCACCCAAATGTTCTGCCAAAATCAGTTTTCTTTTAATACCACATTATGCCTGCACCTGGTGTTTTCCTAATGGCCTCTGGATTCATTCTCCAAGATCATCTTCCTGGGTCTTTTAATATTCTTTCTATCAAATTATTGCTTTAAAATTTACCCTGATTTGATTAATTAGCTTACATGGATGCAATAGCTTACATGGGTGTGGTAATTTAGTATATATTAACACCAAAGTCTTATCCTGGGAAAACAGTACATGTTTTCAAAATTATACTCTAATCTCTCTCCTCGTCCCTAGAATTTAATATACAATTCCATACAAAGTGTTGGATGTCACAAATAAACTTGTGCTATATTATATGATTCTGATGTACAGGCACCCAAAAAAGGATTGACACATAACACTGCAACAAACCTGTTACAGATTGTTATGAGGAAAAAAATGCTGATTTTACTGTGTTTTAATGCTGTGTTTTGTCAGAAATACATTTTTTTTCCTTTTTCATGGTGTCTTTTCAAATTTAATCCAGAAAGGTTAACCCTCTACACACAAAGCATTCTAAATAAAGAGATGATGAATATACTAGTTACAGCCAAGAAAGTGAACCCTTACTGAGTGACATTGCTGTGAAGCTGATCTTAACAATTTCAACTGTCTCCTAATATGCAATCAGTACCTTTGTTGAAAGGCAGAATTTTATGTAAGCCCTCTGGTACCTGAGCATGCATTTTTATGAAAGCCTTCGATTAAAGCTTGAAATGAATATCTTGCTATGGATCTGTTTTATGACTGCACTTCATTTTTTTTTTCAACTCTGTTTTTTATCTAATTTTACTGAAATCCAGACATTCTTTTTCCTTGGTTACTAGAAGAAACAGATTGCTTTTATCTCTTTTTATTACTAATTGCGTAGTTACAACCGAAGGAAAGAGAAGTGACGGTGAAATGAAATTACCCAAAGGTCAGTTGTAATGAAGCCTTTTATATTCCTGCGGTATTTGTTTCATTCTAACTTTGATTAAGGCTATGAACAAGAAAAGGATGTGTAAGACAAAAGTGAAGGCAGTCACAGACAAAACAAAAGAGGTTTTATGCCCCAAATCCCATTTCTTTTAGCACAAATGTCTACATTATTAGGAACATGCCATGGCCTCCATGAAAAGCATGCTGACTCCCTCATTTGAGACTTAGTAAAAGAACACGGCTTATATCCAGAGCATATATTGCCCTGAACATTTGCCCTCCCTGCCCCCAAATCATCAGCCCATCAATAATAGTCAAAATTTAAAGAAATTGTACCTAACTATTTTGAGGACAACAAAGGTATTCAAACATATCTGCCATTTGGGTGCTTACTCTTCCCTTCAAAGGCTATTACTCCTGTTGTTAGTTTGATCTAATGGTGATTAGGATAAATGAAGTTCACTGACCTTGAAATCAGTTTCTTAACTTTGCATCTACTGTGAAATTGCTGATATTTCCCACTAGCAATTTGCATCACTGTGTTACAGAATAACTAGCATCCTACACATTCAATGAACCATTGTTTCTGGATCAGCTTAACAGAACTATTTTATATCAAATAAAAGTCATAATACATTGTCAATCTACTTGTCTGTCTACCCTTTGGCGTATTTTTCAGCCCTTTATATTCAATGCAAAATTATTTCCAAAATGAGTTCCAGCCTTCTTAGCCTCTTTTCATTTGCTATGGTACCCAATTTTTTGTAAGGTAACTGTCACATAGTTATATACCTGCCTAAGAAATCTACTCATTTTAATCTGAAAGTTCTCTTGAAAATTCTTGTGATTTCCCATGTCTATGTATTCATCACCTCTTTATCAAAGAATAGCAAGCACTACATCAATGATGACAACTCATATAGCGCTAAACTTTGCTTGCAAAGATTGAAAGCCTGGAAAATAAGAATCATCTTTATTGTGAATATTGTTCAAGTGTACTCCTTTTAAAATTGGTATGCTTAGAATGCTGTAAAATGCAATTTGTGGAAGTAAAACAAACAAAATATTTACAAATAAGCCATCCAGTTCAAGATATCTAAAATAAAATAAAAACTCACACAGCATCCTAAACACAGATGCAGGCACTGTCAACTATTAATTTTGGTTTCTTATTTTTTCCAAACTCTTGCAGATAGGTCCCATCTTATTGCATTTTCTGCAGATTTGTCTTTTGATTCTGTACAGAAATAGTGTGAGAAGCTCTGCTACAATAGTAGCACAGTTCATTTTAACCTGTCACTCTGCCTGATGTTGCAAGTTGATTCACATTTGCTTTGCTCCTGACTGTAATTCTACAGTACATCCAGCAGACATTTGTGTAGCAATAGTGTTAGATCTGGGAGGATGGTTCAAGAACGGAGGCAAGACTCAGATAACAACAACAGCTCTTTATTAGTGACTTCAGATCTGAGCGAACTATCCCAGCCGCAGCAGCCCCTTATATAGGGCTGGCTGCGGCTAGGCAGCCAATGAAAGCGATTTGAGTTTGCCGCTCTTGGCAGGGCCAATCGCGGCAGCCCGTTTACTAGCCAATCACATCAGTTTGGGTGGTCGATGTGTACTTGTCTGAAGGTTTCCCAGCATCGTTGGTGGGTTGGCGGTTGGCTCCGCTGGTTCGGCGCATTCGTGCCACTGATTTATCAGTGGCTTCAGCTGCGGTGGCGTCTGCTATGGCATCTGCAAGCGAGATGTCTCCCTTGGCCATGATCTTGCTCTGGACAGTTGGATCTCTAAGGCCAAGGACGATTCGGTCTCTCATGGCTTCTTCAAGATTGGCGAAGCCACATAAACCACCCAGGTTCCTCAGGTCTGCCACGAAATCCCCAACGCTCTCACCTTCACGCTGGTCCCTCTGATAGAACTCGTGTCTGCGAATTAGAGTTGCTGGGGTGTAATGGTTGCGCAGGATGGGAGCTAGGGTGTTCCAATCCATGGTTTTAACTTCAGCTGGTTTCGCTAAGGCTTTAGCCATCTTAAAAATGGCTGGTCCACAATGGGTTAGAAAAATGGCTCGTTTCTTGCTGGGCATGGCATCTTTGAGGTTGTTGGACTCTAGGAACATTTGAAATCTGTCCATATATGAGTCCCAGTCTTTGCTAGCTGGATCGAATGGGGTGGGTGGTATAGCACTGCTGGCCATGTTGCCGTCGTTGCGCTCTGTCAGCCACGTGCTCCTTCAGCTAGCTCATTTCTAGTAGACTTCATTGCCTCCGGATCCCATCCTCGTCGCCAGTGTTAGATCTGGGAGGATGGTTCAAGAACGGAGGCAAGACTCAGATAACAACAACAGCTCTTTATTAGTGACTTCAGATCTGAGCGAACTATCCCAGCCGCAGCAGCCCCTTATATAGGGCTGGCTGCAGCTAGGCAGCCAATGAAAGCGATTTGAGTTTGCCGCTCTTGGCAGGGCCAATCACGGCAGCCCGTTTACTAGCCAATCGCATCAGTCTGTGGCGACCAATCACAATCTGCTATTCACGGGCCAATCAGAGTTGCAGGCTTTTGAGCCTGCTAGTCCGGAACAAATAGCAATTTCAACTGCTTTCTTAGAAGTGAATTCTGCCCCTCTTCAATCGGTTAAAAATGTTTTCTTTCAGAATCTTAGAGTCTGGCCAATCTCTCTAAGCATCATTTAGTTAATGTCACACAGCTTTTTGAGTTCAGCTGCATGTACCATCCCAATGGGCTGTCTGTTTTGCTTGCACTTAAGGAACTTGAGAAACTACAATCAATAACAAACATTACTACATTATTTTTACTACTTCTGCAAAGAATGTCTTTTATGGTGTGGTTAAGTCTCTTAATAAATTGCATGTGTTGCCTCCTAAAACACACAATAAAGCAGGCTTTTTTTTTTGTAGCAGCCATGCCATTTGCCTAAAAAAAACCTGTTCAAGTCTCTCTCTATACAATTTTCAATCATCTATGGCATCATCAAAAATATTAATCTCCCAATGAAGTTTGTCATTCTGTTGTGTTCTTTTCTTCTTCTTTGTGTTTGTGACCACTTTAACATTCAGTTCATCTTTCCCTATTAGTTTTATTTTTACTGCCCTTTCTCTCCCTTAAGAGATAAGATGAGGCAGTGTAAAGGCTCCCCCCCATCCCACTTTACTGCCACTGTAAAGTTTTTTTACGTGATCAACAAAAGATGCCAGAATTGCTTCCTTTATGAAACTTCCAGAAAAACTAACTCCTGTGACTGCAATACTGTTATAAGTAAAACTTTGGTTATTACACCTAAGAATATAAAGAGATGAACTGAAGCCATTTTGTGTTCGCAGTCTGAAATTTTAAAGCTCAGAACAGTTATGAAATGTGTTTTTGCTGGACAATTATACCAGATTGCAAAACTATGTACTTGGCATAAGTTAGAGGTATGTGCTGGGGTGCTCTGACATTATAAATCACATTAAGAGATATTAATGTTTTCTTATAATCTTCTGGAATTTGAATAACAGGAAATCTGAATATAATGAGAATGTTGGAAGTTTTCCATGGAAGGTTGGAACTTTCTTATGAAAATGTTGTATAACGTTGTATAACATCCATATATGGAAAACAGGCAGTGTTATGTAACCATGTGATTTGATAAACCTATATAAGCTGTATTCACTAAATGGGAGTGTCTCCTTCCTCCTAGAAAATGTTTTTTTTCTGGAGTAGAGGGGTCCATACTGCAGTATTTTCCCTAATAAAGCATCCTATGGATCCGATTATCAAAAGTCTGTTGATTCATTTTTATGTGCTTCTCCCTTAAAAGATAAGATGAGGCAGTGTAAAGGCTCCCCTCCACCCATCTCACTTTACTGCCATTGTAAAGTTTTTTTAAAGCGATCAACAAAAGATGCTAGAATTGCTTTCTTTATGAAACTTCCAGAAAAGCTAACTCCTGTGACTCTGCAAGAATGATACCAACAGTAGACAGCCCGAGGTAATCGAGTAACTATATAAGGTCAGAAGTACAGCTATCAACAATAGCAATAACGTACCAAATCACTACACCTTCTAGTTGACTCAAGTTAGCAACCCTCACAGAAAATAAACTTTTTAGATAACTGCAATATATAGCCTCATCTGCCAATTATTTCAGAATACATTTTTGGTACAGTCTATTCATAGAAACAAACAACGCTATGGACATTGTCAGTATTAACTTCTGATTCCATTGTTCAAAAAGCATCCTTCAGTATTTTTGTGGTTAATAATATTTTGCATCACTGAATCACACATCACTACATCACACATAACAGTTTTTGCAACTCTTTCACTGATATCTCTTTTTAGCTACCTCCTCCTTTAATATTTTCAAGTTTGTTATTTGCCATTCTACAACTTTTCCCAATAATTTTTATGAACTTATAGACCTTTAGGGTAATATTATGGTATTGTTAAAAATGTGCACAAAATTTCCATTCATATATGTTCTGATTAAGATTTCCATTCTGCTCTGAAAAAACTTAGTTGGTACACTTTTGTCTAAACATGCATATATGTTCTTGGTTATATTCATTAATAGGAATATTTGGGGCATTCTGAAAGTGGAGTCTATGAATGAAACTATAGTTAAAAAAAAAAGTTACCAGTAAAAAGATTTGCATAATAATTCTCCTTCAGCATGCCTGTCACATTTGATTCAGCTTAAAAACTCAAAGATGGCTGCCTGCATATACTTTTGTAGTATGTTTGATTGTCCTGATAAAGTATTGGTCAGATATGGATTTTGAATTGAATGTTTATATCAGGGCTGTAAAGAAAATCATACACTGTTTCAAGTTGAAATGAAAAAAAAGTATTCTTTCCACGTTTTTCTCCTTTCCCCCTTATTTTTGTCAATATATAATGAAGCACATTTAATAGCTAGCTAGCTAGCTAGATAATCTTTATTATAGTCATTGACAAGTGAATTAATTAGTCTACTCCACAAAAAGTATTTAAAAATATCAAAGGAACAAAGCTTAGAAAACCATGACATAAGAAATAAAGAATAAATATTATAAACATCTTGAAGTTGGAAACATTTGTAAAATATCAAGAAGAATGCATATTATATTTATTACCGTACAGTAGGTATGGATAGCAAGATTTAAAAGTAGAATCTAAGTATAAAAACAAGATGACTTATAATACCTTAAGAGTAAAATCCTATACTGGATTTTAGACTATTGAGTGAATCCATAGAGACAGGTGTTTATGTGTATGTAAATGCATTTAAATAACATCATATTCATTCATTCATTCATTCATTCATTATCTGTCCACTGGAGGGTGAAGGCTTCTTCTGTATGTCTCCAACCAATATGGTCTTGAGCATTCCTTTGCCAGGTGACCCCCAATACCTGCTGATGCCATTGCTCCATCTTGTTTTATGTCTCTTTTATGGACACTTTTTATCAAGTAGGATCCATTCTATGACTGACTTAGTCCATCTGCCACCATTTCTTCTTACTATGTGGCCAGCATATATTGATTAGTTATAAGTAAGTTACAACAAGAGATAAAACCTAGATGCAATATAAAAAACATAGAACAAAATAAAAGTGTATATTAATAAAATCAGAACATTAGCAAAACAGCTTCCTGTATAGGCCAATGCAGAGGTGGTATTCAGCAGGTTCTGGTCAGTTCTGGAGAAATGGTAGCAGAAATTTTGAGTAGTTCGGAGAACTGGCAAATACCACCTCTGACTGGCCCACCCCCATCTATTCTCTGCCTCCCGAGTCCCAGGTGATCATCTGGGTCTTCTTTTGTTGCTCTGCAACAAATGGAGCTGGAAAGCAGATTAGTGGGGTGGGGAGGGAATGGGGATTTTGCAATAACCTTCCCCTGCCATACCCACCAAGCCACACCCACAGAACCAGGAGCAAAAAATTTTTTGAATCCCACCACTTGGCCAATGTCAGTTGTTAGAGATTTTGTAACTCTCTCAGTGATATTGTAGTTCTGGTATGATAGCAAATAAAAAAAAAATAAGAATGTGTTTAAGACAAAAGAGACTTCTATTGATGGGTGAAGTAGGGGATGCAATGTAAGTTACTTTAAAAAAGACATCAAGGAGTACATGAGTTAGGGTCCCATGTTCCTCTAGAGCACAGGGATCAAATCATTCTGCAATAGGAAATTATTACATCTTCCTTTCAATAAGCAGATGGCAAGATATTAAGTTGGACTGAAGAAAAAACTCTGCAGGTGATGTGTGCTGGCATGAAAGGTCTCCTATTTATAGACTACCAGTAACATTATCCTATTATACCGAAGAGCTGTGATAAACAACTACTGTCAGATTACAACTTTCATTTGCAACTCCCAAGGCTAGGAGCTGTTACTTAAGAAACCACACTGACATGAGACATTCTGAATTCTAACATTTCAAGAAGGGGGGGGGGGTGTTATCAAAAAGAATCATGGCAACCAGAAAATTACTGCAAAATGAGCCTTAAGACAAAAATAAAGCTGTCAAAAGCAGACCCTTAAAATTCCCAGGAAATCAATTCTTTTCAAGCCTTAACTCTTTTTGTGAAGGCAAAAGTTTAAATAATTTTCTTTATATCTTTTCAAGAAATGTTAGCAGTCTCCTTCCTTTGAAAGTCCCCATGTATTGTCATAATATTCATGGATTAACTCCAGCACTGTTATACGTATTTTATAACTGGAAGAATTCTACTTTTCTAGTGTTGCCTGGCTGGTTAATCACACTGAGCATGGCAGTTCAACATGTCACTATGCTAAAAAAAAGCCCTGAGTGTTCTCTAAATTCTGTAATTTTTCTATTTTAACCATCAGTGATGACTAGAAGCATACTATGGGTCTTGTTGGATCTGTACATGTATCCATCAAAACCTGTCTTTTTCTGCCTTCAGTTATGATTAATACTTGAGGCTTCAAAAGAAGAGGTGGAAAAATAATATAATGATGTCCCATCATTTGCAAGTTTACATCTGCCTACTTCTGAATTATTTGGTTAGCATGGATAGGAAACAACAAAAAGTTTGGAGAAAAACTACTACTTTTAATTGGGGAAGTGATTCAGTACATATACATTTTCCTTCTAGAAACAATTCAGGGGAATGAAACTTCTTTCTATTACTTGGAGAAATCCTTATTATAACACTAGATTATGTAATATATTTATATTTTCTAAAGCAACAGAACAGTTGAGAATGTAAAGGACATCAGATCTCTGTGTATCTATCAGTAGGATAACCCTCAAAAATACAATAACAAAGAGCAAATTTAGTGAAGAGGAAGAAGCCAACAAAAGAAAATCAAATTTAAAAACAGGTTGAATCATTCTATAAAGAGAAAGGGAAAAACAAATGATTTGGATGAGAAAATAGAACAGAACTAACACATTCTTTGGATCAGTATTTGTAAACAGCAATGGATCATGCCCAGTATTTCCTAGTCGAACCACAGATGACTACAATGATCCAATACATATTGATTTTACAGAAGACAACATTGAAAAAGCACAACACAATCTAAAACCATCTCTATCTATTGGACTGGACGGAATATGTGCCTACTTCTTAAAAAAGCTATCCACTGCCATAGCCAAACCTCTAAGCATAATCTTGCCAAACCTACAGTCTCAAGCCACGGTCATCCCCATCTTCAAAAAGGGAGACCCCAGCCTAGTTGAAAATTACAGACCAATCTCTTTATGCTGCATCACTTGTAAAGTCGTGGAATCAATTATTAACCAATCCATCATCTTCCACTTAGAGGCAAACAACCTACTCTCTAATAAACAATTTGGTTTCAGAAAAAACTATTCTGTAATCTGCAATTCTTACACTGCAGAAACATATGGACTACACAACTCGATCAGGGAAAAACAATAGACGCAATCTACATAGACTTCTGTAAAGCCTTTGATTCAGTGGTACACCACAAACTACTCCTAAAACTAAAATCTTATGGTATCTCTGGACACCTGCATAACCAGATAGAAGCATTCCTGTCAAACAGACAACAAATGGTCAAAATTGGGAGCGTCCTATCAAATTCTGTACCTGTCAACAGTGGTGTCCCCCAAGGCAGTGTTCTAGGACCAGCTCTCTTCATACTCCATATAAATGGTCTCTGTGATCATATTAAGAGCAACTGCGTCCTCTTCACTTATGATGTAAAGCTATTCAACACCACAGACAATACTGCTACCCTTCAAAAAAACCTTAACTATGTATCAGAATGGTCAAACAAATGGCAACTTCAAATCTCAACAAATAAATGCTCTGTCTTACGTACTGGCAAAAAAAAATATATCAGAAAATAAAATACAAGCTAAATAGTCAAGACCTTGTTGATGATCCAAACTCTGTCAAGGACCCTGGAGTCCTCATCTCTAATGATCTAAGTGTTAGAGCCCACTGTAACTACATAGCCAAAAAGGCATTAAGAGTTGTTAACCTAATCCTACATAGCTTTTTCTCTGGTAATATCACACTACTAACGAGAGCATACAAAATATTTGCTAGACCAATACTCGAATACAGCTCATCAGTCTGGAACCCACATTGCATATCTGATATTAACATAGTTGAGAAAGTCCAGAAATATTTCACAAGAAGAGTTCTCCACTCCTCTACTCATTGCAGAATACCTTATTCCATCAGACTTGAAATTCTAGACCTAGAAAACCTAGAACTATGCCGCCTTTGGTCTGATCTAAGTATAGTACATAAAATCATACTTTGCAATGTCCTTCCTGTCAATGAATACTTCAGCTTCAACCATAACAATACAAGAGTACACAATAGATACAAACTCAAGGTAAACCGCACCAAACTTGATTGCAGGAAGTACGACTTCAGTAACAGAGTGGTCAATGTCTGGAATACTCTTCCTGACTCTGTTGTTTCTTCCCCAAACCCCAAAAACTTTAACCTTAGACTGTCTACTATTGACCTCACCCATTTCCTAAGAGGTCCGTAGGGGTGTGCATAAGCGCACCAATACCGTCCCTGTCATATTGTTTCTTTTTTATTTTTATTTCTTTTCTTTTTCTTATATGTATCCATTTCATGTATCCATAACTATGTTTATACTTATACCTGTTGTCTTATAATGGCTTGACAAAATAAATAAATTCCATACTAAACAACTGGACTATCTGGGATATCGCATATCAGAAAAAGGAATAGAAATGGACCCCAACAAAGTGCAAATTGTATTAGAAAATAGAAATAACCGAAACAAAATAAGTGGAAAGCAGTACAAACACCATTAACAAAAGCACAAGAAGCATATAAAAAGCAAGCAGAGAAAAAGAGGTCCAAGCCCATCCCATTTAAAGCTGGAGAATGGGTGTATCTGTCAATTAAGTTCATAAATTTAGGGTTGGCTAGTAAGAAACTGGGCCCAAAATACATTGGTCTTTTCTAAGTGGTTATAGTAATAAATCCTGTGGCCTTAAACTACCCTCTCATTTTAAGCAAGTCCACCCTATATTTCATAGTAATTTATTGAAATGTGCTGATACGATGAGGTTGGAACCTAGATTAACAATCCCAGGACCGATTCGGGATGACCATTATGAAATCAATGAGATACTCGATTCCAGACGAAGACATGGGGTATTACAATATTAGTTCATTGGAAGGGGTATCCTATAACAGATGCTGCATGGGTACCACATACAGATGTGTCCGCTCCTCAGTTGAGATGGTTCTTTCACTGGATACATCCCACAAAAGCAGGTGGGAGGGACGAAGCATAATAAGGCCTTGTGACTGATCCTGTTATCTATGTTTCAGGAGGAGTCATGGTAGAGGGGGGGGCACCTGTTGGATTTCAACACTCCTGCAATGGTGATCCAGGAAGCCTGACATGTAACTGTTTGAAGCTCAGATTTTGAAATCCATTTTTGGTAGCCTTACATATGACAAACAACTATGGAACTCTCACTAAGGAAAAAAATAAAAGCATATCTGAAAGAAAGGGTTGTAGTCTTTCACTCACACAATCCCCTTCCATATTTTAGTGAATGCATGGGAGAGAATTAGTTGAGTCTTTTGGGGGAAGGTGGGTTTAAAAATGAAAATGGACCTGGTTATAGTCGTCTTTTCCAAACAGAGACAGAAAATAAATGCAGATAATTTTACAGTGCAGAGGTCAGATGCACACACAATAATCCAAGACTAATTAGGTTATTTTCATTTTCTTTCCCTGACCCAATTTGCAGTTCACAGTATATGGTTTATTTAACCATGGTTTATGAGCAAAGTGTAACTCCATTTACTGATCAAGTAGAAAGAATCTGTTGTGTTCCATGCCTGCAAAGTAGAGTAGAAACAATAGTGAGTTAATTATGATTTTTAGATATAATTGTTTTAACAAAGAATGCCACAAAGAAGCCAGGGTCTCCAATTCTCCAAAATACCAGTTTCTTCCCCAAACCCCAAAAACTTTAACCTTAGACTGTCTACTATTGACCTCACCCCTTTCCTAAGAGGTCTCTAGGGGGCGTGCATAAGCGCACCAACGTGCCTACCGTCCCTGTCCTATTGTTTCTTTTATTTTTCTTTTATTTTTCTTATATGTACCCATTTCATGTATTCATAACTATGTATACACTTATACTTATTATCTTGTAAACAATTGACAAATAAAATAAAATAAAATAAAATAAAATAAAATAAATAAATAAATAAAGAAGCAATGGATGGAAATTAATCAAGGAGAGAACCAACCTAGAATTAAGGAGAAATTTCCTGATCAATGGAATGCCTTGCCTCCAGAAGTTGTGAGTGATCCAACAATGGAGATTTTAAAGATGAGATTGGACAACCACCTCTCTGAAATTGTTTAGGGTTTCTTTCTTGAGCAAGGGCCAGACCAGAACACTTCCAGGGTCCCTTTCAACTCTGTTCTATTACAAATTCCAAATCTGGGGAGGCCTAATTAGGCCTTACTTGGCCCAATTAGGCTTTCTTTTTCTAGCAGGCCTGATGAGGCAAGTTTTAAATCTGTGCCGTAGCTTATTTATTCATTAATGCTTAGGAGAACACTGTACCTAGTTAACAGAAACAAAGTCTAAGAAAATTAGAAAGAGAACTGTTAGTTTATTTTAAGGTTTCTCTCCTATATATCTTTCTTCAACTTCTATTTTTTAAAAAATAAATTTTATTAAGCTTTCAAATTTTAAAAACATAAAATAATACTTTATACATTGTTATCAACATCAAGACATCTTTTGCATCTCCTCACATTTTTCAGTATATGTATTTACTCATTCCTTTACCATTACATCTTACTATAAATCAATATCTTTTATCCTTACAGATCACTCTTCTCCAAGGTATATTTACATATTCCCTCATTCTTTTCCTAATTGCCATTTTATTTTATTTTTATTTCTAAACCACTCATACCGGGCATCCCCAGCCCTATAATAAATTGAATCTTCTCTGTCTTTTATTTTCATCATTAGCCTGTCCATCTCTATACAATCTATTATTTTTTTATAACCATGCCTTCCGGTGGAACCCTTTTTTCCTTCCAGAGTTGTGCATACGAGATCTTTGAAGCTGTTAATGCATGGAACATGATATATCTATCTGTTTTATTGCATTTTTGTGTTATTATACCTATTAAAAAAGTTTCTGGATTAAATTCAATTTTCTGATTCATAATTTCTTCTATCCACTGTCTAATTGTATTCCAATATTCACTTCCTGGCATGTCCACCAGGTATGAAAATAAGTGTCCTTTTCTTTTCCACATTTCCAACAATTTGGGTCTGAGTTAAACATTTTTGCCAATCTTGCGGGGGAGGTGCCATCTGTAGAACATTTTGTATTGATTTTCCTTGTATGCTGTGGATGTAATTAGTCTGTAATTTGATCCCCACATTCTCTCCCAATTTTCCAGGTCTATACTGTGGCCAACATTTTTCACCCATACCACCATCGTCTCTTTGACCACCTCCTCTTCCATTTTAAAATCTAGTAGAAAATTATATATTAAGTTATATATTATAAAAATCATTTTCTTTTCCATTTCTTGTAGAATTGTTCTCTGTCCTTCTGGTATCTCGCCTGAATTTGCATGTATGGCCACCAATCTATCTTTATATTTTGTTGCTGTAGTTCTTGTCTCGTTTTTAATCTTCCTTGTGTGTCTAATAGGTCATTGTAATTCCTCTTTTTTCTTTCTTCAACTTCTAAATGTTACTTAAGCAGTCTAAATTTTGTAACATTCTGCTCTTTAAAATAAAAGGTACACACATGAACAAGCAGCTTTTTAAAAATGCTCTCTGGACAAAATATTTTTTCTGTTATTTGTGAAAACCGTCCCTTTGGGGCTGTTGTCTTTATAGTCATTTAACTAATGCTTTCCCCACAGTAATCCTCTTAATATTCATTTCCCTTAGTTTAAGGGACCACAACTGTTTACTCCGGAGATTTAACTTAATAATGAATATGTTTTGAAGTTTTCAATTACTGGATGTTATTTTTGTTTTATACTGCCTTAAAAAGAGACATTCACAATGAAAGATGACATAGATCTAAAATGAAAAAGTAAATTTATGAGTCTATATTTGTGTGTTTGAAAGTTAGATGACAGGCAAAAGCTCAAAATGTTCTCAAAAATTGTTGCCCTTTTGAGAAAAGTACAGCTTTCCATGCTCAGTGCTCAGTCATGTAGTATCTTTTGACTAGTTACCAAGATGCAAAACTTTCTTAAAAGCTTAAAATTGTCCTTGTTGTTCTTTTTGTCCTAATACAGTTTGTCACTTGAGAAAAAAAGGGAAAAAAAGAAAGGAAAAGCAAATACTTGGCATTAAACAACAGAGTGGTTGCCTGGCACAATGTCACCAGTTGAAGATTTTCTCAGAGAGTAAACAGAATGATAGGCATTCCAAAGATAGAGAGGTCTTCCCTTCAAAATTCATTGAATTATACAGCAAAACTTAAAAGCCAAGTTCTGCATTGGTGTTCAGAAAAGCATCTCCTGAAATTTCAAATGTATTCATTTTCTTCCTGTCAAAGATATAAGAAACATATGTGACAGATAAGGAATAGCCCCCAAAACATACTTTCTATTCTGCTTCCTATAAATTTGTCTAATTTCCACATTTCCCATAATTTGTTTAAAATTTCTGGATTTATATATGCTTTTTCTCCCATCCCAAGAAGGTTTGTAGCTAACTCATACAACCATATTCTCACAACAAATATATATATTGTTTACTATTGTCTCATGGAAATTATTCATTATTCTGCTTAATGGTGGACTTCCTGTATGCTTCTCAACCTTATTGTCATCCAGTCAGATAAGCCAAATCATAATGGAGATAGAGAAAGATTAAATGCATTCAATCTCTATTATACGGCAGTGAAAAATCATTATATATAAAAGTTTCCATTTTGGAGTCCTTAGTGCTCTCTGACCTTTGATTATTTTCTTGCAGATCTTTCATTACCCAACTAGGTAACATATTCAGCATGTTCCTTGGGTTGGATAATGAAATGTCTGCAAGAAACAAAACAGGCAAACTCAGAGACTACCAAGGCATCTACAGTTCAACCCTGAGATATAAATAAACTCTTCCACTTGAGCTGGGGTGTCAAACTGGTGGCCTGCAGGCCAGATGCATCACATGCAGGCCACACAAAGGCAAAAAACATCATGACACGTCACGTGACATCACATGTTATGGTCAAGTTTGAAACCCCTGCACTGCACTGTCTATAGTTTGTCACATAGACAATATAGATTGTAATCTAAAGCTCCTTCGATAGCCCAGTAGTAACATATCCATTCTGATACAGATCTATCTTGACAAACAATCCCTGGAGGCTTAGCCATGTGATCACATATCCATGAATTTATTAGTAATTTTGTACCCATTATTAAATTTCATGTTCTGAAAGACCTTATTATTTTAATATAGAAAAATTAATGGAGTCTTTAAAAGTATGATTCATACCATTATAACAACATTGTTACAATGATTGTGCTTATTCTTAGATTTAGAAAGCTTGCAGTATTAAAAAAGCTACACATAGAATTTCAAGAAAACACATGATAAAGTCTACACTGGATATGCATGGGATGGAGAAATTCTTCAAGCAGGGATTCTTTAGATTTTTCCAATAATCTTAGTTAGGGCTTTCCTCTATCTATTCTTTTACAATGGAAATTCCTCTTTACACCTTAATTCAGGAGGAAGAAATTAAGAAATTAATTAAATCCTCCATTGGCTTCTTCCCTTTCTGTAAATAGCAATGGACAAGATGTGCTTAATTCTCTGTCAGAATGAGACAGATTTCAAAAAGAAGATACATGTGATTTATTATATAGATTGTTTGGGAGCTAATTGAACTAATCAAAAATTATAGATGAAGAAAGAAAATATAAAGGAAAATTCCAGATATTTTGTAGGCTTTAATTCACAGATAATTTTCCTGGTACCAAAATACATACATAATACAGCTAGAAAGAGAAAAAGACAGTACATCAGAGATGATAGATAGATAGATAGATAGATAGATAGATAGATAGATAGATAGATAGATAGATAGATAGATAGATAGAGATAGATATAGATTCACACATATATACATCTAGTCCTACATTTCCTTAGATGGCCATTTCTTCTGCTCACATGAAGTCAAGCTTCCTACATTTTGCTGATCTTTGCTCACAATCTAGATTGATAACTTTAGACTAATTCCTTTATATCTGAATCCCTTGGAATGCTTTATCCAACTTCTGGATAAATGTGGTTAGGATGCTTCATAGTGAGGCAATTCATATTTTAGATCAGCAAGAGGAAAGCTTTAATTTATTAATCAGGTATTGTCAGAAAATAAGTATATATAGTTTTAGTATGAGGAGAAGAACAGAGGGTGTCAGAGGAATTGCTATGATCTGCAATGGATCATAAGATTGTAATCAAGTTTTCTGGGACTCAATTTCTACCCTACTGCAGTTGCTGGATAAGATACTGGTAAGTGACTTGTATGCAAGTCGTATAATTTTGTCTCATACTGTACCAAGCTGGGTGATCCAGAACGAATCTGTGCTAGCAGTAAAACAGTTCATACACTTTTTAAACAATTCCTGAGGGATTACATTTTGAGCTGACTGTGATGAACTCCTATCAAAATTAAAGAAGAATACTTCTCAACACTTCAGCTTAAAAGTACTTCCCAAGCTCTAATTAAACACTCTGGTCTGAATGGCAGGTGTGTAATTGTGTTCCTTTGAGAATTTTTGAGATGCAACTGTACTTCATTATGAAATGAGAAGAGCTTTGGTAACTTTGTTGACTTCTGGGGAAGAAACAGTGAATTAAAGACAGTTCTGTTGAGCTGATGACCATGGTGGAATGAAGAGCCAGCAAGTTGACCAAGTCTTTGCAATTTTTCTCTGGATAAGGACCAAGTTTGGTATTGTTCACTAGTGCTCCACACAGGTGCTCCTCATGAAGACACCATAAGACAACAGATAAATTCAAATTTAAAGAGTTATTTTTTTTCTGCAATAAACAACAAAAGGGTGATTAAATCTTTGATTTTATAAAGTTATAAATGGATTAAATTCTAGATAAATTTTAAATAGGGTTTGGAATTAATTTTAATAATCCTTCCTATGGGAAAAAGTTTTTGTACTGAATTATTTAAAGACATATGATAGTATGTGACTGTAAAGATTGGATACTACAGGGAACTAGAAGGAACAAAATATTACAATTAAAGGAGAAAAATATTTATATTTTACTTATAAGTAAATCAGAATGAAGCTAAATATCTTAGCATTGCACATATTTAAGGATTTTTTTTAAAAAAAGTATCCAGAAATTATTTTTAAAAGTGTCTGTCTCTATAGACTACATTTAAAAGATGTTATGAACATTTTTTACCTGAAGACTGAGATAGATCTGAAAGTGGGTTTTAAAATGACAAGCTACAACCATGATGTGAAAAAAGATACTACAGTGAACATGCATGTCTGACTGATGTCTCAAGAATTAAAAGGGACATATTAATAACAAAACAAGAGAGTGACTTGGGTAATTGTCCTGTATGAGATGTACAAAAGTGGCTTGTTAAATCTCGGGAATTTTATGAAAAGGGGCAAAAGAAAAATGAAAAGAAATCAAGATTTAGGATGTTATTTGAAGGGACTAACGATCAAAATTGTTAAAAGTAAAGGGAATAGACAGTTTGTTTATTTGATTAAGGTTAAAATTTTGTTACCTCTAGTAACTTTTATTAGACTTTTGCTGACCAGGACTATAATGACAAGGTTTTCAGGATTTGTTTATAGTTAGGAAACGGGATGCAGGTGAAACTCGAAAAATTAGAATATCGTGCAAAAGTTCATTTATTTCAGTAATGCAACTTAAAAGGTGAACCTAGTATATGAGATAGACTCATTACATGCAAAGCAAGATAGTTCAAGCTGTGATGTGTCATAATTGAGATGATTATGGCTTACAGCTCATGAAAACCCCAAATCCACAATCTCAGAAAATTAAAATATTATATAATAATATTTTAAAATATTATATAATAATATTATTATATTATATAATAATATTCTAGGCTCAAAGTGTTCCACTCTAATCAGCTAATTAAGCCATAACATCTGCAAAGGGTTCCTGAGCCTTTAAATGGTCTCTCAGTCTGGTTCAGTAGGAATCACAATCATGGGAAAGACTGCTGACTTGACAGTTGTGCAGAAAACCATCATTGACACCCTCCATAAGGAGGGAAAGCCTCAAAAGGTAATTGCAAAAGAAGTTGGATGTTCCCAAAGTGCTGTATCAAAGCACATTAATAGAAAGATTTTTGTGGAAGGGAAAACTGTGGAAGAAAAAGGTGCACAAGCAGCAGGGATGACCGCAGCCTGGAGAGGATTGTCAGGAAAAGACCATTCAAAGGCCATTTCACAAGGAGTGGACTGAGGCTAGAGTCAGTGCATCAAGAGCCACCACACACAGGCAGATCCTGAACATGGGCTTCAAATGTCGTGTTCCTCTTGTCAAGCTGCTCCTGAACAACAAACAACGTCAGAAGCATTTTACCTGGGCTAAAGAAAAACAGAACTGGTCTGTTGCTCAGTGGTCCAAAGTCCTCTTTTCTGATGAGAGCAACTTTTGCATCTCATTTGGAAACCAAGGACCCAGAGTCTGGAGGAAGAATGGAGACGCACACTGCAAGATGCTTGAAGTCCAGTGTGAAGTTTCCACAGTCTGTGTTGATTTGGGGAGCCATGTCATCTGCTGGTGTTGGTCCATTGTGCTTCATTACGTCCAGGGTCAACACAGCCATCTACCAGGAGATTTTGGAGTACTTCATGCTGTCGGGCTTCCTCGGCGATGCCATACTAATGGATAGAGTGAAGCCCAACAAATACCTGGGGCAGGGAATCCATTGTGGGTGAGAGTGAGCTTAGCCAGCACCAGGTGAAATGCTTCACACCCCCTCCTCCTCCTGACACAGCCAGCTGGATGAACTGTTGGGCTGGCATATTGGCGCAGCGCTTCCCAACTCTCAAATGGCATTTTGGAGTGGCTTGTCAGCTGATTAGACTTACGCACATGTTTATATGGGGTTTTCAGCTTTTGTGGACGGGGGTGGCAGTGCACATAGCGTGGTGTGCACTCTTAATTGGGAATATGCACAGGGGATAGGAGTGGGATGGGGAGTATGATGGGGTGACGGTGCATGCAGGGAGGCAGATATTAACTGTTTGCTGGGAACAGGAGGCTAGGCAATGATTAAGGGTGGGGATGACAATGATTAAGGGTGGGGATGACAATGATTAAGGGTGGGGAGAGATATAAACAGCGCTGAGAGGCAGACACTCTCAGAGCTGGTTTTGCTTGGGAGTGCCATTTGTTTCTGTTGTTGGAAGAAACAAACCACAATAAACGAATCTTGCCACAACCAAGCTGTGAGTGAAGTAGTTTTTTGGAAAAAGTTTCATCATCTTCCAACAGAAGCTAACATATGCTTTCTTCCACAGACGAGCTTTATGGGGATGCTTACTTCACTTTCCAGCAGGACTTAGCATCTGCCCACACTGTCAAAAGCACCAAAACCTGGTTCAATGACCGTGGGATTACTGTGCTTGATTGGCCAGCAAACTTGCCTGACCTGAACCTCATAGAGAATCTATGGGGTATTGCCAAGAGAAAGATGAGTGACATGAGACTGAACAACGCAGAAGAGCTGAAGGCCGGTATTGAAGCATTCTGGTCTTCCATAACACCTCAGCAGTGCCACAGGCTGAGCATTGAGGCAGTAATTGTTGCAAAAGGGGCCCAAACCAAGTACTGAGTACATATGCATGCTTATACTTTTCAGAGGTCCGATATTGTACAATCCTTGTTTTATTGATTGCATGTAATATTCTAATTTTCTGATATTGTGGATTTGGGGTTTTCATGAGCTGTAAGCCATAATCATCACAATTATGACAAATCACGGCTTGAACTATCTTGCTTTGCATGTAATGAATCTATCTCATATATTAGTTTCACCTTTTAAGTTGCATTACTGAAATTAATGAACTTTTGCATGATATTCTAATTTTTCGAGTTTCACCTGTATGTTAAAAAGAGATCATATGAGATGAGAATAAGTATTTTAAGAAAAGATGATAAAATTGTTAATAAAGGTGAAAGTCATTTTTTATATATTTCTTTTCTTTTTCTTTATTATTTTTTTATTATTTTTCTTTATTATTTTTCTTTCCTTTCTATTTTTCTATTTTCTTTTCTACATGTTCTATTATTTCCTTTTGTTCATTTTTTTTAGTTTGCCTTAGTTTTTTTAAATATATTTGGTACATTTGTGAGATGTAGTTCTCCCTTCAATGATACATAGGAAAGACAAGTTAGCCTATGCTTCATTCTTTTATTACTCTACATGCTATCCATTTTTCCTGCAGCGCAAATACAATTTCTTATGCAAATATATCCTATTGCTTTTGCTCAGATTTCTGAATCTGTCCTTCAGACTTAAAACTTCTGATTGCTTTTTTCCTCCAGATAATATTAATAGCCTAATTCAGTTCACATAGAATTTGAAGAATTTGACGAGAAGGAATTTAACATTCTCCGTAATGTTATTGTCTCTTGAGATATTCTCAGTAATATTGTCACTTCTTGGATATAAGGCTTTGATTGCCTACAGAGAGTCAGAGGGGAAGAAAAAATGAGGGAGGAAGAATCTGAGTAACAGTTTTAAATTGCTAGAAATACTCTAATGTCTTATATCAGTCCAAAGAGTTTCTATTTTTCTTATCATGACAAATTTGTCTAAAAAGAAATCCCACATATTTTATATTTGTATACAGCAATATGGTTAGTTTAAAACATGACAGAACAAATTACAGTATACATTTGAAGTATGCTGTATAGTTAAGATCATAGACACATACACACAATAGCAAACACAAAGAAAATAAATCAACAATTTAGTACAATACAAGTCCAAAAGTAAGCTACCTTGTGTATGGTGGTCCATACTCTATGATAAGAACTCACAGGATTGCAGTCTAAAGCTAATATATTAAAAATTATAAAAGTCTGGTTATAAATATGACAAATTATAAAGTAATTGTAATCTTGCACAACTCAGTAATCTCTAGTAGTGTAGAATAAGAATGTGTTAAACACAATTATATACAGCAACTTAACAGAGTGGAAAATGCTGATCAAAGCCTTACAGGTATATATGATGAGTTGTATAGTCCATATCAATTTCAAAATAAATAAAATTGTTCTTTTATTATTTTTTTCAAGTCTGAATGCTTGTTTAGACATCATTTTGAATGGCTTGGGAGATTGAATAATAAAAATCCTAAATGCATGGAATACATACACACACACACGCACTATATGATTACAAAATATATGATATGAAAATCTTGCCTAAAACAACATTGGTGGGATTCAAGTAATTTCAAATGAATCTGTGTTCTATTTCTTGAAGGGAAAGTGCAATAATTGCTGTATATTTATATAACCCATATTATTTTTTTCAGTATGAGGGTTTATTTATATTTATCACTTGAAAACGCATGAAGTAAGAATCATTAATATATAAAAAAGTTTGTTGCACAGGGAGTATTTAGTTAGAATTCATGGTATTTATCATCGTTATAAGAGTTTGAAGGGAATTTTTAATTTATAAAAGATTTGGCTTGCAGCAGAGGGATGACAAAGATTTGGCTCTGGAAAATAATGTGTGTTGGCAGTCTTATAAAGAAAAGGTTGTAAAGCACCTGCTTTACATCATGCTTTTTCACTAACTAGCAAGCTCTGAATTGCTAGAACTAAAATTTAAGACATTTTGAGTTGGGTTTCTTGAAAGGAAGGCATGATTGCATGAAAAGTGTTGGATATTGTGTTTGTCTAGATCACATTTGCAATTTAGAAGAAAACAGATATTGAAATTAAATCAACATACACACCTGCATGTTATTATGCAACACTTCTAGTTAATTTTTTAATTTTTGGTTTTGTTACTGGCTGAAATAGCTCAGCTAAATGTTACAAAATAGAAACACAGTCACAAAACACATCAAGTTATGAGCAATTAGAGCAGGGCTATCAAACTCCTGGCCCATGGGCTGGATGTGTCACGTGATGGCCATGCCCATGCCTGGTTTAGTAAAGGGGAAAAAGTCCTGTTATGTCACGTGACATGGCCATAATAACATGAGATTGACACCCCTGAACTGGAGAGTACAATGCTTTCTCCCAAAGGATAATTCATCATATGGACTTGTGATATTTTAAACCATAGTTTCCAAATTTTGTCACCCTTGCTTAGGGTACCCTAAATATATCCTTATGTTTGGTTCCTGGAAGCATTTTTAAAAGTTGTAATTAAGGAACAATAAGTTGTAATGAACAATATCTTAACAATTGGTTATGGGGGTGGAACTTTTGTATTGAGATTTTAGGCTTAAACAACAGGTCACATTGATAGTACTATGTCATCAGTACCTTAAAATTGTTTCTCATACAAATGGCAGCACACACAGGAAGCATAACAAATTCACAGGAATAGTTAGATTTGCTGAAGTATAAATGTTAAGGGAAAAAACCCATTTAATCTAAAGAAGGCCAAACATGGCACATTTAATACCAAAGGAGTTTCAGCAATCATGGCACATTGACCAACAGAGGAAAAAATCTTGACAATTGAATGGAGAAGGAATGGAATGGAATTACTAGAAAAAAAGTAGCAGAAAATATGAATGTAGATGTGAAAAGGCAGAGAAAACTCCTTTCTGATAATTCACTTCTGAGTTAAACTTGTAAAACTATTTGATAAAGACCAAAGTGTTGTTAGCAAGAATTGACCATAGAAATAAATGGTGAATCCGAAGTTCTCATGTGGAATTGGACAAATACTTATACAATGATTTTGTTTTTAAAAAATTCCATTTGAAATTGGCATTTTCAATATTTGGATGTTTATTTTCTTCAATACTACTAGTTAGATGGAAGAGGTATGATTTCTCCCCATGATTGCTTTTTCACTATTAATTGTCTACCTTGATACTTCCCCCTATCTGGCATTATATTTTTCTCTAGATTCCCTGACAGTCTTCATAACTGGCACATTCTGAGGCTGGAAAAAACTCCTAATGGGGACCTGCTTAATACTAAGTAAATTATGGAACAGGATAGATTGAAGGATCCTAACTATAGTACCCAGTTTGCTGTAGTGGTTAAGGTATCAGACTAGGAGCCAGGAGATTGTAGATATTAGTCCCACCTTAAGTATAAAGCCTGCTTGGTGATCCTGGATCATTATTCCCCTCTCAGTCCTAGAAAGGAGACAATGGCAAATGACCTCTGACAATTTTTCCCAAGAGGACTGCAGAACGTTGTCACTGGGAGTCAAAAAAACAAGCAAAAAACAAAACAAACTCTTGTCAATCAAGCTATCAAATCAGAGAGAAATGTTCCCTTGTAATGGAAATGAAACATTTTTAAAGGAAACAGAGAGAGAGACAGAGAGACAGAGACAGACAGAAAGACAGGCAGAGAGAGACAGAGAGGCCCTAAACACGAGATATCATGAAGCCTTCAAACAAGAACTCCTAGTTTTTTTAAATCATAACAGTGGCTTACAACAGCCATAACATAAAAGAATCACCATATTGTCCCACTGGTACAATATGAATTGAATATATTGAATAAATGAAATGTAGCTTTTGCTTCTCCAAATCTGACTTTCATATAATCCCATTTATATAGCGGAAAACTGGTGAGGCATGATAATTAGATCTTGTGCCATTATCATTCTACCAAGTGTTTTGGGAAGATGGATCCAACCTTTAAAGAATTTCTGATTTGCTGGCTTAATTCAGGATATCAGATGGAAGTTCTGCTTGATTAAATAAAGCAAAAATCTGCCTCTCTTCCTGTGTGTTTGTTGCCTTCTCTTTTCTCTCTCTAGATTTTACTTTTCCCAATAAATTCCTTTCTATGCCTAGATATTTGACTTGATTGGTTTAATGAATGAATTATCATTGCAATCTTCCCCATGCACAATATTGCATAATCACAAAACCACACCTTGTGTTTCAGGATTCACACAGTGCTTGTGAAGTTTTATATTAGCTATTTTTTTCCTTAGAATTGGGCTGAATGGAGAAATACTATATAGAAGGGCTCACAATAGACTGGGACATGTAGCAGCCTAATAATCCTGAAAGAAAGGATCTACCAATGAGTTTTTAAATTATCTCCCTGTTTGTAATTACTTCTTAAAAACAAAGATAAAGCTCAAAAAATTAAATTTCTTTCCCGCAAAGATTCTTGTTGCCTTGGTATATTTGCTAACTCTCTTAAATAATTTCTGTTAGATTGCATGAATAGGTGGATACAGACACTAGATGAATGTTAATATACCTTATTATTAATGCCACAAATTCTACAGGATTGTTATCTAATTACCATGCCTCTAACAACCTCTGAGCCAGAAATGCAAATGTTCAAAGCTATCTGACTCACTGCAGTAATGCCATCATGAGATATGTAGGTGGAAAAAAGAAAAAACACTATGACCTACTTCTTGAAACAGTAATGTGCAGCCTGTAAAGTCATACATGAATGACTTCATATGATGACTAGATACCCACTTTCCTTCTCCTGAACCATTTGTGCTTCCAAACATTTATCCTGGATAATTGTAAACATCGAAGTGGTTGTTTTAAAAAGCAACACAGGTGGAGATTTTCTAGGTGGGATAATGGATGGAAACTGAACAAGGAAAGATTTAACCTGGAAATAAGGAGAAACTTTCTTACAGTGAGAACAATCAACCAATGGAACAGCTTGCCCCCAGAAGTTGTGGAAGCACCATCACTTGAGACTTTCAAGAAAAGATTGGAGACTTCTGGTGGCACTTCCGTCGAGGACGGACAGAGACCGTGATCGTGTGCAGCTTCAATTTGTGCTTACCCTTTTGGAGGGGTCCCTGCAGGACTGAATCATCAGACCCACCTCAGAGGGGTGGGGGAAGAGGGGGAGACTGCCAGCTGGGTTGAGGGGAGCCACATCTCCCCTCCCTATCTTAGTATACTCCCCTGGAAGACAGGGAGAATTGGCAGTTTTAATGGCTGCCCTGAAGACGGGAAACTATCAGGACCTAATTGTGTGCTGGAGAGGTGAAGTAGTGAGCAGCATGTATCCAGACAAGAGAAGCTAGACCTTTTATTTTAATAACCCTGAAAAGCAGAAAGAAAAATTCCTCACTTGAGAGTACAACAGTGGTGAATAAAAAACAAGAGAACAATATAAGGTAAATAAAAATCTGGACTACAAAAGAGCTATAACAAAATTAAGGATGGAATTGGGAATAATATACAGAAACTGGCATTAATTAGGCATTGGATAAAATGCTGAACTTGCTTGGAATTGATTATACTTAAAAAAAAACCCTATGGCTGAAATGCTTGAAAATTAACATTAATATAATTGGGGGGGGGGGGAAAGGGGAAAAAAAAGAACTTTGAAAAGTGGAAGTGATATACAGCACCACCTAATGGTACAAGGCATTTTTTCCTGGATAACTTTATGGAAAATTACTGGTCTATTAAATGTGTGAATGAAAAAAGACATGAAATAAAAGATTTTAACATAATAAGAACCCCTGGAGCTTAAAAGAAAAAGGGGGAGATTGCAGCAAGAGGACAAAGGAAGGCAATATCTTGGGACTGTTGGGGGTTGACTGTGCAAAGGAAATAGAATGGCCCAATAAAAAAGAGATATAAACAGAGTCTCTTGGCAAGGATTACAATTAACTTTAATAAAATAAAGAATAACACAATTGATTAAAAAATGGAAGTAGCAAGCAAAGAATTTAAGTTGGAACTGCAAACTGTGAAAGAAACAATAAAAGAAAGAAGGGGACTATTGGACACACTGGCAGAAAAAGTAATGCAATTTATAGCAGAACAAAGGATTTCTAGAGAGAAGGAGCCAAAGGAAGAGGAAAACAGTCAAGACACGAAAATTCAGAGACATTGCCAAAAGAAACAAAAGGAACTAAAACTAAGACATTGATGGCAGAGATAATAATTAAAAGAGAAAAGGCTCCCAAGGGTAAGCAAAAGAAGAAGCTATACAAGAAATTTCAAAAAAGAGAAAAGGGAAGCAGGGAGGAAAGATGAGGGACTGGCAGATGGAAATAAATGTAATATGAGAGGAAAAAAGAGGGATAAAGAAGAAAGGCCAGGAAAACTTAATAAAGGGAAAGCTGGCTAAAACTAAGAGAAATGACAAGGCTGAGAGATTTAGAAATAAGGGTTAGATATAGCATAAAAAGCGGACACCACATGGGAATGTATTTTTATATTTTTTATTAGAAATGTAAACTGGGGAGATTTGAAGCTTATAACTTACTGGGAATTACTTTAAGATTATTAGATAATTATAGATGAAAAAAGGAAGATGGAGTGAGTGATATTAAGAGGGTACTATTGTTATTAATCCATGTATGTATGTATGTATGTATGTATGTATATGTGTATGTATGTATGTATGTGTGTATATGTATGTATATGTATGTATATATATATATATATATATATATATATATATATATATATATATATATATATATATATATATATATATATATATATGTATTCAGCTTTGTTTGGGTATTTTCCCGTCATTATAGTTGTGCTTTTAAAGTTGTAGCGATGTTTTGGCAGAATCTCATCTGCCATCATCAGGCTTGTGTATTGTGTTCGTTTACACAAGCCTGATGATGTCAGATGAGATTCTGCCAAAACATCGCTACAATTTTAAAAGCACAACTATAATGACATGGGAAAATACCCGAACAAAGTTGAATACCATACATATAAATACCCGCGAAAACTTAAGAAAACAAATACATACATATATACATATATTCTAAAATATGCTAACGACTATTAAAATGATATTAGGAAAACAGAGAATATGATGACGGGTGAAAATCTGGTATTAATTATGTTTAAAAAGTGTGAATTAGGGTTAAATAAATGCTATAGGTTGAAATTGGTTAAAGGGAAGTAAAAGAGGAAATTAACTGTTTTTATTTTATTTTTTTCTTTGTGGTATACATGAAATAGAAAATACAATTGATTATACACAGGATATGAGAAAATTGAAAATATAATGAACTAGACGGGATTATGTGGGAATGTAAAATATTTATAATGAATGAATTATATTATAATCAAAAGCAGGGGAATGACAATTTATTAAAATTATATAGGTAAATTTTGGAAACAAAGAAAAAATATGAAATGATTATATGAATATCTCTGGAATAAGATATATTGTAGATGGGGGGGATATACCATGTGGATCCTAAATGTATTAATCTTACTTTACTTTTACTTGTTTTTTCTTTCATTGACTGTCTAATTATATATTGGTCTTGAGAAAGTTATAGATGATAACAATACATAAGATAACATAAAATAAGTGGTAAGCTGAAAATGGAAATAATAGGGGATAAAGAATTGAAAATATATATGAGGATGAAATGATTTTGATATTGAATTAATGAATTGAAATATGAAAGGGAAATTCGGACACAAACCCAAACTCTGGCTTAGATATGTAAATGACACTTTCATAATTTGGCCCCAGGGGAAAGAAAAACTGGACAACTTCCTCATACACTTCAACAGCCTACACCCCAAAATACAATTCACCATGGAAACAGAAGCCAACAACCAACTTCCCTTCCTGGACATCCTAATTTACAAAAGACCCAATGGCTCCCTAGGACACACCATCCACCAGAAGAAAACACACACCAACCGCTACTTAAACGCACAATCCCATCACCACCCCGCACAGATCAACTCCGTAGCAAAGACCCTCATCTCCAGAACCAAACGCCTAGCTGACAAAGACCACCTGAGAACAGAATTACACACCCTCACTAATGTATTAATTTCCAACGGATTCCAAAGAAACACAACTACCAACCTAATCCTAAGGGAGACATCCCCCAGAAACTGAGACACAGAATAGGATGATGGTATCACCCTCCTCCCCTACATCAAAGGCATCACAGATAAAATCAGCAAAATTCTCCATAAACCCAGCATCAGGACAGCCTTCAACACTGACCAAAAAATAGCCAACATCCTAAGAAACCCAAAGACAAAAGCCAGAAAACCAAGGAGTTTATGAAATACCATGCAACAATAGCCCAGCCACATACATTGGACAAACCAACAGGAGAATAAATGCATGCATTGCAGAACACAAGAATGCAGTGAGAAAAGAAGAAAATACTTCCTCCCTTTTCCAGCACCTTAAAGCCACAGGACATGAAATTAATTTTGAGGGAACCAAATTAATCTCCAGTACTGAACTCTTCAACAAGAGAATAATCAGGGAAGCCATCGAAATAGAAAAGCCACCCCCATAACCTGAATAATCGGGATGATACCTCCCACCTACCAGACATCTGGAAACTAGCCCTTATCAACAAACGAGTCCCAGCCATGAAAACCAACACCAGACCCAAAGCAACACATGACATCACCACCAATCTCCCTCACCGGACTCAAACCCAAACCCATCCCATAGACGAAAGGCAACCACCATCCAGAAACCAGACCATGGCTGCATCACCAGCTGCCACACACCCCGACCCCCAAATTAAGCAAACCGACACATGCCATAAACACATAGCCAGATCTCAAACTTGGGGCCAAACCAAAAATCCAGTATGTTACATCACAGCTATCCGCTCAGGATATCACATCACAGAATTCAGGATGTTGCAACACAGCCAAACTTCAGGATGTTGCAACACAGCCAAAGACCCAGGAGATTATAGCACAAGACCCAGGATGTCACAACAATAGAACTCAGAAGGTCATCACACATCCCATTACCCAGGTTGTTACAACACAGGAGCCTGATAGACACAGCCAGTACCTCAGCCACACAGGTTCTTACTAAAAAGGCAGCCAATCTGCAAACATCAACTCCATCAACCAATCAAGAAATGACAACACAGCCAACCTCCCCACCAGTATTTATAGAGAGATAGCATCTCCAATCACACCTTGCTCACACAAGCACAAAGCCGAAAGCACCAGCCTGAAGATGGCAAGTGGGACCTCGTCGAAATGTCACCAAGAGACTGTCAATCTTACCTGGGAAAGTACCATACCATATATGATATTTAGCTTTCTTCGGGTATTTTCCCATGTAAATACCATTCTTATAAATACCTGTGAAAACATAAGAAAACACACACAAACACACACACACACACACACACACACACAAAGATATATGTCATAAGAAGGAGGTTTAGAAATTGAATGACAGCAGTATTAGATATGTTTAAATGATATGAAACAATGAAAATATTACAAGTAATAATATTATGTTTATTTGTTCTAAAATGTATGATACCCAGGTATCACACTGTTCATGCATTGATATGTATAAGCAATATAAAATTTAAAAAACTTGACAAAAACAAAAAAAACTATAAATGTAGAATTTGGCATGACAGCAAAGCAGAATCTGTTTGATAAGCACATTATTGTTAATTCCACCAGCCTGTATTTGTCTTTATTTTTAAAACATTTTTAACATACTTTATCTGTGGTTCAGTGAGACAGCTTCAATATAGAACTTTTCAGCTTCTGACTTCAAATGCCAATAGTAATCTGCAATCAGCCCAGTGCAGTTGTTTATTATCTTACTAGCTATACAAATTCAATATAAAACCTGGTCTCTGCCACAAATCTATCTACAGTAGAAATAAAAACCAGGAATAGTAAAAACAAAAACAAACCTATCTTCTTCATTTAATGTGCTGTAGCCTAACACAAATTAAATAAACATAAGGTTTCCAAATATAGGAATGTTTATAGCATTTTTAGCCAAGGAAACATTGTTACAAGAGAATTGCCTTAATGGACCATAATACACTGCCACCCACTTGCCATAACATACTCCAACTCTCAATATGGTTAACCACATAAGCCATGTAATGTGTGTCAATTGAGTATCGTCTTCATTTTTAAACAGGGCTTCCTATATAAGATGTTGCTTGTTAGTGTAACAGGACAGAATCTGATGCCTTTCTTTCATCTGTATTCATCTTAGTTTATTTCCTTAGGCTTCTTCTGTTCTTATTGAATTACTACCATTTGCAGCCAATTCTGTTTATAATTCAGGCTTCATAAAAAAGATTAATTCAATAACAAGGAGAAAAGTGGGATTCTACTTCCTTCTGGCATACAACTATTGCTCCAATATCACTCCAAGTTGAATTGATAGGAAAGTATAATCTACAATGGAATTAGTAGATGTGTGTTCAGCATCCTATGTTTGACTTTGAGAGATGAGATGAGCTGGCAGACCAGATAGATAGATGATAGATAGATAGATAGATAGATAGATAGATAGATAGATGATAGATAGATAGATTTAGATTCCAGCAAGGCATTTGACAAAGTAGATTACAACCTACTTCTTAGTAAACTAGAATAAAGTGGAATAGATAGCACCACCACTAGATGGACTCATAACTGGCAATATCAATAAATAAAGAGTTCCAATAAAATAGAACATATTTAGCTTAGAATTGAACAGCAGAATCCTTGGTGCTTTCTCAGCTTGATTGACTGTTTACTTGCAGATGTTTCATTTTCTAACTAGATAATCTCATCAGTGTGAGTGAGTGTGCAAACCCCATTCTTACACTGATGATATTACCTAGCTGACTAATGAAATGTCTGCAAGCAAACAAACAACCAAGCTCAGAGAGACCAAGGACTCCTCTTAAGTGATAGAGTTTTTCATCTCAGACAACTTAGTTTTAAATATATATGCCATCCTTCTATCTTTTTGGTTTTAAATTCTAAAGCCAAGAAAGATATACATTAAGAAAAATGGGTTACTTTCCCTGCAATATGATAGTGACATATATGGAAAACTGTCAAAAAGAAGTTCATCTATTTAAACTCTGGTCCAAAGGCTAAGGAATAAATTTGAAAAATCTACAATATTGTCAAATAAACTATTTATTAAAGTCCTTGGCATCTTCTTTGAGTCCCTTGCTACTGCAGTCTGGTTGTCATAGAAACAAGTTTCATAGCATTGCGTGCTTTATGAAAGCAATGAAATCCATATTAAAATTATAAAATAAAGGATGCACATTTTTATATTCTTCAGGCTTGTTTGTTTCCCAAAGTTGCATATTTCTGCAACAGGTATCTAAAAGCAGCACAGATTAGACTCTGCCACATAGCATGCAGTTTGTTTGTTACTTAGTTGTTTATACAGATTATTCAAATATTTCATGCACACCAGGATAGCATGTCTGAAAATTAACAGGAATTCAAATATGTACTTCATAATTAACTGGAAAAGCTGAGAGGAATAGTTTACCACTAGATGGCATAAAAGAAGAAAAAAAAATCTAGCACTACATGAAAATCTCTTGAAGTTTAGTATTTAAAGTTTTACATGGACTCCAAACAAACTTAACTCCTAAAATCTGTTTCCTTTTCTCATCTTTGTCTTTCAGTCCCCACACTTATTTAAAAAAGTGAAAGGAAGAACTATCATCTCAATTAAAGCAAAACAATAAATGTTTGAGATACACTATTTAATTTTTACTTATGTAAACCACTATAATCATCATTATTGTGTGTTTAAAATATGGATGTATTACATTTAATGTTCTGTATTATTGCTATTTTTGTATTTTACTTTTTTGAATAAAAATAAAAGTTAAAAAATGTGGATGTATTACAGTTCATCCAAAACTTTGATACATAAATCTTCTCTGCTAACTAGCCTTATACATGTGGAGAAGGGACAAAATCCTTCTTATTACTCAACATCAAAAAAGTTTTATTCCCTTCCATGTCATTTCTAATTATAAGGAGTACTAGCTGGCAGTAAATATTTCCCTCTACATTTTTTTCCTTATTTTAAGAGTATATCTTGAGAAAGTGAAATCAACTGCTCTGTATTTTTAAAATCGTTATATTAAATAACTGCACCTTTTAAAATATTTTTATTAGCCACTTGGAGTGTTTTTAACAAAGGAAATAAAATTAAAATAGTTCATATAAACAAGACAAATGCAAAAGTAAACATTGGGAGAAAAACTGGAGATGGGATATAAAGGAAACACCATATACATTGGCCAATACTTAGAGTGAAAGAGAGAAAAATGTTAATGCTAAAATCAGATTCCTATATGAACATTTTATTTGAAGCAGAAATACAGAAATAGGAACAATAACAAAATTAATTTGCAAAGGGCCTCATGGCAGTACTCCATTTAAAAATTTAATGTAAGACACTGCTGATACACACACACACAATTTTGTTATACATACATACATACATACATACATACATACATACATACATATGGCTGGGGATGGCTGAACACAAGAATATGCCTCTCCTATGTCAACCTGAGACATATATTGGTGTCATTATCTAAATGAACTTTAAGTCAAATTTAAATCAGCTTATATAGAAATAAGAAATAAAGATACAGAAATCAGCAATAAAAAAGAAATACAAATTAGTATGTACACTCCACATTTCTGTTTTCCTGCTCCTAACTTGCTCATAAATAGAAATAAATTATTTAAAATATTGTACAAGTTCTGTTGAATAGCACCATCCTAAATTTGTGATGTTGCTATTTTGCTTTATAAGGACTATCCTTTGTCCTCCTTTTATACATTGATATATAGTTCAAAAGAACATATTTACTAAAGAAAGTCATGACAATACATGAGCATATCATATAAAACAATGTTGCAATCTGAACACTAATTTTCCAGCTATTACTGAACCTGTCAATTTCTTCCTTATGAACATGACATACTATTTTAATTGAGTCAATTATATTATGCATAATAATTGGTAACTTTGATTATACTGGTAAAATATAGTATTTCTGCTTACTTATCCATACCACATATTAATCAATAGGAATGTGTGTGTTTATATCACACATGGCCAGTGCATGGACTCTTAGGAAACACTATTTAAGTATATTAATACATAACCAACCACCTAAAATAACCTTGTATTTTTCTTCTAAGGGGTTGCCACAAAGAAGCCAGAGTTGACCTATTGTCCAAAACACCTGAAGGCAGAACAATAAGCAATGGATGGAAACTAATCAGAGAAAAGCAACCTCAGACCCAAGAAGACACTTCCTGACAGAACAATTAATCAGTGGAACAACTTGCCTCCAGAAGTTGTGAATATTCCAACACTGGAAATTTTTAAAAAGAGATTGGACAACCAATCTCTGAAATGATATAGGATTTCCCGCCTGAGCTGGACTAGAGGACCTCCAAGGTCCCTTCCAACTCTGTTATTCTGTTATTCTAACTTCTGCTATCCTGGGTGCTCTTCTGAACATGTCTTATAACCTTATCATCATTTGCTTAAAATACTGCAGCACAATCTACACGAGTCTTCCTTTGAAAGATGACTTGGTAAATGTAATTGATTCAAAATGCAGCAACTTAGAACTAAGTCACTTATATGTAACACCTGTGCTGTAGTTGGTGCATTGATTGATGATAGATTTGTGAATCCAATTCAAAAATTTAGTGTTAACCTCTAAAGCCCAAATACCTTGACTCCTACTTACATTCAAACATGCTTACTCTGACAAAAATATGCCTGAACTTATTAATCATTAAGCGACTTAATCCACTTGATGAGCAGCAAGAGGATCAGACTATTTTAGATATAACCTTGAGTTGTGGTTGCCACCCCTCAACCATGCATTCTTGAAAACTGCAACACATCTCCTATTGTAACAGGTATTTGATTTTAAATTTGATTATAACTTTAAAGTTTAAGATGATGGATTTTATTAAAAAAATTAGAGACAAGTTTGTTAACTTGTATTTGTTAAGATTTATTTTTATTAAATGATATAAACCATCAAGAGCAGGAGTGTCAAACTGGATTTCTTTGAGGGGCGCATCAGCATTGTAGTTCTCCTATGGGGGCCGGTGGTGGGGGGACAGTGAGAGGGTGGCAGGGGGCAGTGGAGGGGCAATGGGGGGACGGGATGTGGGTAGTGTGCATGCTGTCTCCCTCTACCTCGTTTTTGTCCTCCATGGCCTCCTGCAATACTCTGCCGGCTGAAAATGGGCCACATGGTCTGTTTTGCGGCCTGTTTTTTGATCCATTTTAGCCTGTTTTTTAGCCATTTTCAACCCATTTTTTGCCTGATTTCAGCCCATTTGGGGGGCATTTTCCAACCCATTTGAGACCATTTTTGCCCATTTTTCAGTCTGTTTTGGGCCTAATTTCCAGCCCTTTTTTGGCCCATTTTTCAGTCCATTTGTGGCCTGTCATGAGTCCATATTTTGGGGGGCCTTTTTTGGCCTATTTTCTGGCCCAGTTTTGTCTGGCAGAGTGCTGCAGGAGGCCATGGATGATGAAAATGAGGCATGGGAGGCCATTTTAGCCACCCGAGGCACCACGGGCCTGTCCTTTGATAGTTCCAGGTCAGCCCTACGGGCCAGATTTAACCACTTGAAAGCTTCAGGTCTAGAGTTTGACACCCTTGATCTAGAATCTTTGTAATTAGACTCTTCAAATTCACCTAAAAATAAACAAACTATAATTTCTGAGGTATGCAAAGATTATTAGGTTTAAACATCCATTAGGAAAAAATACAGCTATTTCATTTACCTTTTGTTTCAGCAACTGTAAAAGATGAGACCAGACACCAGCTGAGGAATAGATCCCCCTTGACAGAAATTTCTCAGCTTTATTCAGAAGTGTCTGGCGGATAATGGAAATTATTGAATTGCACAGCTATAAAACCTATATACATTGCCAAACTGGAGCCCTCAGGGAAGCTAACTTCATAAAATAAAAGAAATATATGAATCCATTTAAAGTATACCTATATTTAAAAATGTTCAGCAAACAGAAGACTGTGCCTAGGATAGTCATAAAACAAAGAGAAAGTATGACTACTCATACCAGTTGTAAGTCTTGCTTCTCATACTCTGTACCTCATTTCTTCCTAATGGAATAAAAATGAGGATCACAGGCATTAATTTGAATATTTCCATCTTTTTTAAATCAATAATCAAATGCCAAGTGTAATTTCAAATAAAAGAATCCCTGTCAATTACACATAGTGCCCAATTAAATATTCAATTTTCCCATCAAAAAAAGTTCCAAGTATTTTTGTTCCTTTGGGTCACTGCACCCAAATTCCATCAACAGCAATTTCTTTTCCTTTCTGCCTTTTCCTATCTCATTTTCCATCCTACCAACTTCCTAAAACCTCCAGATTTCCAAGCACAAACTTAGTTTCACAGTGATCAAACTTAGAAACATTGAAATGCTTATTAGCTGCAGAAATCCAGCAAAGAATCTAATAATAATCTAACATTCCTACCATAGTTAACATACTGTGTCATCAAAAGTCCTTAACTATGTTTATCTTTCAAAGTGATCCTAAGGTAAGCTTCCTGCTTTAGATTGCTTTGCACTTAAAGAAAAATTTTAAAAAGTCATTGAATTAAGAACAATCTTCTGTTTACTGTTTTATTTCTTTCCAATGCAATGGAAAATTGGAAAGAAATTATGTAAATAGATATATCTTTCTGTCCCTCAGCCGATGACTCTAAAAGAAGCATAGAAGTGACCAAATTTGGTTGGAGAGAGAAAGTCTACAAAAAGATAATCAAGCTTTAAAATGGAACAGATCAGGCCAGGTGTATGGAGCAATTCTAAGCTATGTTGCCAATACCACAGTCCATCTTTGATTCCCAATGCATAATACACAAAACTGTAAACAGATGCAACCCAAAACAGGAGTAGAAACAGATATAGTCTCAATGTTCTATTTTATTACACAGAAGAACATATAGAGGACTCCTAAGGCCTTTGATGCTGAAGTATTATAGATTAGGTGAAACTTAGCTTAATGCCAGTAACTATGAGAAGTATCTTGGTGTCCTAGTGGACAATCACTTAAATATGAGCTAATAGTGTAGCAGCAGTCAAAGAAGCCAATTCAATCCTAGGTGTCATTAATAGAGGGATAAAATCAAGATCATGTGAAGTACTAGTACATTTTACAAAGCCTTAGTAAGACCACATTTGGACTACTACATCCAGTTCTGGTCACCACAATATAAAAAAGATTTTGAGACTCAGGAAAGAGTTCAGAAAAGAGAATCAAGAATGATTAGGGTGCTGGAGGCTAAAACATATGAAGAATAAAGAGGTGGTATTCATCAGGTTCTGACCAGTTCTGGAAAACTGGTAGCAGAATTTTTTTTTTAAAACAAATTTTATTAATTTTTAAAAAACAATACACAGACAAACAAAACGTAGGATATAAAAACATAAAACATCTTTTCTAAAAAGCAAATAAAACATCTTATTTAAAGACAGCATAGTTCCAAATTATCACATTTCTATAGAAGCTCAATTTAATATGCATATTTATCTTATATATTCAACTTCATATCTTTTCCCAACTTCTATTTCTCCCTTTCCTTCTATTCAATTATATTTCTTTTGCCTTGATTTGTATATATTCATTGTATCCACCTGTCTTATTTGCAATTTCATTATTCTCTTCCAACATTCTTCTAGAGTTTTATTAATTCAAACATAGACAAACAAAACACAAAACATAAATACATAAAACTTATTTTTGGAAAGCGGCTTAACCCCAGGTTACATCTTTTTATACAGACATAAATCAAATTCATGCTCACTTATTATAATATTTCATATCTTATTTAACATTCTCTATTTTCTATATATTTTCTCTCTTCGATTCACTCTCTTAATTCTCTTTTACTTATTTCATCTCAATTTAGATAATTATACTTGCATCTTTTGTCTGTTCTCTTTCAATTATCTATTTATCTTTTCTTTCTAATACAATATTTCTCCTGTAATCACTGGTTGAAGTATGACAACTTTTTATCTTTCCCCTAAATTTAACACTTAAAATAATACATACTTTCCATACTGATTTTGCTTAGTACATTCTAAGTACTACATTTTAGAATAGTAAAACAAAAGAAGAAAAATAAGTTTATAATATTGTAAAAACAATGTTCCATAGGAAATTAAACTCTATTGTTAAGTCTTAGACATTTTTATACATTCCCTTTAATGTATTATTAACTCATATAATATTTCAGTTTTCTAACTCAATTTCAAATACTAATATCTACAATACAGTCTTATGTACTTTTGCAGAATCTTTTTTAAAAATTATATTTTACCCTTTGTCTCTTAAAAAAACCTGTTTTTTAACATCTTGTTTTAAACCTTTATGACTTCTCTTTCCTTTTTCCCTTCTTTTCTTATCAGTTCTAGCCTTTTTGCCCCCCCATCTCTCAAACTCCACTCTTTTAGTCTCCCCTCTCTGTTGTATTTCTCTTTTCTGTTGCTTTCTGACATTGTATCAGTTTTTCACCTTCTTTTCCCCTTTCTCAGTTGCTTTTTTAAGTTCTGAATTCTCCATTTTCTTTCCCCCCTTTCTCTTTTCTTCCTCAACTAAGATTCTTTGTCCATTAAAGATGGCTTCTTCTTCATCATCCCAGCTTTCTTGTTGTTTTATTTCCTGGTAGGTAGAAATCGCCATTTCTAAAAAGTGAAAAATAGATCCAGAAGAGCCCCTGCCTTCTTGTTCCTCTTCTTTTAACTTTTGAAATTCCATTTGCAATTCTTCAACAGATAATGCCATTTTTTTAAAACAACCCAAATGTTTTTAATCTTTCAAGAAATAGTTCTTAAAAGTCACAAAGCAATCCAAATCAAAACAAACTATTTCATTAGCACTTTCTTCTTTTTATATTTTCTCTTCCTGGGGTAGAATTCAATTACACAGTTCCAAAATAATTTTGTAGAAGTCTTACTGCCATTTATTTCTGATTTATTCTGTTTATAATATAACAATGCTATCTTATGTACCTTTGCAGAATCCCTTTTGCAATTAAATTTTCACCCATTATCTCTAAACAAGCTTATATAATCCTTATATCTTTTCCCTGTTTCTCCATTTCTTGTTTCTGTCTTTTACAACTTCGTTTCCTTGCCTTCTTCCCCCTCTTCTTCTCCCTCCCCCTTTTACCCCCTCGTCTCTCTACTTCTAACTCTCTCATCTGTAATCCCCTCTTCTGTTGCTTTCTAATATTATACTTATCTTTCAAATTATTCTTCTTCTTTTTGGTTGTTTTTTCTCATCTTTAACCTTTCACTCTCTTTCCGCCTTTTCTTTTTTCCCCCCACTTAAAATTATTTGATCATTAAAGATGGCTTCTTCTTTGTCCCAATCTTCTTGTTCTGCAAGCGTTTCTTGTTGTTTCTCATCGTTCCAGATCTCCATTTCTAAGAATTGAAATACGAAGCCAAAAGAACATCTCCCTTCTTGTGCATCTTCTTTCCATTTTTAAAGTTCTATTTTCAGTTCTTCTAAGAGTGATACCATTTTAAAGACTTTTAAACAACCACCCGGTTAATTTTAGTCATCCAGATGCAAAAACCAAAAATCACCAAGTAATCCAAATAATCCAAGGCTGTTTCTTTCTGCTTCTTTTTTTCCACTTTCTCTTCCTGGGTTTCTATTATTTTGTTACCAAGTTTCAATTCAGATGTATCTTTGAGGAATCTTGTTAAAATTTCATGGTAAGTTCCTTTTAGTTACAGTTTAATTCCTTAGTTCCAGGCAGTCTCCTCCATTTTTCCAGATCCTGCCCTTTTATTCTTTTTTTTTTCTCCTTTCCTGCTTTTTAAAAACTTTTAAATATCCAGAAATCTTTATTAACCCTTTGACTTTTATTTTCAGCTTAGATGCCTATTAATGTCAAAGTGGATTTTTTTCAATTTCTTGCTTAAGTCTTAGCTGTCAGTATAAGGAAGGGAAGAAAAAAAAACCTAATCCTTTCCCTTCTCTCTCTCCTTCGCAGCTTCAAAATCTTCTTTGGGAACAATGTTATTAAATTTAAATTCCAGGGTACCTTATTTGTTGCTTTTGCTGTTTGACCCGGTCAACCAAAACTTTCTCTTCTTAACTTCCTCCTGCACATTCTGTTCCAGTCAAGTTCTTCTTTGTGGTGGCCATTTCTGACCACCTTCAGGAAAGGGAGTAATGGCCAACTGGGGAGGAGAGATGCCGCTCTCCTCAACCCTGCAGGCAGTCTCCCCCTTCTTCACCACCTCTATGGGGTGGTTTAGCCCTGAAACAAGCTGGCTTGCGGTGCTCCAGCGGCAATCACAGATCGAAGCCTCAGAGAGATGAAGTTTCAGTCTGTCACTGAAGAAGCTCAAACAGGAAGAGGAAGATGAATGACTTTTGTCTCAACATACATCCACACAAAAATCATCACAACAAGGGAATCCGCAATTATAATTTCAAAAAAGGCAACTATGATTTTACAGAACAACAATCTCTCATCCCTAGATTGGCAATTTCTATTCACTGGATGCAATACTGTTGAGAACCATTACAACATATTTTTACTTGAAGTCAAAATGGTCATCAAACTATATGTACCATTAACAACTCCCAAAACCAGAAAAAAACAAATTACTCATAACAATAAGGAAGCTTCAATCCAAAAAGAAATCACATTGGTGGAAAAACAAATATGGTCACGTTGCCAACTTCAAAAGTCAATGCAAAAATTTATGCCACCAGATAAAAACTGAATGCACCAATTATCACATTAAACAAGAAAAAAACCTTCTATGCACCAATTCCACCTGCACTTTCTACAATTTTGTAAACAACAAACTAAAAGACTCAAGGTCCATCCCACCCCTGAAAGGACCAAATAGTAAAGACTGCAACAATGACACCATTAAAGCCAACCTCTTTAACACATTCTTTGGCTGAGTATTTGTAAACAGCACTGGATCATGCCCAGTATTTCCTAGTCGAACCACAGATAACTACAATGATCCAGTACATATCGATTTCACAGAAGACAACATTGAAAAAGTACTATGCAATCTAAAACCATCTCTGTCTATTGGACTGGACGGAATATGTGCCTACTTCTTTAAAAAGCTATCCACTGCCATAGCCAAACCTCTAAGCATAATCTTTGAAAAATCTTTCAGGACCAGCTCCTTGCCAAACCTACGGTCTCAAGCCACGGTCATCCCCATCTTCAAAAAGGGAGACCCCAGCCTAGTTGAAAATTACAGACCAATCTCTTTATGCTGCATCACTTGTAAAGTCGTGGAATCAATTATTAACCAATCCATCATCTTCCACTTAGAGGCAAACAACCTACTCTCTAATAAACAATTTGGTTTCAGAAAAAACTATTCTGTAATCTGCAATTCTTACACTGCAGAAACATATGGACTACACAACTCGATCAGGGAAAAGTAATAGATGCAATCTACATAGACTTCTGTAAAGCCTTTGATTCAGTGGTACATGACAAACTACTCCTAAAACTAAAATCTTACGGTATCTCTGGACACCTGCATAACTGGATAGAAGCATTCCTGTCAGACAACAAATGGTCAAAATTGGGAGCGTCCTATCAAATTATGTACCTGTCAACAGTGGTGTCCCCCAAGGCAGTGTTCTTGGACCAACTCTCTTCATACTCTACATAAATGATCTCTGTGATCATATTAAGAGCAACCGTGTTCTCTTCGCTGATGATGTAAAGCTATTCAACACCACCTACAATACTGCTACCCTTCAAAAAGACCTTAACTATGTATCAGAATGGCCAAACAAATGGCAACTTCAAATTTCAACAAATAAATGCTCTGTCTTACATATTTCCCATCCCCCCCCAAAAAACAGAAAATAAAATACAAGCTGAATAGTCAAGACCTTGTTGATGATCCAAACTCTGTCAAGGACCTTGGAGTCCTCATCTCTAATGATCTAAGTGTTAGAGCCCACTGTAACTACATAGCCAAAAAGGCATTCAGTGTTGTTAACCTAATCCTACATAGCTTTTTCTCTGGTAATATCACACTACTAACAAGAGCATACAAAACATTTGTTAGACCAATACTCGAATACAGCTCATCAGTCTGGAACCCACATTATGTACCTGATATTAACACAGTTGAGAAAGTCCAGAAATATTTCACAAGAAAAGTTCTCCACTCCTCTACTCGTTGCAGATTACCTTATGCCACCAGACTTGAAATTTTAGACCTAGAAAACCTAGAACTATGCCACCTTTGGTCCGATCTAAGTAGGGTATATAAAAATATACATTGCAATATCCTATCTGTCAATGAATACTTCAGCTTCAACCATAACAATACAAGAGCAAACAATAGACACAAACTCAAGGTAAACCACACTAAACTTGATTGCAGGAAATGCGACTTCAGCAACAGAGTGGTCAATGTCTGGAATACTCTACCTGACTCTGTGGTTTCTTCCCAAACCCCCAAAAACTTTAACCTTAGACTGTCTACTATTGACCTCACCCCTTTCCTAAGAGGCTGTAGGGGGCATGCATAAGCACACCAATGTGCCTACTGTCCCTGTCCTATTGTTTCTTTTTTAAAATTTCTTTTATTTTTCTTATATGTATCTATTTCATGTATCCATAACTATGTTTATACTTATACCTGTTATCTTATAATTGCTTCACAAAATAAAAAAATAAAATAAAAATGAATATCATTTTAAAAAGAGAATTCAAAACATACACAGTTTCTTTTTAAGAGAAGAATTATTTTAATTAATTCCAAAGTCTTATTTCTAGCGCATATAATCTGATAATCACAGATTATATCTTCAAAACCTTTTCACTGATATTCACAACATCTATGAAACTGACATGGAATGTTGCTGCATGAAAGGAATAGGATATAACATTAAAAAATATCATAGCCCTTGGCCATGAATGTATTAAATTCAGATATCATGCATTGTTCAGCAACAGATATTTTTATTTCATGGAAGAAATAGTGTGATAAATGAACAACATCAGTCTAGCATTAAAGATGTCTCAAGTCATATGTCAAATATTTGTTTCTTGTATTTGCAAGTCTAGGATGACACAAAAGATATGTTTCTTGAGCTCCCATTAAGCTATGCTGTGTTTCTTGTCTGAATTTTATTCTGTTCAGTCCTTCATAACTTATGGAAGTGAGATCCCATTTGAGCTTCTTCAATGACAGACTGAAATCTGTGATTGTGTGCAGTTTTGATCTGTGCTCACTGCTGGAGTGCCCCAGCTGATTTTGGGGCTAAGCCACCCCGTAGAGATGGTGAAGAGGGGGGAGACTGCCAGCAGGGTTGAGGAGAGCCACATCTCTTCTCCACAGCTGGCCATTACTCCCTTTCCTGAAGGCAGTTACAGTGGTGGTCAGAAATGGCCACCTCAAAGAAGAACTCGACTGGAAAAGAATGTGCAGGAGGAAGATAAGAAGAGAAAGGTTTTGGCTGACCAGGTTGAACTGGAAAAACAACAATACAGGGTAAACTGAAATTTGAATTATAAAGAACAACATTGTTCCCAAAGAAGACTTTTAAGCTGCAAATGAGAGAGGGAAGGGAAGGGATTTGTTTTTTTTTCCTTTTCTTTCCTATGTTGACAACTAAGAGATTTAAGCAAGAAACCAGCAAAAATCAACTTTGACATTAACAGGTATTTAAGCTAAAATAAAATGTCAAAGGGATAATAAAGATTTCTGGATTCTCAAAAACTTTTAAAAGAAGGAAAAAAAAGGGTGGGATCTGTTAATAGGGAGGAGACCACCTGGAAGTGAAAGGAATTAACAATGAAACCTTAACAAGATTCCTAAAAGATACATTTTAACTGAAACTTTGTAACAAGATAAGAGAACCCCAGGAAGAGAAAGTGGAAAAAAGAAGCAAGAAAAAACAGCTTTGGATTATTTGGATTACTTGATGATTTTTGGATTTTTGGCTATTGGATCTAAAGGACTAAAATTAATTGGGTGGTTGTTTAAAAGTTTTTAAAATGGTATCACTCTTGGAAGAATTGAGAATGGAACTTAAAAAAACAGAAAGAAGATGCACAGGAAGGAAGAGGTTCTTTTGGCTTCGTATTTCAATTTTTAGAAATGGAGATCCTGAACTATGAGAAACAACAAGAAATGCCTGTAGAACAAAAAGGGTGGGACAAAGAAAAAGCCATCTTCAATGACCAAGTATTTCTATGTGGGGTAAAGAAAGGAAAGGGGGGAAAGAGAGTGAAAAATTTAAGATCCGAAAAAACAACCCCCCAAAAGAATAGTTTGAAAAGTAATTATAACATTAGGAAGAAACAGACGAGAGGATTACAGAAGAGAGAATCAGAATTAGAGAGAGAAGGGGTCAAAAAGGAAAGGGAGAAGAAGAGGGAGAAGAGGGAAAGGGAAAGAAATTATAAAGGACAGAACCAGGACATAGAGAAACAGGGAAAACGTACAAGACACAGAGATAATGGGTGAAAACTTAATTGAAAGGGGGATTCTGCAAGGGTACATAAGATAGTATTGTTATATTAGAAATAGAAATGAACTTTGAAAATATGAAACAAGTGTGATTAAAATTATAGATAAAATATTTATTGTAATGTAATGGAAAGTTTAATAAATAAATGAAATAAAGAGAATGAGAGAATGAAATTAGAAAAGGAGGGGAACATTTTAATTATTATAAATGTGTTATAAAAATTTAAGTGAAGAGGAATATGAAAGAAACATGAAAAAATTATGGAAATATTATAAGTGTTCCTAGAAGTATGATATCCTATTGAAAAGGAATGTTAAAGATGTCAAAGATTACAACTAACATTAATGATAGAGCTGATTTGGAATAGAATAAGTATTTTATTTATTATTGTTATATATATATTTTCTCTTTAAGAATTTAGTGCGTATTTTAAGAATGTACCAAGCAGAATTCTACTGGAAGTTATGTGTTATATTGAATGCTATAATTGTAAAGGCATAAATTGAAGTTTAAATAAGAGTTGAATGGATAAAAATTAAAAGATACAAAGGTGTCATACTCCAATTAGTAACTACAGGGGAAAATTTGTTGAATGATAAAAGAAAATATGAAATTGAAACAGGACAGACAAAAGTATAAATATGATGACTAGAAAGGTATTGAAACTTAGAAAAAGATATATATAATTGAATTTAGAAAGGAATGAGATAATTAAAAGTAAGATTGAGAAAACTAAAGGAAGGCAAAAATTATTGAGAAAATGTTAAAATAGTAATAAGATATGGAATAGAACACAAAGATGAATATGAAATTGAATTTGTGCCTGTATGGAGAAGTGATAACCCAGGACCATGCTATTCTCAAAAAAAGAAATTTTTACTTGTATTATGTTTTGTGAAAACCCAAATAAAATTTTTATTAAAAAAAATAAGTTATGGAAGTGAAAATTTTTGATATTTCCCATTTCACCGGTAAAGAAATCTACATATCACTCCAATTCACATTAGTAGCTTTTCCTGTCTATTGATCACGATGTGGAGTTGCATAGAAGCTGCTTGTTGATGCTCGGGCAAATTCATGCTTGGTTATTTTTATATATTTTATCATGAAATGTGTTAATTCTTCTCAGTGTTAAATCACTGCCAATGAGTACTAATTAATCACTTCCCCTCACCCAAGATGCAACACTATCTTCTGCAGATTCAAAAATCAAAATGCTGACACATGAAGTTGTTCACTGTCAGACATAATGATTTCCTGCACAGTTAGCAATTCTTAATTACCATTCTCCTGCAACTCATAATTTATGTTGCCAAATTATCATCTGATATGATGTAACACTTCCAGCTGCAGCTACAATAAATCTTGTGAGCTGTTATAAACTCCTGCAACCATTCTATTCCTTGTGTTTCTATTTGCCTGGTATGCTGCTGATGGTGTCACATATGCCAGCTGTAAATCTGCTCTTTTTGTTTCAACAGTTGCCAGATTGATACAGAAGTCTGTCCAGTGTGAGCCCTGGAGAATTCAAGAAGAAATTTATTAACAAGGCAGTAGCAGCAAAATCAATTCCATGGAGATTACAAAATGGAATTAAGATAGTGGGGAAGGGAACTGAATATTTGATTGTGAAGATAATGGAAGAACAGGAAATTTAATGACTGCATAGAAGAGTAGCAAGATGATGAAATAAAATCAGTATGAAAAGGAAGCAAAGATAGCTCATAAGAAACTGTGTTAGCAGATTGGAAGAACTTTTCTCCTTAGAATACTTAAACTCCAAGCTCTCCATTTCAATCTCTACAACTTGTAAATAGTTATTAATAATAGCTTGCTTTATCTTTAACCTTCTGTCCCATTTGCTTTGCAAAAAAAAATACACTTGCTCTATAAAATGTGCCATGTAACTTGACGTATGTCTTGGTCATTAAACTGAAACTGACTTTACAAGCCAGTTCACATATTTATGTTTGGTGCTCTTTAGCTAATTGACTGCTTATATGAAATGAGTCATTTAACATCAGTGTTCTTGTTCATTATCAACACATGCAAAGAAGGCATACAAATATAGCTTCTAGTCTTAGTATGCTAGACCCCAATTAGCTACCATATTAAGGAAGATCATTTAATTTACTGTTTAGAACATTCAAGCATGCAAGGATTCTCTTTTTACAAGAGAGACGGAACCTCAAGTAATAGTTTAAATTTACTTTTATAGTTTGCACAACAAAGACACTTCAAAGTTGTTTGGTTTAGGAAAAAAATCGTCTTAATAAAAGTAGAAGAAACATTTGCAAGGGAAAAATGTCAAACTGGATATGGGTAAGATATGTTCACAGTGCTTTCCCAATGTTGGGCTAGAATATATACACTTTTCAATTCTTGGGGCAGTTTTTCATTCAACCGGTTATGCAGAATGAAAACAATACCTGCATATGAGGGTATCAAAGCATACCAGTGTTAGTGGGCCTTTTTCTTAATGAAACCACTTCATTTCCAGGGGGGCAGGTTGTCATAACAATGCTACTGTAGTTGCTGAAACACCATGTGATTTGTACTAGTGGTGGAAGAAAGATGATGTATAGTGATTGCAAGTTCTGCCTCCCTCCTACCTACCCTCCCTCCATGCCACTTTTCAGCTGTAGCTCTCATTGGTGACTAGGTTTCTTAAAGATACAGGTAGTCCTTGTTTAGCAACTACAATTAGGACTAAAAATTCAATTGTTAAATATGATTGTGTTTACAATCATATTTCAGTTTTCCTTTGCTTTACAGACCTGTGAGGCTGGTAAATGTGAGGATGGGTTATAAAGTTACTTCTTCATCACCATTGTAGCTGTGAAGAGTCACAAAATGAAGCAGTCACTCGGCAAAGAATAATTATACAGAGTAAACAACTTCACTGTTTGTATATCCTGAACTGCATTCATAAAAGCAAATGTGTTTGTAGATAAAATGCAAATGATCTCTCTGCACTTAATGATTGACTTCTATGCTTGAGTAGCTTTGATTCTGTAATTTCATACTTTTCAATATGTTTGGAGGAAATGTTTGAATATAAAAAGTGAGGATTTTGAGTTTGTACCCCAATTTTTTTTGGAATTATGAGGGTTTATTTTTGCCACATAGGCTCTTAAACACTGCCAGCAGGATGCTGTACACTATGCTAAAGAAAGTTTACTGGTTTATCTTTGGAAGAAAGACTTTAAGATAAACTTTGTTGCTGCATGCTATTTTTGTGGACCCCTAATAGTGTATAACTCAAAGATACTGGCATATTTTAACGACTTTTGCCCAGTTTTATTGGAGGGAAGAGTCTACAAAATTCTACTTGCTGAGTGGGAAGAAACAACATAAAAGTATATGTGAAATGGGCAAAATGAAACGGTAAGGGGTGTACTGTTACATTCCCCTTCTAGACTCATGTATAATCTATCTTGGTATGAAAGCCAAAGAGAAGAGATTAATTTTATATATCTGGGTTTTGTTTTGTTTTGAGAGGGGAGAACCAAGATTTATTGGAATCTGTAAAAATGACTAAATTTTGCACAGTTGCTATAAAAGAGTGCCAATGATAGAACAAATTGAAATGGTTTGTATTGCCTGGGCTTAATGGCTTCTACTATAAGTCTATAAGGTCTGTTACTTCAAGAAAGGAGGAAGTAGCATCCATTAAATATTTAAATCCATAAGCATATATTCTTTTCTACCATATTTCTTAAAGATCTTAAACAAGTTCATGGGAAGGAGAAGAGGAGAAACAAGGCTGTTTTCCTAGTGTAGGGTCATTGTTCAAGACTTCCTACTAATAAAGTATATTCTAAAGGCTGGCCTGACAAATTGAACCTAATGTGCTGCTAAAGGCAAATTAATCACCCCGACCCAAGTTTAAAAAGTGTTATTTCAAATTGTTCTGAGATAACGTTTCAACAGATATGTAAATGAAAGCAAGCAGTTCCAAAACCCAAGGGTATTTCTTCATGAAACTTAAAACATCAGTAAACAACTATTTCCCTTTCACAAAAAAGGTTTAGATAATAGATACTGAGCTGATTAATTCAACAGAAAAAGTCATATATATATCACACACACAAAGAGAGAGAGAGTATAGGACAGTAGTAAGAAATCTATAGTCCTTGCAAAGTTGCTGAATTATAAGTACATAACCTTGCACCAGGGTCCATATTGTTCCTGGCAATTTGAGCTTTGCAGTCCTTGGAGTCAACAATTAAAACGTTTTCTATCCCTGAAGACACCAACTAATGAATAACCCCAATATAGAGGATGATAGACCTCCACATCAATGTGCCCTTTCTTTGGCTACCTAACTTTGAGAGGAAATGTCTCTGTAGATGTACACCTTATTCAGAGGCTTTGGTTCCTGTCAGAGTCAGATTAGTGTTTACATTTAGCTTGAATAACTTGTGCATTAGAGTAGAATGATTATACAACTCAGTCATTAGATATATTAAAACTGTTTATTGGCAACCCAGATCAACTGATGTGTTTTTATAGAATGCTACTTTAACATCAGGAAATGGGATGGGAGGCATTACAAATTTAGATAATCAGACTTATGAGGATAAGTTGAGGTCGGTTTTGCATGCACAAGTATGAATTTTGTGCAATTTACAATACACATACAATCCTGGTTTTCACATTATTAAATCTAGACATTTCTCACTTTTGTAAACTAGACTACAATATTGTTTTCCCACTGTACTCCAGCTAATCACTCATAAATTTCCACCAAATATTGACCATATGAATAATTAATTCACAGCAGTATGAAAACAGAAAATATGGCAAAGCCACAAGAAGAAAAGTGAGTTGTTCTAACTAACCTTTGCTGTTCATACAAATGCAGCATAATGTTCTTTTACTGGAACTTAATTGGTTTCCTAAAGGATTGAATTCACATAGCATAATATAGAACTACAGACAGATCCTTTCTCCTCTTCTAAATGCTGGTAATTTAAATTACAGAACTGCTGATTAAAAATGTTTTCTCCCTCTCTCAGATGAAGATATCAGAATTAAACACCCCAAACAGTATTTAATTGAATGAAATTATCAATAGGATCACCAGGTGCAAAAGAAGTTAGGGCTTTTATTTCTTTAATAATTTCTCAGAAGACGAAACACCATCTAAAATTTCTTCTTCTGCATAGTTTTTAAAAGTAGAGGAACCCACATCCCCTACACAAGTAACATTGTATAAAAGAACCAATTTGGTCTAGTGGTTAAGATACTAGTCTACAAAATAGAAGTGCCATTTTAGGGGAATGGTAGCTGGATGTGTTTGGGCCAGTCACTCTCTCTCAGCCCAACCACCTCACAGGTTGTTGTTGTGGGGAAAATAGGAGGAGGAAGATATATTGGATTTGTTCACTGCCTTAAGTTATTTGTAAAAATAATAAAAGTGGGATACAAATTAAAAAATTGTGCTGGTAGAAGGGAGAATCAAATAAATATTACTTATTTACAGAAAGATATTGTGTTTAACTTCTACCATGTACAGTAGATGTTGAATGTAGTAGAATTATTTGAATGAGAATAGATATTTGCCAAACATGACAGAAGAAAATGATTGCCTTTGTATCTGCCAAATAGATAACAACCTTGGCCCTTAAATCAAGAAAGAGAACATGGAGAATCTGCCTTAATATGTGGACTCATAAAGCCAAGATGATGTTCTCTCAAATCATATGACTCTTAGATCACATAGATTTTCTTTATCTGTCCCTAACCTGGCCCTTCAGGTCTTCCCACAATGTACTCATCAACATTGTAACTGAATCTTTTCATGTTGTTGCTGGTTATCTTCTTTTCTTTCACCTTTTATCTTTCTTCAGTATTAGAACCATCTCTAGAAAGTTATATATTAGCATAATGCATCCAATGTAGGATTATTGGAGTTTGGTTATTTATTAGAACTCTGGATGATTTGTGCAATGATCCATTTGTTTTCTTGATTGCCCACAGTGTTCTCAGATGTCTTTTCCAACACCAAAGTTTAGAAGTGTTAACACAATTCCTATACTGTTTCTTCAAAGTCCAACCTTCAGTTCCATAAAACATCATGGTGAATACCATTACAATCTGATTCCCTATTTTCTTTGCTTGGTTATTGTTATGGAATTTGATATTATGTCAGCTTCTATTCTCAGAGGGATTCATTGAAACCTAAAGCTAGACTAGGCTGCATACACTTTTGCATACAACTGTGTAATTATTTTAATGATCCCCTTTTTTATAATGGTAGCTCTCTTTCTCTACAATGAACTAAAGATTAAATTTAGGTTGGTAGAATACTGGGAGTATGTGCAGATATTAGGATGGGGCATTTTTTGTTTTGCTATATCAATATTAGGACACCATCCTTATATGGTTGCATTGAATGTCAATGTCATTTTATAAAACCTTTCTCAACTAATACAATTATGCATAATTCAGGCTGCTTATTTCCTAATGATGATTGATAACAGGTCTAGAATTGTACAATAATGTAAAATTGAATTTAATAGACAAATAATTATTGTTAAGATCAGTAGGGTTGTTTGGATTTTTCAATGAAATTGCATGTGGGTAAATTAAAAGTGGGAGTAATCCATTGTTGATAATTATTCATGCAGGTACTTATGAAATGAAGACTGAATACTTATAATTACATTTTTGACAATTTTGGAACAAAGTCCTTCATTCATTGGTAGCAAGCTGTTTTGTCTTTGTGAAGGAAACCAAAAAAAAAACCCTCCCTACTTCCATGTGTAAAGCACTGTAAAGAAAAAAGGCAAGGGGAGATTTGATGTCATGGTTCTAAGAATGCCTTCAAATATGTTCAAAGAAACATCTTGAGAAAGATGTTAGACCATCAATTTCTAATGACAATCAAGAAAGTCTAGCCAGATCTACTAACTGGTGTCATTAGAACTTGAAGGATTTAATATCTATCTCAATGTTTTCACCCTAGAAGAATTTTGAAGTAAACTTCAGGACTTCTAGAAACCTTTCATAAAATTGCAAAAGAAAAGAAAAGAGAGGGAAAGAACACATCCCAATAATAATTCAATCTAGCACACACAATACACATGTTATAATGTTTATAATATCATTAAAGCATCAGGCTTTGATGAGTCATGTCTCATTGTAAGTCCTACCACTGCAAATGCTAGCATTGCATGGTGAATAACATTCAAAAAAAATTTTTTTAATCACAACCTCTTGTGGAACCCCTAATGACCTCTTTTAGAACCAGCTTTGAGAAAAGCTGGTCATGATCATTTCACTTTTATTCCTTTCTCTACCATCATCCATCAACATTCTTTACATGTAAATAAGAGAATTTTTGTACATGAAGGCTGAGCAATTCTGGGACAGTTGCCCAATAAATAATTACACTTAATTTTCTAGTTACAAATAAGTCATTGTAGAACTTCTAGATCATAGCTACATTACCAATTCATCAAGTCATTTTCTGTTATTTAATTGTCATGTAGATATTTTTCATGGACAGCTTGGAATATTAATTTATTAAAGTTTAACTGAGAAATGAAAGCTAGTACAGGGTCTAGTACAGGGCTGTCAAACTTGCAGCCTGTGGGCCAAATACATCATGTGCTGGTCACACCCAGACCCAGTCTAGTGAAGGGGAAAAAGTCACACTATGTCACATGACAATGACATGACAACATGACTTTGACACCCCTGGTCTAGTGTTTAAGATACCAGACTATAAAGCAGGTGACCATGAGTTCAATTCCGATCTTAACCATGAAACCCAGTTGGCTAACTTTAAGTCAGTCACTCTATCTCAGCCCAACTCACCTCACAGGGTTGTTGATATGGGCAAAATAGGATGAGGAGGAAGGTATGATGGATATGTTGGTTTTGAGTTATTTGTAAACATGATAAATGTGAGATATACCTAAATAAATATGAGACATAAATAAATGTCAGAAATATGTTTTTAAAATTTCAAGATTACTTAAGGAGAGGAAGTATGTAGTCTATCATTTTATAATGCAGGTGTGTTCTCAGAATTCCATGATTGGGATGGATAAACCTGTGATTTATTTTACTAAGTTCAACAAATTTTTACAGTACAAAATTAATTCCATCTTACATTCTGTGAACACTTCCATATTCACATCCACAAAAACCCACACATATTTTATAGTCACTTTTCCAATTTACCAACATTTGCAAATATTTCACCCTACTTTATGACTCTACATGATCTTATTTCTCTAATCCATCTCTTGTGTATTACACTCAGCAAAGCTTCACAGTCAGTGTCGGATGTATATTTTGTGTATATTCGTAGATATTGTACTCTCTAATTGCAAATGGAGACGCAAGTACTCGATTTTTCTTATCTTCATCTTTAAGTGCTCTGGTTTTATTGTATTGCGAACAGTTGCTGGAGTGCATCCACAGTTTTGGTGTACTTGTACAATGACAGTAAAGTTCTTATCTTATCTTATCTTATCTTATCTTATCTTATCTTATCTTATCTTATCTTATCTTAACTTATGACTATTTGTATGCTATTTTCTTCAATTTTGGTACCCATGAATAAAATACACTATGCAGTTCAATAAGGGAATAATAACCATGTTCTGGTTTCTCTAATAGTTCAGAAAGGCCAATTTTAATTAGCTCACATTAACATGCAGAATGAATTAACTTATTTCCTTTCTTTATAATATATATATAGATCCAGACTCCTGACTGATCAGGCAAGAGGTTTAGATGTTTGAGGAAAATATATTGTTATGAGAGTCAACTGTATCCCTCTGCATAATGAATAGATTGTTCTAAATTACCTCAACTGATCATGTCAACACCTAACACATGAACTCAAAAAAATATGTAGTTGAATTTTGTGTAATTATTTCACCAGTACCCAGAACTCATGATGATGGTGAAAACAGTGAAAAAGTAGCTCCTTCCTTCCTTTCTTTCCTTCCCAATTCATCTGTTTGCTATCATACTTTTTGATACTTTCATTTAGGGGAAATAGGAGTATGTATTTGTGTAAAAATATTGCTTTAGTTTTGCTCCCTTCAAAACACCTTACAATTTTCAAAATGCCAATAAAATTCAGCAATATTTATTTATTTTCCTAAGAAAGAGCTGACATTAGAGACCCTCCTCCTTCCTTGATACTGAGGTCATTCTGGTTTTCTTGGAGCAGAGGACACATTTTGCCCCCAATTAACTCTATTGGCATTTATGAAATGATGATGAGAAAAAAATATAATAGTGGAAGAAAAGGACCAACACATCAAATATAATAGGGAACAAAACAAATTTAGCATTAGCCTTCAGAAATTGTTATATAGCTGAAGAAAAGGCTCCTAAGCCACTTTATCGTAACAGCTTCCTGGACATCTGATAACATGTACCTTATTGTACATGTAAACATATAAAAGAAAAAAATCTAAGAGATCTACAAAATAAACACATAGCTATAGCATAAGAAATATTCACATATTTTTAATATGAAATGTGAAAAGACAGAGGCTTACTAAATGTGTGATTTTTAGTTCCCAGAGTTCTCAAAAAGTCTACAGCAATACTTGCAAAAAAGTGGTTTTACAGAATAATAAATGAATAAAGTTTTATATAATGAAGAATGTCTTCAACATTGTTCTACTACATAACAATATTCCTCCTAAAACAGAAACATAAAAACTTGAAATTTAAAGGGAAGAAAGGAAAGAAGAAAGGGGGGGGTAAGAAGGGAGTGGGGGAAGAAGGAGGACGGTAGATAGGAAGGAAGGAAGGAAGGAAGGAAGGAAGGAAGGAAGGAAGGAAGGAAGGAAGGAAGGAAGGGTGGGTTATGTTTTCAAGAAACCATAAATTTCTATTACCAATTGCTGCCTTGTTTAAATTTCAGACTCCTAGATTTTACAGGATCCTCTAAACCAGTCACCACAAAAGAGTTGTGGTTTCCTTCCACGAATCACATTATTATCACTTAATAAATATTGGTTTCTTTTTTATTGTGCATGATGAATATGCATTAGCTACATTATGAAGACTCTTGTTTCAGTTGACTGTTGCTACATTACCTGCAAAATTAAAAGTGCTGTTTGAATACTTGAGAACAAGTATTAGAAACAAACTATTTAATCAAAGTTATATTTTTTTTCTCATTATATTTTTCTAAATGTATCTGAAAAGCTTGTACTTACTATATGTTAACAGAAGAGTCATGTCCCTTGATGATCATAATTAGTGTGAAATCAATTTCTTTGCCTTGTCCTGACATTAATCTAATTTTATATGTTAATGTTTTTGAGGGGAGAGGAAAAATTGTATTATTTAAAATAGTGTTCTTTATCTCAGTAAATATTACCAAATTTATAGATGATTCTACCAATAATAATTTATTCCATATGTAAAAAGTAGAAAAAAGCAAATATTAATAAAATGCAAAAATATTAATACAAATAAATAGAAAGGTTTAGAAACAATATAATACAAAAAGAGACTTTTACATTTGAATTTTAAAAAGGATATTACAAAAAGAAAATATAAATTACTTTTTGGTGATACATCCTCATCTTCCCTTCCATTTATATCCCTAACCACTAGCATACTACAATTTAGATATTTACAGTTTATTATTTGTGCTGAATTCTATTAATTGTTCCTAGTTTGTTTAGTATTAAAAACATGTCTAGATATCCAACTCTGCATTGCTGAAGAATATGCCTGACATAGAGGGCCAATTTAATGTTAAACTATTGTGAATATACTGTATACTGTCAATTTTGCATTATAATATTGTGGATTTTCATCTGTAGGGTTCTGTACATGAATTTGTTTATTTATTCTATTTACTGTTTTTTTATTTATGCCAACTATATGACTTCAAGATTTGATACTTTGTGACTCTAAGGGATTCTCCAGTTTTACCTTAAAAGCCACATTTCTAAGGCTCGCTTCTCAACAATCTTGGATTTTTTTTCATGATTTTCAGTTATAATGGAAAGTTGTAACACATGCTCATCCTTATTTTTAATTTTAAGCCAATTTCCCTTGAGATCAGAATAAGTTTCACATCTAAAAAGCTTTTCTGGCAATTTGTATTCACCTTTTCTGATGCTGCTCCACTTCAAAACGTCAAGAATTTTATCTGTCTTGAACATTTAATCACAGAAGATTTTAGAAAAAAGCCCTGTTCATGATGTATACTGATCTTATATGTGTAATGATATAAGGACAAGCTGATTCCTGAGGGGAAAATGAATGTGTGAATAATGGATAATCTCTGGCCATATAATTGAACAAAAATGAATTGAATTACGTGTACAATGACAGTAAAGTTCTTTCTTATCTTATCTTATCTTATCTTATGACTATTTGTATGCTATTTTCTTCAATTTTGGTACCCATGAATAAAATACACTATGCAGTACAATAAGGGAATAATAACCATGTTCTGGTTTCTCTAATAGTTCAGAAAGGCCAATTTTAATTAGCTCACATTAACATGCAGAATGAATTAACTTATTTCCTTTCTTTATAATATATATATAGATCCAGACTCCTGACTGATCAGGCAGGAGGTTTAGATGTTTAGATGTTAATGTTTTTGAGGGGAGAGGAAAAATTGTATTATTTAAAATAGTGTTCTCTATCTCAGTAAATATCACCAAATTTATAGATGATTCTACCAATAATAATTTATTCCATATGTAAAAAGTAGAAAAAAGCAAATATTAATAAAATGCAAAAATATTAATACAAATAAATAGAAAGGTTTAGAAACAATATAATACAAAAAGAGACTTTTACATTTGAATTTTAAAAAGGATATTACAAAAAGAAAATATAAATTACTTTTTGGTGATACATCCTCATCTTCCCTTCCATTTATATCCCTAACCACTAGCATACTACAATTTAGATATTTACAGTTTATTATTTGTGCTGAATTCTATTAATTGTTCCTAGTTTGTTTAGTATTAAAAACATGTCTAGATATCCAACTCTGCATTGCTGAAGAATATGCCTGACATAGAGGGCCAATTTAATGTTAAACTATTGTGAATATACTGTATACTGTCAATTTTGCATTATAATATTGTGGATTTTCATCTGTAGGGTTCTGTACATGAATTTGTTTATTTATTCTATTTACTGTTTTTTTATTTATGCCAACTATATGACTTCAAGATTTGATACTTTGTGACTCTAAGGGATTCTCCAGTTTTACCTTAAAAGCCACATTTCTAAGGCTCGCTTCTCAACAATCTTGGATTTTTTTTTCATGATTTTCAGTTATAATGGAAAGTTGTAACACATGCTCATCCTTATTTTTAATTTTAAGCCAATTTCCCTTGAGATCAGAATAAGTTTCACATCTAAAAAGCTTTTCTGGCAATTTGTATTCACCTTTTCTGATGCTGCTCCACTTCAAAACGTCAAGAATTTTATCTGTCTTGAACATTTAATCACAAAAGATTTTAGAAAAAAGGGCTGTTCATGATGTATACAGATCCTATATGCATAATGATATAAGGACAAGCTGATTCCTGAGGGGAAAATGAATGTGTGAATAATGGATAATCTCTGGCCATATAATTGAACAAAAATGAATTGAATTACATAAAGAAAGAAAAAGAATAGTGATATGACTGCACTTTGATCTAACTAAGCTTGTACAGAACTCCTGTCTTTTAAGACTAGGAACACACAAATAATATTGACACAGATATAATATAATCATAATATAATTCTGGAAAATAATAAGGTTTGGGTTCAAATATCTATTGAAATTTTGACATGTTTTACTTGAAATTCCTCTTTTGAGTAATGCCTGTGTTAAAGCAGCTTCATGCACTGATGGATGGTACTTTGGATGTAGTACCATCCAAAGTTTCCTTGATGTCCTCTTCTGCATTTGTCCTGTATGAGGGCAAAAGAAGAGTTTACATGGTTGCTGTTCTTTCGTCAGGTTGAAAATGTCACATTGTTGTAAGTCTGGATCTTTTGAAGGCCTCCTATACGGTAGTATAGGTATTCATATATGGTAGTATATTAATAAGCTTCCATGCAGAGGTTCTCATTCACACACACACACACACACACACACACACACACACACACCCTGCAAAGATGTTAGGATACAGAAGCCTAACACTTCTGCAAGAATTAGGATGGAAGAAACTACACTTTATGAAATTGGAAAGGGACATAACTTTATCAGAAAAAGAACAGAGGGAGTCAAGATCTCTACTGAACTTGCAAAATTGGAACCCCCAGTACCCGTCCCAATTAGGCTTATTCTGCAGTTTTGAACTCAGACTCAAAAATAGTTATTTTTTAAGAAAAATAATGGGAGTGAACCTCAACTTAGTGTTTGGGAATTACATGCCAAAGGATCCATAAGCCCTTCCAGCACTTCATTGGTGCCACTGCAGTATCTTAATATGTATACTACCGCCAGCCTTTTTAAAAAGACAGTATAATACCATTTGAAGGAAATTAAGATTGAGGATGAATCCCGAAACTGCTCCCCAGATTCCTTTCTGGTGACCTAACTTTATCACTAGCTGACTTTCTACGTCTTTCTGAAAAGTTAGAAATAGAATCTTGTTGTGAAAGCTTGCCCCCCCACTCCTCAAGATTTGGGTGCTAAAATAATAATATTTTGGCAAGATGAGGCATCCTGTATCTTAGTGAAAATTTAAGAAAAAGTTCACGTGGACCATGATGGACAGGCTACTCAAGACTGATTTTAAGAATTTAAACATGCAGTTGTTGTCTTAAAGCACCTGAAGCAGTAAACAGCACTGATTTCTTTTTTGACCTACTGACATTGTGAACTGCTTCTTGAACAGTGCCAGTTTCTAAGACCATTTAAAAACATATGAATCATATACTATGTTACTGTATGTCACTAGCTAATGTAGCAATTCTTCTGCTTTTTTTAAAAGAAGTTTTATAGCAATGAAGAGTTTGGGTTCAGAAAAACAGATAACAGATAATCAGAGTTGGAAGGGACCATAGAGATCATCTAGTCCAACCTCCCCTGCCCAAGTGGGAGACCCTACACCATTTCTGACAAATGGCAGTCCAATCTCTTGAAAGTCTCAAGTGATGGCGCTCCAACAACTTCCGAGGGCAAGCTGCTCCATTGGTTGATTGTTCTCACTGTCAGAAAGTTTCTCCTTATTTCCAGGTTAAATCTCTTCTTGTTTAGTTTCCATCCATTATTCCTTGTCAGGCCTACAGGTGCTTTAGAAAATAGCTTGACCTCTTCCTCTCTGTGACAGCCCTTCAAATATTGGAAGACTGCTATCATGTCTCCCCTGGTCCTTCTCTTCACTAGACTAGCCATGCCCAGTTCCTGTAACCGTTCTTCATATGTTTTAGTCTCCAGTCCCCTAATCATCCTGGTTGGTCTTTTCTGTACTTTTTCTAGAGTCTCAACATCTTTTTTATAATGTGGTGAATAAAACTGGATGCAGTAGTCTGGGTGTGGTCTTACTAAGGCCTTATAGAGTGGTATTAGTACCTCATTTGATCTCGATTGTATCCCTCTGTTAATGCAATTTAGGATTGCATTAGCTTTTTTGGCGGCTGCTGCACACTGCTGGCTCATATTTAGCTCATTGTCCACTAAGACTCCAAGATCCCTCTCACAGTTACTGCTATTGAGCCTGGTTTCACTCAGTCTACACGTGTACTTTGGGGTTTTTTCTTGACTAAGTGTAGGACTTTACTTTTGTCTACATTGAATTTCATTTTGTTAGATACAGCCCAGTGTCCTAGTTTATCAAGATCCATCTGGATCTTGAGCCTATCTTCTTGGATGTTAGCTATTCCTGCCAGCTTAGTATCTCTGCCAATTTGGTAAGTTCCCCTTCTATTTCCTCATCTAAGTTATTAATGAAGATATTGAAGAGTACTGGGCCTAAGACAGAACCTTGTGGCACCCCACTGCTTATGTCCCTCCATGTAGACTTAGAGCCATTAAGGACTACTCGTTAAGTACGGTTTGTCAGCCAGTTTCAAGTCCCTCTAGTGGTGGTGCTATATATTCCACTTTATTCTAGCTTTCTAAGAAGTAGGTTGTGGTCTACTTTGTTGAATGCCTTGCTGAAATCTAAATATATTATGTCCATAGTATTTCTCTGGTCTGCTAATTTAGTCACTATGTTGAAGAATGAAATAAGATTGGTTTGGCATGATCAGTTTTTAACAAAACCGTGCTGACTGCTAGTTATTACTTTACTTGTTTCTAGATGTTGGCAGATTTGTTTTTTTATTATCTTTTCTAGTATCTTCCTGGGTATTGATGTTAGGCTGATTGATCTATAGTTTCCTGGGTCTGTTTTTTTTCTCCTTTTTTGAAGATGTGAACCACATCAGCTCTTTTCCAGTCCTCTGGTAGTTCCCTGGTGCTCAAGGATTTTTGAAAGATATGGTACAGTGGTTCTGAGATGACCTCTGCCAGCTCTTTTAAAACTGGCATTTAATCCATCAGGCCCTGGTGTTTTCACTGTTCCAGGATTTTAGGTCCTGATTTTGGATCCATAAAAAGTTGATAGAAGTAACCTTGCTTAGTCCTACAGTGGTCTAAGCAAGGTTACTTCTAATAAATATGTTTACTTATGTATTTTTGATATTTTGACATTATGTCTTTTTGACATTTTCTCTATAGATCAGGCTGTTGGTTTTTTTCTATGCGGGTCCCTCAAAATGTATCAAATTCAATCCCTGGCAAAATTCAATGTGCTGAAACCATTGAGAAATTTCCAGAATTCATTTTAAATTGCTTAAAAAGAAGTTTTTAAAAGAGAACTCCAAAGCAGAATTATGCTTGGGGTAAATCTCATAGTGGCTGTTAGGAATGATAGTCACCTAACAGTTGGGTTGGCAATATTTAAACCAGGATAGTTATTTAATACTGTTGTATCTTTAAGAGAGTGCTGTAATTGTGATTGGCTGAGGTTCCTCCGACGACCATAAGATGGAGCCAGATGTTCTCTTCTTGCATTTCCCTATTACCTTTTTGCCTGATCGTCATTCTGCTGGAATTGCTGTGAGTCTTGCAAACTGTTAGCAAACTCTGTTTACTTAACTTTGTTTATGATAATGGACTTCGTTTTTGGATTATCCCTGGATGGATTGTATTGAATACTACCTGCTTTAACGGTGTATGATTTGCCCTGTTTGTTGGACTTTCTTTACATTTTACTATTTAGTGTATCTGTATGCTGGTTGTGTGTTATTCAACACCACTCTCACTACATTTCCCTGAGTGCACTCATTCTCCTAATGGGGAATACCTCAACAGTGGTTATTGTGATTTTACTCTGAAAACAAATGCTTCCGTTATGAGGATATATATTGCAGTTTTATGCAACTCCAAAAATATTGAACAAAGCAGAGTTAACATCCATTTTATTTTTATGTGGCCCATTGGAAAATGGTACATTAATTTGCTCACTAATTATTTAAATAGTTTCTTCAGCATTGTATCAATTGCCAGCATTATTTTCAATAGCTTGTCGAGAACCAATGTAATACAATGGCTAAATTGTCAAACTAGGAGCAGGATCTAGTCCACCTTTGAGTAGACAAGCCAGTGGGTGACCTTGAACTAGTCATTCCCTTTCAACTATAAATCAGTGTCAGACTTTATAACAAGCCAGACAGTAAGCATTATCATACATTGATGGGTTTGTTTTAGGCCAATACAAAAACAAGCAGTCTCTGCAACTATGTGGGACAAACACTTAGAACAAAAACTTGTAGTGGCCTGCATTTTTTCTATGTAAGGGTAATTTAAGTTCCTGTTTATTACAATAACTTCTCTTCTGCTTTTTTTCCCCTAGGTTTCTTTCAACACCACAAAATCACTCCTTTATATTTTCATCCAATGAGTGTTATGATGTCCCTACATTTAGTTCATATTTGTGGTCAGATTTTGCAAACCAACCTAGTTTTCCAAAGGTTACCAATATCTTACATTTTATATTTCCTTGATGTAAAAAGCAACACATTCCCAGTGCTACTTTCTCAGAATGATCCTCAAACTATCTACTAACTGTTTCTTGAAGAGTGCTGCCCCATCAAGTCACAGATGACAATTCACTGGATCCCAGGGGGGTGGGAGCAAAAGTCAAAGCCACTCTAGCTTCCTAGGGTTGAGTCATTACCAGTTTCTCTATACAGCATGGGGTGGAGATATATAACAGTATAAGTTGCACATTGAGGATATCACTGTCTACAAAGAAAGTCCATTTAATAAAGGATGCTTTTTTGCTTCTATCAAAGTAGGCAAATCAGCCTCTCTTGCAAAGAGTCATTAGTCACTATTTGAAGCCAACCACCTGCCACTTCCTGGTTCAAATCATTTTGGTAAAAATATTGACTTTTTGAACCTCCACTATTCCATTTTTAAAATCATTATGCACTGTTTAAAATTCAAAATGTTGAAAAATTTAGATAGAAATAAAATTGCTCATTACTGGACACATCTGCTTTTATTTTGGACAAATATTTATTGTCCACAATATGCTAATTCTCTGTTTCATTCCTTCTAACATTTGAATTGGAATATCAAGTGGAATTCCAAGTTGAACATAGCTTTCCTAAAATGTGCTATGGAAATATTCAAAATTATCTAATCTTATGACAGAAACAGGAACAACAAAAAAGTTAGGCAGAATGAAAGGAAATGATTATAGAAGGAGAATTCATTAACTATATTGCCTTTTTAAAGTGTGTGTCATAGCAAAAGTTGCTTACTTAGTAGCATATTCAATTTAGTTGTTGGAGGCTTTAATGAATTACGATCCATCTTAGAACAGAACTTTCTTTAAATGCCATTTTAAGAAAATATCTGTTGCCTTGGTGATCTATCAGCATCTTTTCAGATTGAAGTGGCATAATACATAGATAAATCAACTCTCTTCAATATGTCATTCTTCAATAATAACTAAATCAGACTTCTCCAGATGTGTTCAACTTGTCTAGGTCTATTTTTTATTTCTACATACAGATGAACTCAGGACAAGAAATTAATGAAGAGAAGAAGTCTTATTTTTGGATTACATTTTCTTTTCCTACATTTGGACCATGCAATATAGAAACCAATTGAAATTCTTGATAATGTCTTTTTAATTGCTAAAGTTAATCTTTGCACAAATACAGTGGTGATTACAATATAGAGTTTGGAATACAATACTTGCTGAAGAGTGGGTTAATAATAGAATATTAATGAACAGTCTACATTTTTATCCCATTCTTCCTGAAATTTCATTCAGCTAATTATATGATTGTTGAAAAAGACCAAAATATCTAAGTCAAGATATTCTGATTATAGAAAAAAAGCTGGAACTTTCAGCATCTTGTTATAGAATAACTACAGATATAATTTTAAGTCATACTAATTGTGCAAGATTTTCCTAATTAAAACTGAATCAAATAAATGATAGTGATGATAGGTTTTTTATGTTCAAAGCAAAAGAAATGCAATAAGAATTATCTCAATATTTTTATTTTTTTTAAAAAACCCTTCAGATTTATCCATTAAGGACCAGGAAGGTATCTGGGACCATAAATACTAAGACTTATTGTGGTAATCTAGAGCTCTCTCCTTCCTTCCCTCCTCTCTCATATGTACCACAGGTACCTGCATGCTTACACATGTACACACATACATTATACATACAGAGAATAAAGGAGCATGCATATTAGTCCCCATGAAGTGTTACATTCTCTCTGAGCTTGGTTGGTTTTTTTTTGCAGATGTTTCATTACCTCATTACTGAGATCTATATATATGTATCGAAGATGTGAAAAGTATCCCAGATGTTCAGTTTAAGTAAACAGACACTGCTATTGGGTAGTAATTTATTTTTATTTATTTAATTTATTTTGATTTGTCAATCACTCACAAGATAATAGGTATAGGTATATACGAAGTTATGAATACATGAAATGGGTACATATAAGAAAAATAAAAGAAACAATAGGACAGGGATGGTAGGCATGTTGGTGCACTTATGCACACCCCCGACAGACCTCTTAGGAAAGGGGTGAGGTCAATAGTAGACATATGCTATAGAAAGTTGCTATGGGCAGAATATAGTATGACTTTGGTGTCAATGGCAAAGGCCTAGTTTTGCACAATGGAGAAAAAAAGCCATGGCAACCATTCATGTACTTTGCCATGAAAACCACATGGATAACAAGATAAAATGCCTGGCAACCTAGTGCAGAATGATGAGCTCCTCGGGTCAGAAGGTACTTAACATGCTCCTGAAAAAAAGCTGAGGAGATACAAATGGTGTTTGATATTGTGTGTGTCTAAAAAAGAAGAGAAACCAAAGTGAAAAAGAGCAAAGATCTCAAAAAGAAACTTAATAAACAATTCTAGAGATCTATTTAAAAAGACAAGAAAAGAAGTTACATCTGTAAAGCTATTGAAGAGGGAAACGAACATGGAAAATTATATAGTCTTCCAAAAGATCTCTGAACTCAGAGGTTCTGAATTGATATGCTAAGTAATGCCAAAATGGACAGTGAGTAACTGATTCAAAGATCAAACAAAGATGGAAGAGGTATATTGCAATTCTGTATAATAGTCATGTTAATATCCAAGTATTTTACTATTCCTGATTATTATCAAGTCAGAAATTTAGGGTATATGGAAGCTGACATGGACAGATTTTGTTAGAATCTTTTGTCTAGGCAAAAGTGGAGGAAGCATTTTTTTTTCAATTTCACAATCAGATAATATACAGAAATGGATCAAATAGGCACCTCCTTAATTCACTGAACTACACAAAAGGGGAGGAGACACAGAACAACCAAATTTCCAAGACTAATGTCAGACCAGGAAATGAGTAAGCTAAAATTGCTTTTATTGAAGTTGGCCATAACAACAGAATCTTGCAAGTCTGATTTTGAATTTTTGAACTTAGTTGTTGAAGAAGACTGCCAAGATGCTATGAGCAACCTAGAAAACAAACTATGGATCACAGAACAAATCAATCCAGAATTTTCACTTGAGACACAAATGACCAGGCTCAAAGGGTTATATTTTTGAAACATATGTTTTTGAGAACCTTGCTTTCTGAGTTTCAAGAAAAGGTGAAAGGGAAGAGAGAGAAAAAAAACAACTAGTAGAATAGCGGCTGGACTGAATTACAGTGCTCATGGATGAACTGTTGGAAGACCTGAAGGATAGGATTGGAATACATCACCCTGGAGAAAATCCACTTATAAGGTTGCAAAAAGCTGACACTGACTTATCATCATTCTCATCATCAGGCCAGACCTAGGATGGTATATGTATTTGAAAGGCTATACCAGCAGTATGGTAGGAAGCACTTGTCTTGGGCAGTCACATATTTTACAAATTTTGAACAAAATCTATTTCTCAATTGATCTGAATATTGTATTGTTCCCAACTCATTTCTTGCGTTTTCTAGTCTCTGTCTCATCCATTGATCCATCTAAGAGCTAATAAGAGATGGAAAATCTGATTTGATTTGGATTGCCCATCTATTCCAGTTTATGGAAGGTTATGCAATACTCTTCCTCCAATGATCCATCCATTGAGTTGCCACTACAGAGAATAAGGTATCTACTACAAAAAGAGCTCCTACATCCAAGACTCTCTTTCAAATCTGCCATATTATTTATTTAGGAATGGAACATGGTAAGTTATCTTACAATCAGCTATGGAACGTTTTTCCTATCAGCCATCTGGCTGATCTTTTATATGACATGAAAACATTCCTTTTCAGCCAAGCATTTGTAAGCACAGCAAATTAAGAAATTGCCTTGTTTGAGAAATATGACAAATTATTATACAGTAAGCAGAATTGGGAAGTTCTAGTTATAATATAGAGTCATATTTTACTTCATTGTGATTTTTATAGTTTCAACAATCTGTTGGGTGAACATTGAAAAATGCAACATCTTTGCATTAGTCTTAGCTCTTAAGTATGTTCAGACATGATTTGTGACATTAAGAAATATTTGTTGAACCAGATGATTGTCAGAATTTCCTAATGTGATCAGTAGATGCTGAAACGGGATGAAGTATGCAAATTCCAGGATGCAAATTCTACAGATATTTTTTTTAATGTTTCAAATATAGATATTTTTTCTGTACTCCAAGCCAGTCAAACTGCAGTTGATACTTAATAGAAAAGCTGCAAAATTGAGTTTGACAACACTTTCAATCTAATTGCTTTTTTATATAACATCTGTGTGGCATTTTGCTGACCCAGGGACTAAAGAACTACATATTAAGGTAAATTAAAGCTGAATTTCTTTGACAAATTTAGCTTAGAGAAGATTACTTCTGCCCTATGGTTCTCTTGGCTTCATCATATTAAATCATCCCATGGCCTAGAAGGAAATATATTTGATATTATACTGTTTTGGCTCTGTTGCATTTTGGAACTGTGGGAATAAAAATCAGGTCCAGGTGCAAGCCAGGAGAAAAATATTGAAATAAAATGGAGGCAGGCTGAAGGAAAGAAGGTTTCCACTTACTTGGTTGCCAGAAACTTCAGTAACAGCAGCGTGCTTCTGTGGTAGATGAAAAAATGGGGTTGAGAGTAGGTGGCCTTTGATACATTCTTTGGGGCTTTGTGATTGAGATGCCTATTCCTGTGCAAAAATATGTCCTTCAATATTTTAATGGCTGTTGCCATATTCCTATGGGGTCATGTGGGATCATGGCTGGCTCTACAGGCAAAAGGAAAAATGAAAATCCTAGGTGTTTTGTTTGCCTGAGCTAATTTTATCAGCTTTGGTTCCTAGCCTATTGTGTTATTTATTTGGAGTCTCTTTGCTTATGAATAGAGTGGTTCAGTCTTTCTGAATGGATATAAAATCTCCATTCCTAAAGACAAACACCTCAGGTTTCTGCTTGAGGTGTTTTCCTGTAGCAGGAAGACTGGGATTGCTTTCTGCCTTTAAGAAGATGTTTCGTCTTCTCCTTCACTGGAAATATTCTATTCTGCCTCTTTTTCATTTTAAGAATAAATAATATTTTATTCTGGGGAGGGAGGAGGACTTTCTATAGAATAATCTCAGAAATTAGGATGAGCACTTTCTCCATTTTAGAAGAATAAAGTGAAATGGAGAGCTGAATAAAAAAGAAAAAAAGGTACTAATTTGCCTATTTACATTTCAAAGCATGAAAGAAAAGTCCATTCAACTGGCAAATATGTTTATCTAATTCCAATCCAGGAACTTTTCTGCCTCATCAGTATTTTTACCATGAATGCAGTAAGATGTAATGGATAAGGTTTCGGTTAAAAAATATTGTTTGGTGAATTCTTATTTGATTCATTCTTCTTGATTGAGCTGAGAACTTCCCAAAAGAGTCCGCTTAGCTTTTATCTAAAAAAAATCAAAATAAAAATTATTTGAAGAAAAACTAAACATTATACTTAAATGTGAATTATCATGTTAAAAAGTTCACAGAGGAATGTAAAAATCATTCATTTGAAACAATCCATTTATTTTGCAAATGGGATTTCAGTCAACAAGTTTCATGTTATTTCAGACTTCCATTGATGATGATGATGAATCTCAAGTTTAGTAATGTGCAACTTGAATTATTCCTCATGAAAATGTCCACAGCACTGGATAAAATGTTAGGAAGAAATGCAAATATTGGCTTGTATTTTGTAATAGGGTTATCCTGATGTAATTTTCTGGAGGAATTTAAGCAGTAAAGTCCTTAGTATTCCATTCAGCTCTCATTATAAAACACTGGAAAGGGGGGAAAAAAAAACCCATGTAGCTCTCATAGGTGCTGCGAAGTCTCTGAATAGTACTTCTGTTATTCATAGCAACTTCTATACTAAATCCCTACAGTTTTACTCTAATTTATCCAGAGGCCATTTTGAACACTAAGATAAAATAGCCTAAGGCAACCTTGCCATAAACCATTTCAGATGTTTTCTTTGAACAGGTACAGGACAGAATCTCAAAAAGAAAAAAAAGTATCAGAGTATATAAAAGAAAAGTTAAATTCAAAATTTTCAAAATGCAGTCTTACTTAAAAGTTGTCAAATTATTTTGTTTCCTTTCTTACAGATCCATATTGGTCTTTTCGTTTTTCAATCTTTTCTCATTGCAATATTTATTCCTTTTTTTCTTTTTATCACCCTTTAATCCTTTGCTTCAAGATCAGGGTGAATGGAGCTGAGCATTTACTGGCCAGATGCCCTTCCTGATGCCTACATTGAGTTCACAGCAGATATTTTTGTGTTTGCACCCTGATAGAGAAACATCTGTTGCTGCCTAGTATTGAACTCTTAACCCCCTGAGTGACAGTTGAGCATTTTCACCTTTAGGCTACCATGCTGTTCTGCAATATTTATTCAATAATCCTCATATATTTCTTACTGTCTGTATCTGGTTTGTGTCCAGCATTTTATTTATGGATTTTAGAAGGGCAGAAATTTGAGAATTTGATATGTTCCCCAAATGAAATGGTCTTTGGCTCCATCACATTCTTACATTGTGATAATGCAACTCTTGACCAGGCTTTGACCACGCTTGTGTATCTTTAGCTTGCAGAAATTCATTCACAAATCTTTCAAGATCATGTCCTTTCAATATCATGCTGAGTATACATCCAAGAGACATGGGCAAAGACAGTGAAGAAAAATGATAGTCCTTATCAGATGCTAAGGGAGATATTTAGAGCATTGATATGTTCAAGCCCTATATTGCCAGCCTCAATTTAGAATACTGTATGTATTTGTCTTTATCATTTGTGAAATCACAAAATTTATTCTTATTTATCTTATTTATATTCCACCTTTATTATTTTTACAAATCATTCAAGACCATGAACAGTGTTGCAGTGGCCTAGAGGTAGATCTCTCACCTCACAATCAGGAGGCTGCGAGTTTGATCCTAGGTAGAGGGGGATATTTTTCTTTCTGGGAACAATGGGAATATATCTGCTGCGAACTCCACATTGGTGCCTGGAAAGGCATCCAGCCAGTAAACACTCAGCTCCATTCAGTTGCCCCAACTCCACCCCAATGCAAGGGATTATGGGATTATTAAAAGAAAAAAAAATTAAAGACAGCGAACATATCCTACACAACTTCATTTCCCTATTTTCTCCACAACAACAAGCCTGTGAAATGTGGTGGGCTGAGAGAGTGACTGGCCCAAGGTCCCCCAGCTGCCTTTCATGTCTAAAGTGGGGCATGAAGTCAAAGTGTCCTACTTTCTAGGCTGGTGCCTTAACCACTAGACCAAACTGGCTCTCAAATAAATCTAAGAGAGAATTACCTTCTCTTCATAAATGGGCATATTAAATGGAGATCAACTCCTTTTCAAACTTTGTGTTTTTTTCTCTTTGCATAAAAATCAGAGATCCCTCATTGCATTTTCATCTTTGGGTTTATCTCTTTTTCTTTTCTTTCAGTTATTTTGCTTCATTTTGACAGCCTTGACTGGAAACTAGCCAGGATAAATAACAAGACAAGCATGATGTGGGAGATTTTAATGGAAGCTTCTCTCTCTTAAAAAAATAGAAGAAGAAAAAATATTTTGCCTTCATGTTTCATCACTGTGACAAGGAAATGGAATTCTGAGAATGACAAGTCTAGAGTTCAGTAAATGTTATCCAGTAGAAAAAAAATAATATGATGAAGGTTATAAGCCTGACAGGAGTGATTTGAATTAATAAATACAGGTATTCATAAAAATAATAGTTCTTTTTCTTAACCTGATTTGTGCTCAGAAACTGTCCTCAGTAATAAGCAGTAGTTACACTGCAGATAAATTGAGAATGTCACCATATACTGTAAAGGTGTGATAGCAGGCTGACTCTAAATGACAAGCACTGAGGTCTATACAAATATATATACAACAACAGAGGAAACCTGTTATTTATAAAATGAGTTATTAAAACTGTAAAAGGTTTCTTTAAATGCAGGTGAAAGGATGTTGGTAGTTAAATAATTTGATAAGACCATTGGAAAGCATAGTTCAATTTCATTCATATGCCTTGCAGATTTTGATTACAGAAATAAAGTTGTACATTTGATCAAGATATAATCTTCTTTTGAGTCAAAAGCTATGACCTCGTTATTAAATCATGAATTAAGAATATCAGTGACTTACATGTTTTAATTTGTTGTACTCAGAGGCAAAGAACAATATAGGAAGGTATTAATATATGTTATAGGAAATCTTCCATTCACTGCAGAATATTTGACAAAAATTTCAGTTTAAACAAATGTGTTATCAAAGTCTTCTTTGGAAGGGAAATTTGTTCTTTTATCTGGAACTTCTGTTTTTATTTCTTCTATCAATATGAAATTCAATAACTTCTGTCATGCAACCTCTCTGTTGTAGCATAATAGAAAAAGAGCTGAGAAAAATGGGAGAAAAGAATCTTGTGACTGTAATCATCCCCATCATCTATTGCTAACACAATAAAGAAATGATACAAGCTTGTGGATTCTGAAAGACACAAACCTTTAAATACCATTTTCTAGCTTTATCAAAAGCCTTTAGTCTCTTATTCCTTTGATATTTTTCCTAAGGAAGAACCTCAAAATTCATGTCAAAACTCATTTTAGGTGGAATTGTAGAATATGATGCCTATTATAAATTATTATAAAAGCTTCTTAGAGATGTTTTCTGAGTTGTTTTGGAATTGCTTTCAAATTTTTCAGAGGTTTTACTTTGTAATTTATTTCATTACTCACCAGATTGTCATTTTGATGCCAACTCTAAAAGATTTGGAGTCTCATCTAAATTAATTCCTTGTTACAAGTGAAGGCAACCTTTTTTAGACAGAAGTCTGTCAAAGTGTAGGACTCAGTAGATTTCAAGTGGAATAACTTAGCTATCATTTTTTAAAATTGTTATGTTCCTCCAAATGCAAATATCTTTATCAGAAAACTGAGAAATAGGTTTGCTTGGGGATAATAAATAATCCATGTTTGACTGGTGTCAATCATTGAAATTTGGAGCAGGAAGAGATAAAATGGGTACTTTTAAAATAAATAGTTGCACTGGAACTTGTACAAAAAGATATCCCAAGATATTGGGATGATGTTACTAACAGCACTATGTAAAATAAAAACTGCTGACATGGAACCACCAGTATAGGAATTTATAGCTATGTTGAAAACTTGGAAATGCAGTTTCTCTTTTCTTTTCCTGTCTTGTACTACCTTGATAAACAATGTATATCATACCCTTGAAGCTGGAACCATGCACCTATTGATTGTGGAAGAACTCAGAGTGGATAAAGAAGGCCTCTGGATTATATTCACAGCTGTTAGGTGAGCAATCTTCATGTAATTATCACTTTAGTAGCAACATTTTCCCTAGAATTGTTCTCGTTACAGGTGATTCAATAGGAAACAAAGAGGTTTAAACTCATTGTTGCAAAGAAGAATCTTGTTCTATTGATTGTTTTTCCTGGTGCAATTTAAAACTATAGAAAGGGGAGGGGCAAGCAGCCTTGGCAACTGTGAGGGTAAAAATATGTCACCAACAAGGCAATTAAATGCAAAACAATGCACTCAATGACATTTACTTAGCCTTTTGGGAATCACTGAATTGTCTAAATTGGACCTGACTTGTGTAAAGGCTTATTGGTTACCTACATAGGCTTCAAGATTGCCTCTGCTGATAACGGAACAGGAACTCTCCTTATTACATCAATATACAGAGAACGCTATAGGAAATGCTTTTACAAGTACTCTCCCTATTGTAAAGGTAATACCTACAGGAAACAAAGATGTATGTGTGTTCTACTATTAGTGATTATGAGGTAGGGCATTATAATATATAAATAGTGTCTTTGGGTCATTCTTGACCCCTGGTGACTGTCAGGATTGGTCTCTGCCCAATTTTTGGCAAAATTTCAGAAGTGGTTTGCCATTCCTGCTCCTAAGTTTGAGAGAAAGTGACTCACCCCAAGTCATTCTGCCTAAGAGAGAACTAATGGTCTCCTTAATTTCTAGTCTGATGCCTTAACCCACTATACCAAAGTAGTGCACACATGGACATACTTGTTGGAACATTAGCCTGGACAAAAATAGACTAGTATGATCAGGATCAACAGTTGACATACCATAGGCTGTCCTCCAAAAAGTAATGAAGTGTGAGAAGAAAGAAGTAGTCAGGATCAGGGCAAAAAACTAAATTTGATTTCATTTCATTTTCCTTAAGTTAATAAGCTTCTCACCTACTTCATAGCACAAGTTATAATAGACTTATAACATTTTTGCAGTCGAGAAAGCACTCTGACTATAACAATGGTTATTGTTAGTTTGGATACTGGATTGTTTATGAGAGTCATAGCCTGTATTGAAATTACCTAAAAGCACAATTTGAAACCATTTAGGTTTAGCAGATTGGAGTACTCCACCAGTGGAGTATTACTAGATTTTGAGAGACGATATATAGTTTTCAGAGGTAGAACACATATAGTTCTCAAATTCAATTCTGGAAAAATAACTGAAATTCTGGAGAATCACTGCTATACTGGATTGACTGTGCTGTTATATAGATCAGTTTTCTGATTTGTATAAGGTTATTTTCTATGTTCTTGTGAGGTTCACCAGATGCACACAATGGCATCCTCTTCTTAAAGTTATTTTTAAGCATTATTGTTGAATATTCATTTCAAAAAGAAAAAAAGAAAATTCTAGTTACATATGAAAGTATGAAACCAGACAGCAGTCCGTACACTGCAGACAAAGAATTATTCAGTGATTAAATTTGCAAATAATTTAGTTTTGTTTACAGACACTGCACAAACCAAAAGACAGATTCAATTTGTTGAATAAACCATTTTGGTGAATTATTCACATGACTGTAATCACAAGTAATAACATTCACCCTGAGGAAGGTGGGTGGAGGAATGCCCACACAGCACGACTTGCAAAAAATTCATTAAACACATTACAAGTCAATTCAGAAACAATGAGGCTTTGCCAAGGAGTTCACTCATGAGGAGCTGATTTGGCAAATATTATCAAATTGGTTGAATCAGGAAGATTGACACAGATTGGTGAGCTATGCTTATAAAAACCCTTCTGTGCATTAACTTCATTACCATGGCTATTGATATTTTGTTAACTTTTCCACTTTCTTTTCTGCTGTATAGATAGAAGGAAAGAAATATAGATAAGAATAATAAAGATTTCTGGATAGTCCAATACTCTTGTCAATAGGTTTTGATTAACTACCATTATGTTTTAGCATTTATGTAGCTTCATTAATATACATGATCTTTTTAAAACACAAAGATACAGGTTTCTGATTTAAGGAATCCAAAGTTCAACCTACTAACAAAATATTGGAAAGGAAAGTAGGGGCAGGAATATACTGCAAATAACCAAAGTTAAGGTATAGTTATACATTAGTGCAGGGATAGGGACATGAGGTCCTCCAGCATTGCTAAGCTACAACGAATCAACAAATACCCCACAATTTAACATATTGACTAGGAATGTAGTATAGCAACAAAATGAAATGTAATAGGAGCTTCTTCTTCAGTACCAGGAATGAGCCATAAGTTTTAGAGAAAAGGCAGGTTTAACTTCTAACTGCTAGATTAGGGCAAATGCATTTTTAAGGGGATGGAAAACAGTAAACGTTGGTTATTAAATCTATGAATTTATTTAAGCAGGGAGAAAATGAAAATCCTTGCTTCGCCACACTAGTGAAATCACAGTATCACTGCTTTGCCTGTTTTGGGCTTCAAATGCCAAATACAGGTAAGTCATGGTTAGCGTGAGCTGAAATAGTGAGAAACTTGATTTAATGTGAACTATAGATTGATACCAGGTCACATTTAATGCAATATATTCCTAAATTCAGTTAGAAAAAGACTAATGTGGATTTTTAGATGCTCATTGTTGTGTGTTAAAAATGGAGAAGAGTAAGGTTCCATTTTTAGAAAGCTAAAAAAAGCCTTATTTTGAAGAATTACAGTAGAGATAACATATCCTTTGTATATGAATTTATCATCTTTTATTATTATACAGTGTTTTATTAATAAACATAAAATCTATGTTTAAAAATTTTATTTGCATATTTACATTGAGCTGGAACCAGTTACCTGACTTTCCATCAAAGTGGAATCATTTCTATTTGAATAATGTGAATTTGAATAATGCAACTATTTCATGGAATTCATTAACCAAACTACTCGAGATCTACTATATATATTTTAAAACAGTACAGTAATCCTCAATTTATTGACTACAATTGAATGCAAATGTTCCATTGCCAGCATTATAACTAGTTGTTAATTGAATCACTGTGGTTGTTACTAAGTGGATCTAGCTTTCCCATTTGACTTGCTTGTCACAAAAGATGATCCCATGACCCCAGGATACTGCAACTGTTATAAATGTGAGCCAGTTGCCAAGAATCTAAATTTTGATTACCTGACCATAGGGAATCTGCAATATAAATGTGAAAAAAATGGTTATAAATAACTTTTTTCAGTGCTGTTGCACTTTCAAATGGTCACTGAACAAATGCAAATGTGTAAATACAAATGTATAAGTAGTTAAGGGCTACTTATACTTAAAACCCCCCAGCTTGCATTAGTTTCTAGTTACACCTACAAGGTTGATGTTCCTGTATAAAGTTTGTTTCTAAAATGATCATAAAAAATAATAACATTTAAAAACATTATGGAAGGCAGAGGTCAAAATTTGAAGGAGTGAAAAAAGACACACACTGTATATCCTTGAGAATTAAACTGCAGCTAAGGAAAAGTAGAAGTCTGGAATAAAAATCACAAAAGTGTGACTATTACCTGGATTAATATATGTTAACATTATTAAAGCTTTGCTTGCAAATTAGATTATAAGGAACAGATTTACACTTTTGTGCAGTTTGCTTTTCACTTCAGTGGTCATGAGCACTGCCAAGCTGCATCAAGCTCTTAACAATATGAGACTAAATGAATCCAGCTAAGTTTGGGGAGCGAATTATCATCAGTTATTTTAATTTCATGACTGAAGCTCATACATACATTCATTTTGCTTAATGTGAAGAAAACTCATTGGACCTGAAATCTTCCCAAATTAATGCCAAAGAAGCATTCAACTTTATACATCTCGGAGCCAGCAACTTTTAACCAATTCAACTCCAGTGGCCTAACTTGATGACACCACAGCTGTGGTGGGATTCAAATTTTTTACTACCAGTGCTGTGGGCGTGGCTTGATGGGTGTAGCTTGATGGGCACGACAGAGGAAGAATACTGTAAAATCTCCACTCAGAAGTGATATTTTCTGGTTCTCCAAACCATTCAAAATTTCTGCTACTGGTTCTCCAAAACTGGTCAGAACCTGCTGAATACCACCTCTGCACCACAGTAAAGAATAATCTTATACCGAAAAAAATGCTAAAGATACACAAATCAGTTTAAAACTATTCCGTGTCAGTGTTCTGAGCACCTACACATTTCATTCAATCTTTTTCCTATGATTTTATTGAAATGAAACCACTGATAAATCTACATCAATGCAAAGCTTTTCTTAAAGTAAATGTTTACTGTATATTTCTCCCAAATTGAAATTCTGGAGAATCACTGCTATACTGGATTGACTCGTGCTGTTATATAGATCAGTTTTCTGATTTGTATAAGGTTATTTTCTATGTTCTTGTGAGGTTCACCAGATGCACACAATGGCATCTCTTCTTAAAGTTATTTTTAAGCATTATTGTTGAATATTCATTTCAAAAAAAAAAGAAAATTCTAGTTACATATGAAAGTATGAAACCAGACAGCAGTCCGTACACTGCAGACAAAGAATTATTCAGTGATTAAATTTGCAAATAATTTAGTTTTGTTTACAGACACTGCACAAACCAAAAGACAGATTCAATTTGTTGAATAAACCATTTTGTGAATTATTCACATGACTGTAATCACAAGTAATAATATCTCACCCTGAGGAAGGTGGGTGGAGGAATGCCCTGACACAGCACGACTTGCAAAAAATTCATTAAACACATTACAAGTCAATTCAGAAACAAATGAGGCTTACCAAGGAGTTCACTCATGAGGAGCTGATTTGGCAAATATTATCAAATTGGTTGAATCAGGAAGATTCGACACAGATTGGTGAGCTATGCTTATAAAAACCCTTCTGTGCATTAACTTCAAATACCATGGCTATTGATATTTTGTTAACTTTTCCACTTTCTTTCTGCTGTATAGATAGAAGGAAAGAAATATAGATAAGAATAATAAAGATTTCTGGATAGTCCAATACTCTTGTCAATAGGTTTTGATTAACTACCATTATGTTTTAGCATTTATGTAGCTTCATTAATATACATGATCTTTTTAAACACAAAGATACAGGTTTCTGATTTAAGGAATCCAAAGTTCAACCTACTAACAAAATATTGGAAAGGAAAGTAGGGCAGGAATATACTGCAAATAACCAAAGTTAAGGTATAGTTATACATTAGTGCAGGGATAGGGACATGAGGTCCTCCAGCATTGCTAAGCTACAACGAATCAACAAATACCCCACAATTTAACATATTGACTAGGAATGTAGTATAGCAACAAAATGAAATGTAATAGGAGCTTCTTCTTCAGTACCAGGAATGAGCCATAAGTTTTAGAGAAAAGGCAGGTTTTAACTTCTAACTGCTAGATTAGGCAAATGCATTTTAAGGGATGGAAAACAGTAAACGTTGGTTATTAAATCTATGAATTTATTTAAGCAGGGAGAAATGAAAACCTGCTTCGGCCATTACCTAGTGAAATCACAGTATCACTGCTTTGCCTGTTTTGGGCTTCAAATGCCAAATACAGGTAAGTCATGGTTAGCGTGAAGCTGAAATAGTGAGAAACTTGATTTAATGTGAACTATAGATTGATACCAGGTCACATTTAATGCAATATATTCCTAAATTCAGTTAGAAAAAGACTAATGTGGATTTTTAGATGCTCATTGTTGTGTGTTAAAAATGGAGAAGAGTAAGGTTCCATTTTTAGAAAGCTAAAAAAGCCTTATTTTGAAGAATTACAGTAGAGATAACATATCCTTTGTATATGAATTTATCATCTTTTATTATTATACAGTGTTTTATTAATAAACATAAAATCTATGTTTAAAAATTTTATTTGCATATTTACATTGAGCTGGAACCAGTTACCTGACTTTCCATCAAAGTGGAATCATTTCTATTTGAATAATGTAATTTGAATAATGCAACTATTTCATGGAATTCATTAACCAAACTACTCGAGATCTACTATATATATTTTGAAAACAGTACAGTAATCCTCAATTTATTGACTACAATTGAATGCAAATGTTCCATTGCCAGCATTATAACTAGTTGTTAATTGAATCACTATGGTTGTTACTTAGTGGATCTAGCTTTCCCATTTGATCTGCTTGTCACAAAAGATGATCCCATGACTCCCAGGATACTGCAACTGTTATAAATGAGCTTAAAGGTTGCCAAGAATCTAAATTTTTTGATTACCTGACCATAGGAATCTAATATAAATGTGAAAAAATGGTTATAGAATAACTTTTTCAGTGCTGTTGCACTTTCAAATGGTCACTGAACAAATGCAAATGTGTAAATACAAATGTATAAGTAGTTAAGGGCTACTTATACTTAAAACCCCAACTTGCATTAGTTTCTAGTTACACCTACATAAGGTTGATGTTCCTGTATAAAGTTTGTTTTTAAAAATGATCATAAAAAAAAAAGAAAGAATAATAACATTTAAAAACATTATGGAAGGCAGAGGTCAAAATTTGAAGGAGTGAAAAAAGACACACACTGTATATCCTTGAGAATTAAACTGCAGCTAAGGAAAAGTAGAAGTCTGGAATAAAAATCACAAAGTGTGACTATTACCTGGATTAATATATGTTAACATTATTAAAGCTTTGCTTGCAAATTAGATTATAAGGAACAGATTTACACTTTTGTGCAGTTTGCTTTTCACTTCAGTGGTCATGAGCACTGCCAAGCTGCATCAAGCTCTTAACAATATGAGACTAAATGAATCCAGCTAAGTTTGGGGAGCGAATTATCATCAGTTATTTTAATTTCATGACTGAAGCTCATACATACATTCATTTTGCTTAATGTGAAGAAAACTCATTGGACCTGAAATCTTCCCAAATTAATGCCAAAGAAGCATTCAACTTTATACATCTCGAGCCAGCAACTTTTAACCAATTCAACTCCAGTGGCCTAACTTGATGACACCACAGCTGTGGTGGGATTCAAATTTTTTTACTACCAGTGCTGTGGGCGTGGCTTGATGGGTGTAGCTTGATGGGCACGACAGAGGAAGAATACTGTAAAATCTCCACTCAGAAGTGATATTTTCTGGTTCTCCAAACCATTCAAAATTTCTGCTACTGGTTCTCCAAAACTGGTCAGAACCTGCTGAATACCACCTCTGCACCACAGTAAAGAATAATCTTATACCGAAAAAAAATGCTAAAGATACACAAATCAGTTTAAAACTATTCCGTGTCAGTGTTCTGAGCACCCACACATTTCATTCAATCTTTTTCCTATGATTTTATTGAAATGAAACCACTGATAAATCTACATCAATGCAAAGCTTTTCTTAAAGTAAATGTTTACTGTATATTTCTCCCAAATATTGTTACTGTTAAAAGTCACAGTTCTGATTATTTTAAAAATGCAATATATATATATATATATATATATATATATATATATATATATATATATATATATATATATATATATATATATATATATATATGTGGATCTTTGGTTGTTGGGTTTTCTCCGCGTAAGATTCAAGTATCTAGGCAACGTTTCGATGAAGTCTCATTCATCATCTTCAGGCTTCTGTCTCCAGCTCTGTGCTTCTCAGATTAATGTGAGATTGCAGCTGCTTCCTCCTTTTAACTGCCAGTGGGGGTGGGACTTGATTGGGTGGGGGCTTGGCTGTGTTCTGATTGGGTGGTGTGTGTTCTCATTGGTAGGGGTTTGGCTGTGTTCTGATTGGTTGGGGGTTAGCCGTGTTCTGATTGGTTGGAGGCATGTTCTGTTCAGGTGGGGGCTTGGTTGTGCTCAGGTTAGTCTTAGTTGCTGGGGGATTTGAGCTGGTGAGTTGTGATCTTGCTGTTTGGCTTCTAGTTCGTGGTCCTGCTGCATCTTCATAGTGGGTGTCGGTTTGCTCCATGTATGGCTCAGAGGGGTTTGAAGTGGGTAGTGATGCAGCTGCAGTGCAGCTTCTGGTCCATGGTCGTGTCTCATTTTCTGAATGGGTGGGAGTCTGTTTTCTATATGGAAGTGTGGTGGTGGCATCTTGTGTGGCTCTCATGGGTGTGGGTCTGGTGTCCTTCTTCATGTTAGGTGCCTCGTCTGTTCATGAGGGCGGGTTTCCAAATGGCTGGAAGGCGGGAGGTGTCATCTCGTTTGTTCATGCTGTGTGGGCGTTTTTCTATCTCTATGGCTTCTCTGATTATTCTGCTGTTGAAGTGTTCGGTTTTGGCGATAGTTCTGGTATTTTTAAAATCAATTTCATGTCCTGTGGCTTTGAGGTGTTGGACCAGGGAAGAGGTCGTTTCTTCTTTTTTGATTGAGTTCTTATGTTCTTCAATGCGTGCACTTATTCTTCTGTTAGTTTGTCCAATGTATGTGGTAGGGCAGGCAGTGCAGGGATTTCGTATACTCCTTGGTTTTCTAATTCGATTTTGTCTTTGGGGTTTCTTAGGATGGTGGATATTTTTCTGTTTGCGCAGAATGCTGTTTTGATGTTGTGTTTTTGGAGGATCTTGCTAATTACCTAACATGAAGAAGGACACCAGACCCACACCCATGAGAGCCACACAAGATGCCACCACCACACTTCCATGTAGAAAACAGACTCCCACCCACTCAGAAGATGAGACACGACCATGGACCAGAAGCTGCACTGCAGCTGCATCACTACCCACTTCAAACCCCTCCGAGCCATACATGAAGCAAACCGACACCCACTATGAAGATGCAGCACGACCACAAACTAGAAGCCAAACAGCAAGATCACAACTCACCAGCTCAAATCCCCCAGCAACTAAGACTAACCTGAGCACAACCAAGCCCCCACCTGAACAGAACACGCCTCCAACCAATCAGAACACGGCTAACCCCCAACCAATCAGAACACAGCCAAACCCCTACCAATGAGAACACCCCCACCCAATCAGAACACAGCCAAACCCCCACCCAATCAAGTCCCACCCCCACTGGCAGTTAAAAGGAGGAAGCAGCTGCAATCTCACATTACTCTGAGAAGCACAGAGCCGGAGAAAGAAGCCTGAAGATGATGAATGAGACTTCATCGAAATGTTGCCTAGATACTTCGAATCTTACGTGGGAGAAAACCGAACAACCAAAGATAGATAGATAATAGATAGATAGATAGATAGATAGATAGATAGATAGATATATATATATATATATATATATATATATATATATATATATATATATATATATCACACACACACACACACACACACACACACACATACATACATACATACATAGAAAAACTATTCTGGCACAGCAGTAGGCTAGCCCTAAATTTAAAACTGAAACGGCTGTGAAAATCTGACTCACAGACAAACACTATACAGAAGCCTGATGATGGCAGATGAGATTCTGCTGAAACGTTGCTACAACTTTAAAAGCACAACTATAATGACGTGGGAAAATACCTGAACAAAGCTGAATACCATACATGCAAGTACCCGTGAAAACTTAAGAAAACAAAACTTAAGAAAACACACACACACACACAGATATATATATATATATATATATATATATATATATATATATATATATATATATATATATATATAAAACATATATGTTTATATGTTTTAAATGGCACTTAACCTTCAATGGCACCAAAACCTTAGACACTATAGAAAACCCCAGCCAAAGAATTATCAGAGAAGCCATAGAGATTGAAAAAAGACCTGAAAGCATGAATAGAAGAGATGATTTTACCAGACTGTCAATTATTTGGAAGCCTGCACTCACAAACAAAAAAAATCTCCACACCACAAGCCAGGCAAACACCTGGGCACAAACAGACTCCCCCTGATACCTCCAGCTCAAACACACCCCAACCAGGCACCCAGATGATACCTAGCTTCCTAATAAATGATAGCCAAGCTGCACTAAAAGCCTCCAATACAGGAACACAATGTTGCCAGCCAATCGGGACAAAAAAAGCCACAAAACAGACAGAAGATATTAGAAACACCAATCAAGCAGAACACAGCAAACTCCAAGACCAATAAACATAGACCAAGACTCTCAACCAATCAGGATGAAGAAAAAAACCATTCTGGCACAGCAGTAGGCTAGCCCCAAATTTAAAACTGAAATGGTTGTGAAAGTCTGACTCACAGATGAACACAATACAGAAGTCTGATGATGGCAGATGATATTCTGCGAAACGTTGCTACAACTTTAAAAGCACATCTATAATGACATGGGAAAATACCCGAACAAAGTTGAATACCCAGGTATGTAGGTCTAGGTGTGTTTGGGTCTTTTCCCATGTAAGATTAAGAGTATCTTGGTAACATTTCGGCGAGGTCCCACTCGCCATCATCAGGCTGGTGCTTTCGGCTTCGTGCCAGTGCAAGCAGTGTGTGATCGGAGCTGCCGATCGGAGCTGCCAATATAAATACTGGTGGTGGAAGCTGGTGTGCTGGGCTGGTTGGCTGCGCTGCTGCCTCTTGATTGGTTGATGGATTTGATGTTGGTATAATTGGCTGTGTGATGGCCTTGTGATTTTTGTTGTGGAGATATCCTGGATCTTGTGCTGTAATCTCCTGGGTCGTTTGTTTTGTAGTGATCTTTTTTCCATTAGCCTCTCGTGTTTTAACGGCTTGGGTAATGGGTTGTGTGATGGGCTTGCAAGTTCTTTTGTTGTGGTATCCTGGGTTTTGCATTGTAATCTCCTGGGTCGTTTGTGTTTTGATCTCTTTTCCATTAGCCTCCTGTGCAGTAACAGCTTGGGTAATTGGTTGTGTGATGACCTTGTGAGCCTTATTGCTGTGGTACCCTTGGTCTTGTGCTGTGATATCCTGGGTCATTTGCTGTGTTGCAACTTCTTTCCCACATGGGAAAGAAAAACTGGACAACTTCCACACACATCTTAACAACCTACACCCCAAAATACAATTCACCATGAAAACAGAAACCAACAACCAACTTCCCTTCCTGGACATCCTAATTTACAAAAAAACCAATGGCTCCCTAGGACACACCATCTACCAGAAGAAAACACACACCAACTGCTACCTAAATGCACAATCCCATCACCACCCTGCACAGATCAACTCCGTAGCCAAGACCCTCATCTCCAGAACCAAATGCCTAGCTGTCAAAGACCACCTGAGAACAGAACTACACATCCTCACTAACGTGTTAATTTCCAACAGATTCCAAAGAAACACTATCACTAATCTAATCCGAAAAGAGATACTCCAAAAAACCCAAGACACAGAACAAGACAATGGTATCGTACTTCTCCCCGAAATCAAAGGCACCACAGATAAAACCAGCAAAATTCTCCACAAACACAGTATCAGGACAGCCTTCGGCACTGACCAAAAAATAGCCAACATCCTAAGAAACCCCAAAGACAAGATCCAGCTAGAAAACCAAGGAGTTTATGAAATACAGTGCAACAATTACCCAGCCACATACATTGGACAAACCAACAGGAGAATAAATGCATGCATCGCAGAACACCAAAATGTAGTCAGAAGAGAAGAAAATACTTCCTCCTCTTTCAGCACCTTAAAGCCACAGGACATGAAATTAATTTCGAAGGAACCAAATTAATATCCAACACTGAACACTCCAGCAAGAGAATAACCAGGGAAGCCATCAAGATAGAGAAACACCCCCATAACATGAATAGACGGGATGATACCTCCTGCCTACCAGACATCTGGAAGCTAGCCCTCACCAACAAATGAGTCCCAGCCACGAAAACCAACACCAGACCCAAAACAACATGGGACACCACTGCCAATCCCCCTCATCAGACCCAGGCCCAAGCCCATCCTATAAACAAAGGACAACCACCATCCAGAAAACAGACCACAGCTGCTTTGCCAGCTGTCACACCCCCTGACCCCAAAACACACAACCCAAGAACACAGACCCAGACCCCAAACTCAAAGCCAGACTAAAACCCAGAATGCTACATCACAGCCACCTGCTCAGGATATCACATCAGAAAACTCAGGAAATTACACCACAAGAACTCAAGAAGTTGCAACACAGCAAATGACCCAGGATATCACAGCACAAGACCAAGGGTACCATAGCAATAAGGCTCACAAGGTCATCACACATTATCCCAAGCCATTACTACACAGGAGGATAATGGAAAAGAGATCAAAACACAAATGACCCAGGAGATTACAACGCAGGACCCAGGATACCACAACAAAAGAACTCACAAGCCCATCACACAACCTATTACTCAAGCCGTTGAAACACGAGAGGCTAATGGAAAAAAGATCACTACAAAACAAACGACCCAGGAGATTACAGCACAAGATCCAGGATATCTCCACAACAAAAATCACAAGGCCATCACACAGCCAATTATACCAACATCAACTCCATCAACCAATCAAGAGGCAGCAGCATAGCCAACCAGCCCAACACACCAGCCCCCCCCCCAGCCCCCCCCAGTATTTATAGAGAGATGGCACCTCCGATCACACACTGCTTGCACTGGCACGAAGCCGAAAGCACTAGCCTGAGGATGGCGACTGGGACCTCGCCGAAACATCGCCAAGATACTTTTAATCTTACACGGGAAAAGACCCAAACACACCTAGACCTACATACCTGTACCCGTGAAAATCTAGAACAACTAATGGTGAGTGACTTGCTACAGCCATCTAACTGCAGCATTCTCACCCCAGCCAAATATTGAAGAAATAGTAGAATAGAATAATTAAATGCTAAAGGAGGGACAAAGTGAAATGTGAAAAACAAAAATTAAAATTATGCCAAAGAAACAGTGGCAGATAACAGTATAGTTATTGAATGGTCCTGTAGCGAGTTAGCCACATTGAGTTGTTCTATAGCAAGTTGGCCCAAGTGAGTTGGCCAAGGTGAGTCAGCCAGGGCAGGACAGCGGTGGCAAATTGTCCCATGGAAACTAGAATACTCTATGTTTTGTCACACTTAAGTAACACAATAGACTTTATTTTAGAGAATCCTGCTATTTTGCCATTTTTCTCTTAAAAATATCCAAGAGAGGTAAAAAAAAAGTATCTTTGTACATGCGTCCCTAAAATAGTGCATTATTCATGACTTTTTTCCTTAATATACTATGTAATAGAGACATGAGTAACCTAATCTTTTCCCCTTTCCTCATCTCTTTACCATAAAATACCCTGAGTTATTTCAGTGCTATAATTAGCTCACAGACTCTGTAACAGTCCTCCAATGACTGTCCTCATTTATTAGTCCCATCTCACAGGAAGACTTTTACACTGGCGTATCTGAATGTTCTCCTCAATTGTACTGTTGGACATATAGAACTGTATTGCTTACAGTTGTGTTTGTGTACTTGCTCAGATTGTGAAATTATGTATCTACTTGGCATCAATACAGTAGTGCAGGTGCACGTTTGTAAGACAGAATTAATCTGCTCTCCAAGTATAAACTATTTAAAGTATTTTCATAATAAAAATTTTGTGCTAACTACTAAATGACCAAACTTGGGTAGCCTTCAGAATTATACAATTTGTATCATCACTATGAAAATTAAATATTTTGGACCCAATTGCTTCCCAAGGCATATCTTGCATACACTTTTGGTAGATGCTGTATAATTCTGCTATTTTTCATCCATGCTGTTTTTCATGCATGAAACATCTTCAGTTCTTATCTTATGAAGTTCTTATCTTATGAAACTCCTTTCTTCCATTTCCCCATATTTGGCTTCTTAATTTTGCTCTAGAAAATCTTTAATGGTGAGTGGTTATCACATTTGCTAACATGTGAATATGCCCTATTTGAAACTCGACAGAAGCAAAAAATAACAATACAAATTCACCTGAAATATTCACTTTTCCATTTGGAGTTTTTTTTTATTTAATCAGTCAACTTCCTTCCTTCCTTCCTTCCTTCCTTCCTTCCTTCCTTCCTTCCTTCCTTCCTTCCTTCCTCCCTCCCTCCCTCCCTCCCTCCCTCCCTCCATTTCTTCCTCTTAGCCATTTGGTTAATTTGAAAACTAAAGTAAAATTGCCAAGGATTTGCTAGTTACCTCTTCTATCACAAGTGAGGTCAGAAAGGTGAAAGTCCATCAGTGAAGACAATTGGAATGGTGACATTGGTTTATAAGGCAGTAAAGCACAGCTGGGAATTGTTCATCCATTCTTCCATAGAAGACAATGTTTTGAGGTGCTTCAGGGAAATAGAGATTGCATTTACTGCAGGCTTGAATGTATGGACAATGACATCAAATGTTCCTTGATCCCAGAAATTGAAACAGACAGGAAATATGGATCTGCTCTGAGACAGAGTAGGTTGTTCAATAGCCAATTAATATTTTGCTCAAAGCCCAGATCCAGTCCCTGGTATATCCAATTAGGGTTGGAAAGAAGCCCAACTATTCAGAATGATGATTGGTGCTTATCAGTCTATATTGTCTGTACTTTACCGTACTATATAATATAGTTCTCAGTAGAACTATGTTTTAACTCATCTGAAAGTATCTTCCTATGTCCTTAAAGCATCTTTCTATACCCTGTGTCAAATGAATGAGTATATGAACATTTAGCAACCATGAAACCAATTTTAATTTTTCCAATGAATGCTGCAAGTGATTTACCTGCTTCCAACTGTTGGCCAGTAAGGATCCTAAGCCAGGGGTTCCCAACCTGGGGTGCTCACACCCCCTGGGGGTGCGAGACGATATTCCAGGGGGTGCGAGAAAAGTCTAGGTAAATAATAGGATATTGGCTATGTGTTGGCATTTTTATTTTCAGGGGGTGTGAGGTTCGAGTAAAATTTCTTTAGGGGTGCAGGGCGAAAAAAAGGTTGGGAACACTGTCCTAAGTGCTTCTTCCTTGGTGATCCAAGAACTAAGATTGCCATATGCCCAAATGTGTACCTACAAGTTTTTTTCTAGTTATATCAACCCTCTTTTATTCAGACTACATTCCTAGAAAAAATTTCTATATCTATTTGGAAGAGTGGACATTAAATCTATCAGCTAATTTTGCTTGCTGAATCATCTGCCCTTGCCTCACTGGCAATAAACCTGCCAGCATTCACAACACTAAGCAGATTTAGGACAGGAGAGATGACCTTTATTTTGCCAACACTGACAGAAGTCCTAGACCTTTTTCATTTTGCTATTAATTAGCTATTGATTTATTGTTGGCTAGGCTATATTGTTCTCTGCTTCTTCCACTTATTTATACATTTAATGTGGATTAAATGAATCCTTTTCTTATTTTCCTCACCCCTTTTTCACATGATAACCCTCAGAAAAAATAATCACTATCTTTATGTAGGTCAGTGAGAAGTAAAATATTATTGACTTTTCCCCCCAGTAAAATATGAACATGTGAATCAAAAGTTAATATAGGAAACCATGCAGTGAGCATTTCCCATGAATGGAGACAGACCAGTTTGCTTAAGGTATTGGCCTAAAAGTCAAGAGATTTTGAGTTCAATCCTGTCTCAGGCATAAAAAATCCTGGCTTGATGACTTTGGACCAATCACCCTCTCTCAGCCCAATCCACCTTACAGGATGGTTGTTGTGGGGAAAATAGGAGGAATGAGTATTGGTATGTTTGCCATATTGAGCCATATATGAAAAAGGGAGGGTAAAAATCTAAAAAAAAAACAAGAGAGAAATATATGGATTACAGAATAGCACAGATTATACAGTATATTGCTTCATAGTGTTTTACAGCACTCTCTAAGCAGTTTACAGAGTCAGCATATTGCCCCTAACAATCTGGATCCATTCTATCAACCTCATAAGGGTGGAAGGTTGAGTCAATCTTGAGCTGGTGAGTCTTTGAACTCCTGGCAGTGAACTGAATTATAGCAATAACAATAGCACTTAGACTTATATACCACTTTATATTGCTTTACAGCCCTCTCAAAATGGTTTACAGAGTCAGCATATTGTCCCCAACAATCTGGGTTGTCAATTATCTTGCAATATTGCATTCTAACCATTATGCCACCACAACTCCTATCCTTAGCCAGTTGTAATCAAAATAGCTGTACACTTCAGCAGTGTAAGCAACTCAGCAGAGGACACAGGTTGAGGTAGATTTCCCCAATTCTGGTTAACTGATCCTTAGTGGATTGTTGAACATAGTTTGGAAGGATGCTTTCTATTTCAAAACATTCCAATTTTCCTTTTTTTTCATTCCCATCTAACATGGTGCTGCAGTTAAAAATCTGAAATACAAGTTCTTCATTATCACCTCTTTGTTAAATAGGTATATAGGTAGCAATAGTGGCAATGATACAGAAATACAAGCAGCTCTCATTCAGTGACCAACAACTTGATCTTTAAGACAAACTTGGTTGACACCACCACTCTGCTTACAAGTTTTCCTTTACTTTATAGACCTGAAATGGTTGTAAATCTGAGGATTGGTCATAATCCTTTTTCTCACCATCATAACTGTGAACAGTCATTAAATGAGGCAGTCACTAAACAAGGATTGCCTGTATATTATAAGTATTATTAGTGGGAATGACAGAGAAGTACTGTATATTTAGAGTATACCTTTCTTCAATTTATGGTATTTATGTATATCACTGTATACCAAACACACACAGCACTTTCACAAGGTGCCTTTGTATTGTTTCAGGATCCTCTCTAATATAAAAAAAGGGCTCACAGCTTCATGATAAGAAATCTGAGCTGCTTAAAGGATCTAACAGGCAACAATTCCTGCAAAGTCTAACCTACCTGTAAAGATTAAGGAAGATAAAATATTAGAGATGTCACTGGCAGTTTTCCACACTGCCGGTAAAAATGTCAAAGAGACTGTCCATCTAAACAAAGCTAAAGAGATCAATCTTTATATACCCAAACTTCCTATAACCATTTCTAAAGTAAAGTGGGGGCAACACTGAGTTTTGTGCTTGGCTTGGTGAGCATTGGTTTGCTTTCAGCAGTGCTTTTGATTGCCCAGCCCTTGAAAAAAAAAATGATGAAAATTCACTATCTATACTTTTTTTCTGTTGCTGATGAAAGCGTTCAATCAAAATGAAAATTCCCCTATTTTTCTGAGCAGGGATTTCAGTTAATGGCACCTTAACAATTTGACTGCAGCAATTGTTTTACAGTTATCAAGATTCCCTCCTGACTAGAGAACAATTGAAGAAAATGAGGCAGAAATAAGACACAACCTGCAAGAAGGTTAAGAAAGTTTTTGGCTTTCTTCTAGTGGAGTAGAAGAAAATAATCAAAGTCCTTTGGAATCAAAGTCAAGGATGGCCCTGACAGAAATGCAAAGCATGAGCCAAAAGTTTTTGTTTTTAAATAACTGCAAAGTGTCGAAGTATAATATATGATGAATGAAATCTTCCCATTAAGCAAACTCCCCCTGCATTAAACATATCTGAATTCAGCTACTATTTTTGTAGTCATAGAACATAGAATAGGAAGATTCCATAGAGTTGGAAAAGACCTCAGAGGTCTTCTAGTTCAGGGATCTCCAACCTTGGCAACTTGAAGACTTGTGGGCTTCAACTCCCAGAATTCCTCAGCTTGCAAAGCTGGGAGTTGAAGTCCACAAGTCTTAAATTTGCCAAGGTTGGAGACCCCTGTTCTAGTCCAACCTCCTGTTTCAGCAGGAGACTCTACACCATTCTGGACAAGTGGCTGTCCAGTTTCTTCTTAAAAACTTCCAGTGATGGGGGTCACATAGCTTCTGAAGGCAAGCCATTCCATTGGTTAATTGTTTTCACCATGGGGTGATCATTTATGATTGCTGGATGAGAAATTAATTCACATCTAGTTATCCCCATGACAACATTTTTATTGAATTAATCATATTCTTAATGATCAGGAACAATGGTAGATAAAGCCATTCTAGAGAATGCTCTCCATAGCAATGAATGAATGAATGATAAATGCAAACTTCCCCCAAAATGTGTCAAGTATCAGGGCTGCCCAATCAGACTCCATTCTATTCCTGTAATCATTAGCATACCATACCTGGGTGAGTCTGAATTGCGAAAGTGGATACCACTATAGACTGATAGTTTATCTTTTATTTGTGCAGAACCATGGCAAATGATAGCTTGGAATCTGAGAGGATGAGAGGCAATAGAAATGTCAGCTATTTGCTTTACAGCTAAGGTAATGCAACATGGCTGCCTGAAGCAACCGCTACATCCTACACGATTAAGCTAAAAATTGCCTAACTGCAACACTCTTGGAAGTCTTTTGAATGGGTAATGGTATGCATTCTTTAAAAATGCAAATTAGCCAGGTAGAAAAACTCACTCTTGGTCACTCCCCAACCCATGTCCTTGCTATAATAAATAAAAGCCCTCTGATGATCCCTTTGAAAGATGGTGTTCACATTTGATTACTTCACAATGCATGGCTTTATTACCAATCAACCACCCACCATTACCCTGAGAAGTTCTCCTTTGACTTAGATGAGAAGCAAGAGTTTATATGCTTCAGTACACCCGACACCCAGATCAACAGCTTTCTAAGCTTAAGCCTTTCAAAAGTACACATATTTCAAGGAATATGAAGAATGTCTTTAAAAGTAACAGGTATATTTGTGCCTGTCACTAAAATAAAAATAATGTTCTGCACAAATAGATAGGCCAGGGGAACTTCCCAAGCAATTATCATATTTCATATTTGTACTGCTGTTCCTGGGAGCCAACAAGCAATGTGTATTAACACTGTAAAATCAATATGTGGATGCTTACATTATGACCTGGGAGAGAACTCTTGTCAAACAGTTGAGCATTACCTAAACACATGCTGAATGATTTTGCAAATGCTAAACTGGTTTTAACTGAGCTGAGGGAGTTTGCCCATCATTTCTTTTCAGGAAAGTAGAAAAAAGTAGAACTACAGGAAAGTGGAACTAATAGATCTCAGAGAGGTCATTGCAGATTGCCAAAGCCTTTTGTCCTTACTCTTACTCTTCTTAAAAATTGTTGGCTGTTCATTTCCTATCCTTGTGATGAAATTAAGAGGGCAAAAATAATCTCTGTCTTTTCTGGATAATAGATATTTTGTTTCATCGATGACAGCAAGTGATTCAACACAGAAATGAGAAAACAGAAAACAGTGGCATCTTTCCTACGCAATTCCCAAATATAAAGCCCACATTAGAATAGCAAAAGAAGTAAGCTGAAGTTTCTGTTTTCAGATTATTGTTTCATCTTAAGTCTACACTCATGAGATTAATTCAATTTATTTGAATTAATATGTGTGACTTTCAGTCAGGAAATGGGAGAAACCCATGCATTTTCCTAGGCTGTCTTCTCTTTACCTTGAGTCACAAGATGCAAGAACTTTCCATAAATTGTGCAACCCCAAATCACAGGCGTAATTGGTTTCTTTCTTCATCCATTTCAGATATCAGCATGACTTCACCACCTCAAACTCAGTCATCAGCCCCAGTTATGGGTTGTTTCTATTTTGTTAAGCACTAGTTACTGTGACTGCAGTAGATTCTTATCTTAATGCCATGTACATTAGTAATAAGATTACAGTAATTTGACTTCCAAGGTGTTTTAAGCATCCTGTGATCAGAATCTTAGCTATTCCCCTTCCTGCTAATGCAAGCTATCCCAACTTCATCAAAAGGGATGAAAAAGTCCTCCTGTGAAATTAATGCAATCCAAATACTTACAGTAGTAAAACATAATTGTATATTTCTTCAACAATACAGTTGAATTACTATTGTTATATATTTCCTCCCTCCTCTTTAACAGAAAAAGTATAATGCAAAAAAGAAAGCGTTATAAATCAAATGTAATTGAAGTGGTGGGAAGGATATCAAAGAGTGAAATTAGTGTTAAAGTTAACAGGTTGGTATATTAACTTTAGACAGCATGGGGTAAAAAAACACAGCATCTGTCAAGTGTTTCAAGCTTCAAGTCCAATAATGCCAACCAGCATGAAGAATGGCAGGGAATGTTGGGAACTGTACTCCAAGACAGGCCTTAAAGTTATAGCTTAACATTCTGCTGAAGAGCTAATCTTACATGTAAGAGATTGCCTCTCTTCCAATAATTAATTGATCATAACAACCACCTTGTTATAGTTGTTATGGACAATCCTGTTATGATTCTGGGGATGACTTTTTCTGTCTGGAGAAGGCAGAAATATTATAACAGATACCATGCATTTACATAATTGATAAATCAGCTGTTGCATTATTGATATTTGCAGTGGTGCTGCCAGGGTTGAAAAGCCTCTTGGAAAATGGCCTCAGGAAGCTGTATACATATTCCATGCTAGATTCTTCTGCCATCTCTATAGAGAGTAATGAGAATGACCTTGACATGGAGAAGGAAGGTACATTACCAAGGCAACAAGGAGATAAACATTGCAGAAGCCCAGTTAAGGAGGGAGGGGTACAAAGATAGGCACATCCTAATTACAGATTAACATAAAATGGGAAAGAGGATATTTAGACTTGCAAGATTGTAGCCAATCTTAGTAAAAGTAGATTTAGATACACATAGAATCTATTTCTTGGTTCTGTGTACCTTTAGGGGTGGCACCCTCTTACTTTGTTGTGTAGATCAGGGAAGGAGAGAGGAGGAAGGAAACAAGGAAGAAAGTTGATTTGATTGGAAAATTTTCAAGGAAAAAACAATGGGAGAGGAAATGCAAATAGTACTAGCTACGAGGCCTATGGTCCATTTTTGGGAATTGTGTGAACCATCTGAACAGTGATCCATCACTGAATCATGAATTTGGACAGTTCTGATTTTGATATCCCAACAGTGAACAAAATGACCTCACCTCTATCTATTATCACTATTTTTATTACAATTACTATCACAACAAAATAGATTGTCAATTCCACAAATGTCTATTGGATATTTCTCTCCAATGGTTCATTTATCCTGCCTACTATCAGCATGTAGCATTCCTCCCTTTATTAAGCAGAAAGCCCAGTGAGAAAGTCTGAAATTGCTGGAAAATTTCACATCCAAAGAAGTCACATTTACTCTTCACATATGCTCAATTGTTATAGAAAAGGATATCTCAAGAAACAAACTGCTCTTTTTATATTTTCTTAACATTTATTTTAAGAATAGGATATTTAATATATCATAGGCCAACAGTTCATAAATCATATCTCTATTTAAAGCTATTTAAGTAGCCTTTGTAGCACAATGGTTAGAGTGTAGCACTGCAAGCTACTTCTGCTGCAGCCAGCTGCCTACAATTTGGCAGTTCAAATCCCACCAGGCTCAAGATTGACTCAGCCTTCCATCCTTCCGAGGTTGGTAAAATGAGGACCCAAATTGTTGGGGGCAATAGGCTGACTCTGTAAATTGCTTAGAGAGGGCTGTAAAGCACTATAAAGCAGTATATAAGTCTAGGTGCTATTGCTATTCGGAAATAACAATATTCTGCCTAACTTTATTTGGCAATGTATGAGGACAATTCACCCCCAAATTCCTTGCAGGAAAAATTCAAAGATTTTAGGAGGTGGGATTCCCCATTTAGATATGATGCAGAATAAGACAAACATAATGTTGCTTTGCCACTTTGAACCTTCCCATGTAACAGTGATTAGTCCCCCTTCAAGTAAAGGTGCACAAGATAAAATATTCTAAGAACTTTAAAAATATGAGGAAAGAGTTTTTGAGAAAGTATTTTGCACAATGAAACACAATAGCTTTTTTCACCTACTTATTTTCTATTACTTCATCACATAGAAGCTTTCCAGATCTTCTCATAATACTTGCCATATGGAATAATTTGTCAGGTATTAAACTAGGGCAAAATAATTAGGAATGAAAAAGCATTTAAGATCATTTGAGCATGCAGTGTGATAGATATCAAATTTTACAGCTGCCATGGGGGCCTTCATTTTCATTTCTGTCAGTTGGCAGTGAAAGTCTTGTCTAATTTTATAACCTCCTGATTGTTCACACTCTCTGTTCTTGAGTAATGTGAATGGCACAGCAGGAAGAGAATGAAGTACCAAAGTTAGCCTTAAAAGAAATTCAGAGAAGATCCCATAATACATCTGAACCTGAATCACAACTTTCCATCACAGTTCTATCTACCTTGGTAGGTAGAATCACAAGAATTTGATTAGAACCAAAAAATTGAGGAAAGAGGGAATAATTAAATATCTTGATTACTGTTTTTCTCAAACCATTATTTGGTATTTTGTTCTGGGGAAAAAAATTACTAATCATGGGAAAAGAACATATTCTGTGATAAATGGGACATTTAGATTAATAATGTATGTAGTAAGCTTACATATGAATAGATACAGAAAGTGGTCTTAGGCTAGAATAAAGTATTTAGCTGTTCAACTTCCTACTTCCTACTATGGACAACCCACATTGCAATTTCCAGATAGTTTTTGCAGCATCCAAGATCACCCAAATCAAAGTATGAAGGCACATGGAGAGTTGCTGAAGCCAAAAGAAAGAAATCATTCCAGGTTCCACTGAGATATCAATGGAAACACATTATTCCATCTCGCTAAAAATGATGGCATTTTCACATCACATTGAAACATTATGTGGTTATAGTTTGGTGACTTCTGCAGGTATATGAAGCCAGCCATTCCATTTTATAAATCAGATTGCAATAGGCATGAACAAGGAAATTTGTTACACTAACAATTGGCCAAAACAACCATTACTTAATGTGATGTATGAATCCAAGTGGTCTCTTAGCAGCATTTTAGGGACCAAGTGATTGAGCTGGTGACTATTTCTCAGCCATACCAATATTATAGACCTGATTTTGGTAGGGGGATGGGAAAGCATACTCAGATATGCCGCCTCCCACACCTGGAGAAGTTTGGAAATAAATCCAATATATAATGACATAACGAATAAATAAAGCTATTTATGACAAAAGGAGCATGTTTCTCTAATATATATGCATATGGCAGAGAAAATGCATGCTGCTTTTGATTTATTTTATGTTAATATATATATATATATGTTTTCTGAGGTTTTTGCCAGTAATTGTATATGGATCTTTGGTTACTTCCAATTTTATGCGGGAGAAAACCCAAATAACCAAAGATCCATGTATGTATGTATGTATGTATGTATGTATGTATGGTATTCAGCTTTGTTCGGGTATTTTCCCACGTCATTATAATGGGAAAATACCCGAACAAAGCTGAATACCATACATGTAACTACCCACGAAAATTTAAGAAAACATATACATATACATATACATATACATATATGTGTGTGTGTTTGTGTGTGTGTGTGTGTGTGTGTGTGTGTATTTGTAGATTTTCAAGGGTACAGGTATGTAGGTCTAGGTGTGTTCAGGTCTGAGATTTTTTTTCACAAACAAAAAAATCTCCACACCACAAGCCAAGCAAATACTTAGGCACAAAGAGACTCCTGATACCTCCAGCTCAAACACACCCAAACCGGGCACCCAGATGAAACCTAGCTTCCTAATAAATGACTGCCGTCCATTTACTCAAAGCCAAGCCACACTAAAAGCCTCCAATACAGGAAACACAATGTTCCCAGCCAATCAAGACAAAAAAGCACTATAAAACAGACAGAAGATATTAGAAACACCAATCAAGCAGAACACAGCAAACTCCAAGACCAATAAACACAGACCAAGACTCCCAACCAATCAGGATGAAGAAAAAAACCATTCTAACACAGCAGTAGGCTAGCACCAAATTTAAAACAGAAATGCTGTGAAAACCTGACTCACAGATGAACACAATACAGAGGCCTGAAGATGGCAGATGAGATTCTGCTGAACTGTTGCTACAACTTTAAAAGCACAACTATAATGACGTGGGAAAATACCCGAACAAAGCTGAATGCCACACATGTAAGTACCCACGAAAACTTAAGAAAATATATATATATATATATATATATATATATATATATATATATATACACACACATACATACACACACACACACACACACACACACATTCTGTCTCACTTCTAGCCACAAGTGAGAGTCCAAATGTCCCGAAGAAATAAACACGAACAAATAATACCAGAAATCACAGAGTTAACTTGTCTCTATAATCATCGTTGGCAGCTTTCCCAGAAACTGTTTTCAAGCCGAGATAACGCGAGATAAATCAGGAACAGGAACAGAGGGCTTCTTCAAAGCTGCGCAGTAATTAACGAAGTTTGATCCAGACAAGGGCCATTAACTAACACGCCTCCTTATATTCCCTGGAGGGGCGTGTCAGTCTGTCTAATTAGTCTCTGATTTGATGTTTCTTTTCAAATTGTGCTTGACATCTCAACCTACGTCTAGTTCTTGCATCAACCCAACATTCGTCATCACTCAAGGACTCTGGTATGTTCTGTGGATCAGCTGCTGACACCTGAGGCATGATTGAAGTGGAAGGTTCTGGAGAGGGGGGAGTTTCCGACACTCCCTCATCCTCCTGGCTCACGTCTGCATCTCTCATTAGAGCAGGCTCCAATTCCAATGCCAAACCCTCCTCATCACTCGACCCTGTGTCTTCTGATACATCAGATTCGAAGTTCACAGCAGGCTCAAACCTTTCAGTCACAACATATGTGTGTGTGTGTGTGTGTGTGTGTGTGTGTGTGTGTGTTTGTTTTCTTAAGTTTTTGTGGGTACTTACATGTATGGTATTCAGCTTTATTCGGGTATTTTCTTACGTCATAATAGTTGTGCTTTAAAAGCACAACTATAATGATGTAAGAAAATACCCGAACAAAGCTGGATACCATAGATGATAGATAGATAGATGATAGATAGATAGATAGATAGATAGATAGATAGATAGATAGATAGATAGATAGATAATAAAATTGGTGGCATGATCATAGCTAGAGAGTTCTTTAAATCTGGACATCCAATCTGGAATAGAACAGAAAAATAGTTTGTAGTCTCTTCAGGACAAGGACTATTTTTATTTTGCTCAGACTACTTAATAAATGGTGATAATTCTTGGTGTCACTGCATGAAAAACAATATGAAGTCAAGCAAAGTAAGTAAGATAAAATGCATGTATAAGTTTAATTGCTATATATGACATTAATCCTACATCAACTGCATGATTTACTTTTCCCCCTCTGGGCCAAAATTTAAGAAGCTAATTGTCACCATTAAGCCTTAAATTGCTTTTTGCAAAATTATTTGAATCTCTGTCTTGTTTTATTTAATTCTATTAGCTCCTTGATCCACTTTGGTACAATGGACATCAAGCTAGGAACTAGGGGGTGGTGAGTTCTGGTCCCTCTTTAAGTACAAAGCAAACTGGACAATCTTGGGCCAGTCCTTCTCTCTCAGCCCTAGGAAGCAGGCAATGTCAAGCCATTTCTAAGGACAGGCTTCAACAAGCACTACAATATTGTACTTTATTGCTGTGGAATACAGTAACAAAATCTTGAATTTCTGGCAGAGGTTCTTTCTTCCCCACCATTGTATGTAAGATAATCAAGGCAGGGTAATACTGAGTTTCTTTCTCACCCAGTTTTCTCTTTCAGGGCTAAGCTTGTGTTCACATAACTGCTTCTTTGTGCTCCTTTGCAGATTCTAGAAAACAAGCTAAGCAATCAGCAAACAGGTTACAAGAATAACTGATTTTAGAAGTGTGGCCATATTACAGCAGCAAAGGAGAGAAAAAAGATCATAGAGGGGGTTTCCTCTTTCACAACTTACTTATTTATTTTTTGGGTGGATGTATTGCTGTATTTATTGCTTGATATACTTCCTCTAGTTTAGTTTTAATGTTTAATGTTTGTACTTTAATCATAGACCTACACATTTTCAGGGTGATGGGAATGGCACAATAATCAAGGTCCCAACTTATATGTGTCTACTGACACATTCAAAAGGGGCAGGATTTTGAGTACATAAAAAATCATTAGTTTAGGAAATTGCAGGGTTGAACAACATCATATTGTTGCATTGAGTTAGATAATTGCTTCCCAGGGTTTCCTGTTGATCTCATATCCATGGTAGGTCAACTCGAAGAAACATTACCATGATTGTTTTGCTTTTTGTTGACTTGAAACACAACATCGACATACTGAACCCTTTGGGTTAGCACAATTATATGATGTGCTAAGAAAGCATTGTTTGTATAGCATAATAGTGAGTTCACACAAGATAGCAATCCAGGTCAACAGACTCCAGATCGCTAATTGTAATGCATAGTTATCTTAGGGTATTTTAACAAATAACAGCAAGAATTATATAGTCTATAAATCCTGTCAGCATTGGAAAAAGTGTAGCTTTTATGAACAGACACACAGAGAGACAAATTGATTTATTAAACACATTTGTACACCATTACAATCAAAATTAATTTGATGGATCACACAGAATATAAATAGGCAAATACAAAATATCTGACAATCAGATATAAAACAAACATTAATTAACAAACAATGAACAACAATCAGACTGAAACAAGAAAAAGGAAATGCTAAGAATGTCAAAGAAAAAAGAAGGCGGCAAACTCAGGGCAAAAGCCTCCAAAACAGCTCCGTCTTCCAATAATTTCTACATCATTAACCAGGTAGTTTTGCTCTAGATAATGGCCATGAAAATGGGAAAAAAGCAATACTGTAAGAATGGCTAAATGTAAAAAAAAAAAAACCCATGATTTTCAAAAGTCCCTTGAAAGGGAAGTAAAAAGGTAACAACAAATATTAGGGGGGGTTCATTTTGAGTATTTGTATTCAAGACCTATATTCAGAATGTCAACAATTGTGCATGCATATTTGTATGAGAGAAATGCTCCTTTGTTCCTATTTTCTTCACAAAACTGCTATGTCAGAGTCACTTGATCTGAGTCTCCAGGTCTACTTTTATCTCCAAAGGCTTATTTGTACCCTCTAGACCAGTGTTGGTGAAAGCGGAGCGTGTGTGAGCGGGGAGGATCAGTAACCAGAAGAGCAGCTCCCTGGTACACATGTGTGTGCACCAGAAACTGGAAGAGCAGCTCCCCAGCGCATGTGCATTCAGGAGCATAAGAAACTGGAAGAGCAGCTCTCCTGCATGCATGCACATGCTGGGAAGCTGAGCTTCCAGTTTCCGGAATGTGCATGAGCATGGCCACTTGCTCTTCTACTTTCTGGTGCTCCTGTGTGTGTAAAGACCAGCTGGCTGGTGCACATGCACAAGCTGTAACTCGGAAGAGCAACGGGTGATGGCTGGCATGCCTGGAAAGTTGGCTCTACATGCCACTTCCGGCATGCATGCCATAGGTTCGCCATCACAACTCTAGACACCTTCAGAAGATGTTATCAACTCAACATTTTGAAACTGATGAAAAGGGATGTATTAAATATAACAGGACAAAAATTGAGTAAATAAAATTGTGATTTAATATAAATGAAATCTAATGTAATCTTTGTCTCACCAACCTACTTTTTTTCACCAGCAGGAAATAAAATGCAGGATGAGCCCTTGTCCAAGAAAGGGTTAGTGCCCTTGTTCTTTGTAATTATGTACTATGTATTTATTTATAATATGTCAACAGTTGAGTATATATGGAAGAATGTATGGGATTTTTTTTTTTCAATTCTTTTATGGTGGCTATAATTTATAAGCATAAATTCATCTAATTCCCCCTTCTTATCACTATGAACGATCGTACATTTCTACTTATCATGGCCTGTAATTCCCAATGGTCCAAGAAAAATTTTATTAACATTTTATTAGAAAGCCATCTAAACTGTCCTGTAGACCTCAAGAGCTCTCTCTGATGGCAAATGCCCCAGCTCTTGGAATTGCTATCCTTTGTGTTTTGTGTTGTGGTGATGCATTGCTGTTCCTGTAAAAAGAATGATAATATTGCCATTATGATTGCATCCCAGATTTTAGGTCAAGCCTATGCCTGTTTTTTTTTTTAAAATCATCACATCTCAGTTTATTCCATGGGAAGAACTTATGTAATATTATGTTCCAAGTCTACCACCTATTTGAAATCTATATGTTTTGCTCACTCACTATGAAATTAAGTGACTCAATATATGCTGTTCCAGTGACAAGGTATTCATTAAAGCACAGTGCTGATTAATTTGGGCTATTGTCTCAGAGGCTTCCCATCCCCCCCATTTCCCTTTGGCATAGGAATAGTCCTAGCTCAGGACCATGTAAGGTCAAATTCAGTTAACAAACTCTTCAGTACAGCATAGTAGTAGGAACTAAGACCTAATAATCCTTTAAGGCATGATTGAAAGCCATTTAAGATCCATAATGCTGTTTTAGCATTTTTTGTTTCTGCCATATAATCACTGAAGGACAAATGTCTTTGTGAATTGGAATAGATTCCACAGATAACCCTGGGCAATTATGGCTTCACTGGTGCTGTAAATGGGAGGGAAAGGTCTTCAATCTACTGCCACCTAAAAATCTGATGGGTTTGCTGCTGCTAAGAAAAAAGTGGGGTTAGCAAAGCCACCTCTTTCTGGTTCATAGAAAGCTTCATGTTCTGAAGTAAAAAGGTAAGGTAAAAAGAAATGGAGATATAAGTGCTATTGGCTACTAATAAAAGTCTGAAGAAACTTACCATTTTTCCTCTGGCACATTGAACAAGCAAATTTTCACACACACACACACACACACACACACACCCGAAGGTTGTGCTTTTTCCTTCTATTGTGCAAAATATAGTGTTCCAAATATATCCTCCATAGGGAAGATTTCAAAATGGAAACAGAAATAGGAGCAGACTAGAATTGAATAAAAATGGAAAGTTAAATGCTTTTTCAGAAGTAAAGGCAAGGTTTCAGCAAATAAGTGTAGATATATAACATTGAAGTTGGACTACCGAAATGTATTGCAGAGCCCCTTGAGAAATAGTGCTAATTTTATTTAAATTATTCTAATTTTCTGCATGGGTTGAAGCTTCTGTCAGCTTTACTTTAGGCAAAATTCAATAATAACTCAAAAAACTATATGAAACATCATGATCTCTCCTGCAAAAAAAATTATATAAAACTAAATTTTCTATATATTGTCATGGTTTAACAAAGTTGCTTTGAGAGTCTGATTTAACAGAGAAATCCAAATGCTAAAATCATTTTATATAATATTCATATAGTAACAGTTGTCATAACATTTGGTTCTAGAAAAGAACACTAATGGAATCATTAATGGACTGGATATAAATCTCTGTACATACAGTATCCATATAGAACTACTGTACAGAGGAGAAGTGGAGTCTTATAGTAGAATTTACACCTGAGTTTGAGCAAAATTAACCCTCCCTTTATAAATAAGGGATGGGGTCTAGCTTGCTGTAGTTGCACCAATCAAGGAAGAATCTTTCATAAGTGTAACTTTTTAATCTAAACTGAGTTTCATCTGTAAACAAAATGTTAGGTCTCCTTTTCTATATGTTTTGAAATTTTTGATGTTCAACATATCCGAACTGTTTCTTTTTGTTTATTTTTCTGCTGATAGTTGCACCATCCTGTTCATAAGTTCTCCTTGAACAAAGTATTCCAACTCTGCTAGCTTCAGTAATTCTCCTCTCCCCCACCATCTTCATTATCAAAGTTCATGCTTGCTGAAGCAGGAATCTTATTCTGTATTGATTTGCTGCTAACTGGCACTAGTTTGAGCATAAGGTACTGACAATTTGGCCACCCAGGCTCTTGTTTGGAGAAGTTGGTTGGGAGCAGCTATGAAGTCTCCATTACCTCATAAAATTCCACCCAGCCCCCATTGCTCTATCTTTCTCTTTCTATCACTGTTCCAATATGGGATCAATCTCTTCACCCTAGATCCTCTTCGGCATTTAATTCAATATTTTTAGCCTTGTATATGTTCTAAGGAAACAATATACAAAATATCAACTTGCCAAGAACAGAGCTCACCACTGCATATCAATAGAAGAACTCAGCCTGAAATTTTCTCAGTTTGTCTTACTCTGTTCCTAACTCGTTAGCCCAAAGATTATCCCATGCATATGCCTCCCACAATGCCTTCCCTGCTCCCTATATACTCCTATCATTAGTTCACTGACTGCAGAGGTAAGGAGCTTCTGTCACCACCCATTTTCACAATCTGGAAGATGCTGTTACCTTTCCTTCCTGTTCCTCCCCCTGTGAGCAAGACCATGTTCAAATTTACTCTCTCCTTTCTGATCTCATTCCTAATTCATTGAATCAATGTTATTCCCATTTCCACATTCCACTATGATAGTGACAGTTTCAAGAAAACTTCAGAAAAGCCATCTGAAACCACTGACTCTTCTCTCATCACTCAGTCCTAAATCATCCATTTTTCTTTCACTGTCCCAGTGATTACCATTCTCATTGGTATTTGCTGGTAACAAATAATAACATATGCAGATTTGACACTTACTTTAGAAATTAATACAGATCTAAATTTGTGCATTTGCATTTAGAGGATAAGGCAAAAACCATGAAGTATTTTTGTTTTATTCTCTGAGGGTGATGTTATAGATTTGTTCAGGAACAAAAAAGATTTCACAGCAATATCTTTGCAAGGCAATTATAATCTGCAGTAGAATGATGAAGTGTTGCATAAATAGATGAATTTCCAGACATTTAAAAGTGAGATGCCTGTGAAAAAAAATGTATGTACATGTTTACAGAAAAACCATATGCTATCCCACCATTTGTTGTAATGCAAAGAAGCTTTCCCACCCACAGATTGTATTTGCAGATTGGATTGTGAAACAAGCCTTTATGGTATTGTGTTCTCAGATGCTATCTTCATTAAAACTTTACAGAACAGTGCTTCTTTTCTTTCAATTTCTTTTTTTCCTGCAGCTCCATTTGGTATCTAAGGAAGATCTCCATCAACATTTGCCATGTTTTTAAGTCCTGATCCCTGAGTTGGAATCTGCTTGAATAAATATTTACTCAGTGACCAAAATTGCAAACAAATAATTGTAAATTTCCTTTTTAAAATAAAGGAAAAATGAAACAAGGAGAAATATTACAATTAGTGGTGGGTTCATCAATGTATAATTAAAGTCCATTGAATTTTACTGGCAGTATAGAAAAATTTAGCTGCAATCAAGGAGATGGGAGTTGTACTGATCTTATGACAACAATCCTACACAAAAAAATCATGTGCCATGTTAAGACACACACTCACAACTACACCCACTTACTGCAATATAGACACACACACAAACACAATGCAAAAAAAGAAAAAAGAAATGTGTATGTATGTACAGTATTTATACATACACACATTTTATTTTAATTAACTGCAATTTCAGTATTTTCCATGTAGTCTATAACTAAACTCTATCTATCACCCACCCACCCCCCTCTGTGTGTGTGTGTGTGTGTATGTATGTATGTATATATATCTAAAATACCTAAGAGGGTTAAATCAATTTTATGGTGTTAAGTGCAAATTACTGAATAGTATTTGGCTGACTTTGGACACAGACATGGAGTCAGACTGATCTGATAATAGCATTTTAAGATAAAACAAATCAGAATGACCAGGGTATTTCATAAAATGTGGAAATAATAATGTGCTTATAAATAGAGCATGGCATGTTCCAGTGATTTAATTATTTCACCACCACATGGTTTCAGTCTTTGTTCAATTGGGATATTTTTGTATTTTCCTTTAATAATGGTAGTTGGAACGGCATTGAATCTGGTTAAAGAAAGGGTTCTTCTGAATTTTGGGATTCTTATGCAACTGAGATATCTGGGTAGTTGGAGAGAATGTGCAGAGTGTCTCAAGAAGGTATTTCTGAGTAAGGCTGAGAAATTATTTTGCAGCTCTAAATCAATGGTCCACTATCTAAGATCAGTTAGAGCCCACTCATAGCCCATTACGGTGATGGTTGGCCATGATTATAGCCAAAGAGTTGTACTTTGGCTTCTATTGCCTGGCTCTAAGGTCACTGAAAACTGTTAATCATCATTAGAGGTCAAACCAACTGGAAAGAAGAGAACCAACTGGAAAGAAGAGAATTTTAAGTCAGCGGGCAAGATGTAAATCCAGGAAGATATTTCAATTTTGAGACAGTCAGCTTCATGATGAAGTACTGTGTTTGAAACATACAGAGGTGCTTGACAGATGATTCTGGGAAATTTGGACTGAACCAGAGGTGGTATTCAGTAGGTTCTGACCAGTTCTGGAGAACTGGTACCAGAAATTTTGAGTAGTTCGGAGAACCGGCAAATACCACCTCTGACTGGTCCCGCCCCACCTATTCTCTGCCTCCTGAGTCCCAGCTGATCGGCCGGGTCATCTTTTGTTCAGCACAGGAGAATGGAGCTGGAAAGCAGGTTAGTAGGGTGGGAAGGAAATGGGAATTTTGCAATAACCTTCCCCCTTCAGTGGGGAGGGAATGGAGATTTTACAGTATCCTTCCCCTGGAGTAGGGTGGGAATGGAGATTTACAGTATACTTCCCCTGCCACGTCCACCAAGCCACACCCACCAAACCACGCCCACAGAACCAGTAGTAAAAATTTTTGAATACCACCACTGGTCACTGAACTCTTTCCAAGGGAAGGAATGGCCTGTAGGGGCCCAACTGAGCTCCAAAAGGAACTGGAATCAAATCTTAGCTGAGAACACTTTAATCACTGCAGTTATATACTGGGTTCCTTTGGAGAAGTAAAAGGAATGTTTTGATATTTCTTCCAATATTTGATTTGCTCTTAATGATTTTCTGTTCAGAGTTTCATAATCTTGGAGAGCTGAAGCAAAGTCTGTCTTTGAGAGGCTAGCTAAACAATTGTCTCATGATTTCAGCTGTACCATTTTTGCCAAGGGATCTCAATTGGTTATACCCGGAACAGCATATTTCAATTCTAATAAGACTATGGGGCTGATGCTATTAAAGAACATGCAGCTGGCTTAAAAACAAGAAGTAGATATTAAAACCAAATAAAACTAACTGCTAAAAATAAATGCTTACAAAAAAGTGGAAAGCTGGAGATATTTTTATAATTAATTATGAGGTTCTTGATTTTTTTGAAATTGAAATTTATTCTAAATTAAGGCATAAATGTATTCTCAAAAGGCCAACAGTAGTCACAGTTCTGAAGCATATCAAATGAATAGATAGTTCAGTGAAAATAAGCAAGTCTTCCATGGTTTATGACAGAAGAGCAAAACATGGAGACTCAGGGATTCATTTAACCCCTAGGAACTATGTATATGGCCTACTAATTGATTCAAAACTTCCCCCAAAACTGTAATTTGATAATATCCCAAGAAAATTATTCCCAGTTTATTTGCAAAACAAATATTGGAGACTAATTTATCAATTATATTTAATTACTGATTCAAATACATTAAATTAAATTGATTTGACCTCAGTCACTTTTTTTGGCCTGGATGCTGCCACTTTTTGACAGCTCCTACCACAAAGCATAGCCTAAGCATGTTGTGCAAACTGATAAAAGAACTCAAAATGTCAGTTTGTAATCTAAAATGTTAATTATGGTTGTATCATATTTTCACATAGTGGCATATCCTGATTAGGAGGTAAGAGTTAATGCAGTTTTCTAAGCTGGGTGTTAAAGAAAACTGTGATTCAAAGAAACCAGGTTTACTTTATTGTATATATCTTAGTTCATGGGGACAAAATATGAGCATCAAATTCATTCTATGTCAATAAACTATAAATTACCAGCCCAAAGTCTTTATATCTGAACTAGGAATGCTTTTTTGATATGCTTTATTTTACTTCATTATTATTATACAACATAGAACATATAATAATGAGGTTGGAAGGTCCCTTGGAGGTTTCCTGTTGTCCATGGCAGGAGACCATTCTGTACCACTTGGTACAAATGGTTGTCCAATTTTTTTCTTGAAAACCTCCAGTGATGGAGCTAGAGTCATTTTGAGAGTTGACAGGAGCACTCATTCTACTCCCTCATCAAAATCATTTATGAAGATGCTAAAGAGTACTGGGCCTAAGACAGATCTTTGAGGTACCTGACTGTATGCTTCCTTCCTTCATATAGATGTAGTTCCATTAAGGACTACCCACTGATGCAGTTGATTAGCCAGTTGACTATCCATCTCACGATGATACTGTCTAGCCCACATTGTTCTACTTTACTAAGAAATAGACTGTGGTCTATTTTGTCAAATGCCTTACTGAAGTCTAAGTAAACTATGTTCATAGCATTTCCCTTATCCACTTCTTTGTCAAAGAAGGCAATAAGGTTTATGTGATATGACCTGTTTTGACAAACCCATGCTGACTTCTAATAATTTTCTCATTTGTTTTTACATGCTGACAAATACACTGCTTAATTATCTTTTCCAGAATCTTCCCAGGCATTGATGTCAGGCAGATTGGTCTGTCCTTTGAAAGCTCTAAAACAGTGGTTCCCAACCTTTTTTTTGCCCCGCACTCCTAAAGAAATTTCACTCGAACCTCGCACCCCCTGAAATTTAGACTTTAGGAACTATTGAACGCGTTAAATATATGGTAGGATTGAATCTTTTCAGCTATGTATGTGACAGCCACTAAATAATGATACTTAACTCTAAAATGAAAACAAAGTTAAACCATTGCATAATAAATAAAAATGCCAACATATAGCCAATATCCTATTATTTACCTGGACTTTTCTCGCACCCCCTGGAATATCATCTCGCATCCCCAGGGTGGGAACCCCTGCTCTAAAAGGTCATCTGAATTTTGGTTTCCATTTGATGTTCCCTCTGTTCCATTCAGACTTGTTTTCCCATGCATTTCTTTCCTATATTCATTGACACACAAAATTGTAGTGTTTTACATTCAATTTGAATAAGTTTGATGAAGTGTTAATACCAGTTTATAATGACCTGGTAAGACCACACTTGGAATATTGTATCCTGTTTTGATCACCATGATATAAAAAAGAGATTGAAATGCTAGAAAGAGTGCAGAGAAGAGCAATAAAGGAAATTAGTGGTCTGGAGGCTAAAACACACAAAGAAAGGTGAATGGTTGCAGGAATTGGTATATCTAGTTTAACGAAAAGAAGGACTAGAGGTGACATGATAACAGTGCTCCAATATCCAAGAAGTTGCCATAAAGAAGAATGGGTCAACCAATTTTCCAAAGTACTTGAAGGTAGGAGAAGAAGAAATGGATGGAAACTAATCAAGGAGATAGCCAACCTAGAACTAAGGAGAAAGTTCCTGTCAGTCAGAACAATTTATCAGAAGTTTGCTTTAGATTGGGAAATTATTGTTTCACTTCAGAGCTCTCCAAAATCTACCCTCTGTTCAGGACCATACTGAAATCTATCAGTAATTATTTTAATTAAGCAATGTTCTAGAATATATTTGCCACTATCAAGAATTCTTCCTGTGAGAAAAAAAATGACACAAAGGCAAGAAATAAAAAGCTTGTGTTGGTCTTTCACATCCATTTCAATTTACTCTTATAGCAATTTAATAATCTTTCTCTCTCTTTCTCTCTCTCTCTGTGTGTATGAGAATGGAGCATAATTTTGAACTAATTAGAAAATGCAATTTGTTTTGCTTCTCATTCATCTTTTAAAAATACATACAGATTCTTAATCAGGCTCAGTTTATGTAATGCTTTACAACATATGACAAGAGTGATATGGTTGTCTGTGATACAAATATCACTGGTGACATAAAGTGAAAAGAAAACATTATGCAATACTCATAATCAAAGTGGCATGTGGGAGGAAATATATTAAATTAGGGGTAGGGTATTGCATTTGATATAGTCACAGGCAATATTCATCTGATATTAACAATGGCTTAGTCTAAGTGTGCAGAAGCACTTATTTACCAAACAGTCCCATTGAATGAATTTACCACCAAACATGAGTAGAATTAAACAACAGCATCTCACCTATTTTTTTTGTAAATTAAAACTAGGTAGCTAAACTAAACTTCCGGGTTGCCAGGCTTAGGCGACAGCAGGGATTCGCATCTCTCCGCGATCCCTGCTGTGCTCGCCATCTTGGTGCCTCCGATCCTGATGGATCTGGAGGATAAGGCTGCCCTGTAGAGGCAGCCGAAGATAGGGGGGATCTGGGAAGGGTTTTGGGGGTGTTGCAGACCCCCTCCTCACCCAGCTTAACCTCCTTTTCTCAAGGTGGTGGAGCGGCGGTCAGCAATGACCGCCACAAAGAAGCCGGCAGCTGGAAAAGATTGTGCTGGAGGAAGAAGGAGAAAGAAGATTCAGAAATGAAAGTGCTGGCTGAGCCGGGAAAATAACAACTTTTAAAACCCTGGAGTGGAATTGTTTATTGCTGAAAGATACATTGTATCCCTAAGAAGAGAAAAGTGGCGGAGAAAGCTGTCAAGGGACAACTTTCTTTCTATTTACTCTCCCACCCCACAGAAATACTAAATGCAGAACTGGAAAATATATTTGGGCACCGAAGGTATTTTAATTTGAAAACTACGACAGAAAGGACTTTGGACTTTGGACTTAACAGCTTCAGAAATTGGAAAGCCCGTATTGGAGGTATGGATTTCTGAGCATTTAAAGGGAAATAGCTGTTGTAAGTGGGGGGAGAGGAAAAAAAAACTTTTTGGAGCAGAGCTTGAAAAAGGAGGAAATTGCCGAGAACTTTAAAGAAAGATACATTTTAATGGGAACCTTTTGATTAATCAGTAACCCCAGAAAGAGATATTGAAGAAGGAAAAAAAGCACTGAAAGAAATAGTTTACTTGGATTTTTTAGTGACTTTGGAATTCTTTTGGAATTACTCTTGATTAAAAATACTTGGGTGGTTGTTTTTGAAGAAGTCTTTCTCTTCATGATGGCATTGCTTTTGGATGAATTAAAAACTCAATATCAAAAATATAAGAAAGAAGAGCAAGATGGAAAAGATACTTTGGGCACCCTTTTTCAATTTTTAGAAATGGCGGTAAGCACTTATGAAAAATTGACTGCGCAGCAGGACGATTGGAACAAAGAAGAAGAAGAAGCCATCTTGGATGAGCAATGGGTTCTCTTTGGGGAGGAGGAGGAAGAGGAAAAGAAAAAGGGGATTTTAAGGGCAGAGAAAACAATCCAAAAGGAGAAAAATGAGATGAAAGGTGGATATAAGGTTAGAAAACAACAGAAAGGGGGTAAGCAGAAGAAGAAAAGGGAGGAGGAGAGACAATGGGGTAAAAAAGGCAAGGAGAAAAATAAACAAGAGAGAAAGGAGGGGATGAAAAACCTTAATGGTGGGAAGCAAGACTTAAAGAAACAAAATCTATTTAGAGACAATGGGTAAATTTAATTGAAAAAGGGATCCTGGAAGGTACATAAAAATGTGTTTTTATATGTGTATTTAGAGTAAGATCTGTATTAGTATATATGATTAGCTTTTTTATGGTATTTATGGTGGGTTATAGGCTTTCAGTTTGTAATTGTAGTGTACTTACTTTTCTTATAAAGTTTACTGTGTAATTTTAGAATGTGCTAACCAGAATCTCAATATAATTTAAATGTTATATTAAGCATTATTAAGTTAGGGAAAAGAGTCAAAGGCGTTACTCTAATTAGTGTACAGGAGAAGTATACCTAAAGAGAAAAGATGAATGGATAACTGGAAAAGAATAGACAAAGAATGATAAGTATTATGAATTGTATTGAGATAAGATAAATAAAATAAAACTAAGAAAGATAAAAGAGGGAAGAAGCAATATAGAAAATTGAAAATGGTAATAAGATATGGAATGACATATAAAGTAAATATGATTTTTGAATTTGTGTCTGTGCGAAGAGTTTTAACCCGGGATTAAGCAGCTTTCAGAAATGATGTTTTTTATGTTCTATGTTATGTATGTTTGTGTATTTTTTTTTTTAAAGGCAAAAATTTTGACTAGTAAGAAATATAATCTGGACAATAGAATGAAAAGGAGAAATTGGGATAAGATATGAAGTTGAGCAGATAATGTAAATATACATATTACATTTGGCATGTTTTACTGGTTCTCCCAGAAAGATTTTTTATGTTAATATGCCTTGATTGTTTGTATGTTTTGTAAAGTCAATAAAATTTGTTTTTTTAAAAAAAACTAGGTAGCTAAACAATAACAGCTTGATATAGTTTCACTAAAGAAGAATACCACATTTCCAGGAATAAGTTCCCTCTATTCTTGCTTTTACAGTATGTATCTTACATAGCAAGTCTTCTCTTTGAGGTTAAATAATCAAATAAATACACCCTGAAGTGTTTCCTTTCTACAATAACTTTGAAATTTCTTTGTTTTATTGCTATGACAGAGCAATGCAAGCCATATCCTCAGAGTATATCATGACACTCTTGTATTAGATGTGATCTGTCTATTCATAAACACAAAATATCTAAAAGTTCCAGATTGTCTCTTTCATATTATTTTTCTGAAATCTGACATAACTTTTTAAAGAAAATTTGTTCTGCTTCACAAGGTTTCGAATAAGAAAATTTGTTTGTTTAACAGAGGAAGTGGGTAGTAGAAAGCAAAGTGAAAAATATGGAATTTCCTGTGAGGAACTGTAAAGAATTAATCATTTGGATTTAACAAAATCCAGATCCCTTGGCTTCACATTCGATCAAGGAACAATGGCAACACAATAACTGAATTTTTACATTTTATTAGATTAAGTTAAACTTGGGATGAATAGATAGGATAGTTTATGACTCAGCATTTTTGCAAATTAGAGTTTTGGGCATATTAGCATTATGTGTTCTTTCAATGCAAGAATACTATAATGATAAGCTGAATGTTGTTGTTGTTGTTAGTTGCAAAGTCATGTCTGACCCATTGCAACCCCATGGACAACATTCCTCCAGGCCTTTCTGTTTTCTACAATCCCCCAAGTCCGTTTAATCTCACACTGACTCCATCCAGCCACATCATTCTGTTGTCCCCTTCTTCTTTTGCCCTCAATCGTTCCCAGCATAAGGCTCTTCTCCAGTGAGTCCTTCCTTCTCATTAGGTGACCAAAGTATTTGAGTTTCATCTTCAGGATCTGGCCTTCTAAAGAGCAATCAGGGTTGATCTCCTCTAGGACTGACTGGTTTTATTGCCTTGCAGTCCAAGGACTCACAGGAGTCTTCTCCAGCACCATAGTTCAAAGGCCTCAATTCTTTGGAGCTCAGCCTTCCTTATGGTCCTATTTTCACAGCCATACATTGCAGCTGGAAAAATCATAGTCTTGATTATACACACTTTTGTTGGCAGGGTAAGGTTTTTGCTTTTTAATATGCTGTCTAGATTTACCATAGCTTTCCTCCCCAGGAGCAAGCGTTTTTTAATTTCATGGCTGTAGTGCCCATCTGTGGCGATCTTGGAGCCCTGGAAAATAAAATCTGTCACTACCTCCATTTCTTCCCCATCTATTTGCCACGAACTGAGAGGGCCAATGCCATGATGTTAGTAAGCTGAATTTAGGGGTTAGTATATAATTGCAATGGTATGAAGTGATGAACTTGGAAACCGGAAAAAGAGTCATAACCTAGATAATGCTTCAATAAACTAAATTCCAGTTTGAAGTAGGAGGGGGTGACAAAAGGGGACATACCTAGTTTTGGAAAGAGTAAAAGTAAAGAAAGGGAGGAGTATTTTCAGACCTTCAAGATTCTGTTTTTGCTTCCTTTCAATAAAGGTAGAGCTAGTTGTGACATTTGCCTGGATTACATGAAAGGGCTAAGAGTTATATTAATATTTTAAATACTACTTATCTTTTTAGAAAGGCTTTCCAAGTTACTTACTTGTAGTATGTCTTTTATGTACCACGATAGAGTGCACAAAGTTGTGCTATTCTATGTGATTGCAATGCATGCTTTTGTCTCTCTTTCTGAGCTAAGCTTATGAGATCATTTCTTCCTCTGGTTCCTGAACTTCAGTTGCCTATTAAGCCGGCTTCTTGCTTGGTCTCATGGCTCCTCTTTAGTAGACTGGAAGTAAGGAGTAATAAGTAAACAAGGCTCTGATCCATTTTTATTTGAGTTGCAGGTTGAGAGAAAGAGTCAGACCATGAAAGTCAGGGAGTTTTTCTTCTCTACTTTTATAGGGTGAAATTTTGTGATGAAGGAATTTTGTGATGTAGAACCTGTTACAACTTGAACTTGGGCAGTGATTTTTATTCCTTATTTCCAGTGTTTTTGAATCATGTGTGTCATTTTCAAAATCTTACAGGGAGCAGAATACACAAAGGGGGAGGGAAGACTTTCCCATTGAGAAAACATATATTTGTAATCTACTCAGAGAACTCCAATTATTGGGTAGATTAAAATACAGCATAACAATAACTCTACTCAGATAATCACAAAAGATAAATTAGAAACACACACACAAACACACACACACATACACACAAACATGTTTAGCAGAAAGAGGTGTGATATTTGATGGAATTTTCAGTATGATGAAAATTTCAGGCTATGATACATTAGTGCTTTCACATTTAACCCAGCTGTTGAACTGGATATTGTTGCAAACTTCCCAATATTTTAATCTTAGTATTATTTTATACTATACTCCAATATGGGATATACAGTATAAACTTTCCTTTGGTCTATCATAAACATAGGCAGTGGTGACTGTTGAAGCAATTTGCTTTTATCTTTATCTAATTTCTTTTGAAGGTTTTCAAAATAAAGAATTGCTTCTGTTTTGTGAATTTAAAACCTTGATCAGATCCAACAGGCTAATTAATGTTTCTCTGTGATGCTCAGAGAAACTGTCTAATATATAATACCAATTGCTATCCATGTCATTTAACCCCATAATCTGTCAATGAAAGCCTGCAAAAATATAATTAAATGTAGAATTTACATTTCACTACCATGATTAATAATCAATTGCCTTTACCCCTGTAAGTAAAGTAAGTATTTTTTTTTTTAATTGTATACTTTCAGGGGCCAACAGTTCATGGTGAGACAGTCTAGTTTCTTTGTTCTGATTCTGGAATGATGGACAGATTGAAGGCATAGTCATAAATATCTTGACCTTAGGTTTACTACACAGCAGAAATAGATTCAAAATGAGTTACCTTGACAGCTCAGTCCATATATCTCAGTCCCAGTGTCCAGTAGCATCAATAGCTTTAGGGGGAAGAGATAATATAACTATCAGGAATAGTGCTAAGAGTGTTGGAAGGCATTCTAGATGCCTCTATAAATATCCCACTGTTGGTATCTTGTGACATCCCAGAAGTATAGATTAGGCAGATTTGGCCATTTTTCTGCCAAGTAGGACTTTGTACTTGATCACAAATTGGTCTGATATATTTTTTCATGTATGATAGCTAAGAAAAAGACCACAATAAAAAAAAAGAATGAATAATCAGTTAATGGACCACTACTCAATAAGTATATGCAAGTAATGACGTAAGTTTGGACAAGGATTTGAGAGCATTTCAGGTGCCTTCAAAAGCAAATGCTGAACCCTAAGAAACCTCAATATTTTTTGTCTTCCTCATGGAAGAAAAGGAAGGAAAATACTTATTTAGCCAGGAGAAGACAAAGAAATGGATAATCAGGAAGTGTCTTCCTCTTCCCCATTCTTCCCAAGTATTTCTCCCTCCCTCCACCCCCATTTCTGTCAGTGTGTTGATGTGTGTTTGTGTGTGTGTGAGAGAGAGATGGATTTATCATATTTTATTCAAAATGAAGTTACATATTAAATCTATAGGAAAAAAGCAGAGCAGAGCTGTGTATCAAGTCATTTGGAAAATATTTTGAGAAACAGAATTAAATCCAAACAAAAATATGCTTAAATTAATATTAATGAAAATAAATAGGTTGGTAAAGAATTTGTGCAATTGACTTTACTATATCTTTCAATTAATAGATTATGCTATCTCATGAATTCTCTTTTTTGTTTTAGAAATCCAAAACCTATATTTTAAAGTTCATATTACATTAATGAGGCCTAACTAACAAACAAGCAAATGAATTACATGTTAGTGGCAGGCAATAAAGAATATATACGCAGTGGTTAAAACAAGCTAAAAGATGAAAGAAAAAGAAGGTGACCAAAAGAAGATGACCAGCTTCTCATTTTTCAATTATAAGCAGATTTCAAAAATAGATAAAGAGAATCAGTTATTCAATATTGGTAGATTTCTTTCCATCTATGTTAAATAATTCTCTTTGTAAGCTGAAAGTTCTTCATTAAATGTCAAATTTCATATTCTGAGAGTATAAATAATCACATTTACATCTTTAATTAACATACCATCTTTACTCAAAGCCTTATTAACTTATAACTTGAAACCCAGAGGGAACCATGATTAGACACGACTAAGTTCATATGAGCCATAAATCTATGAATTTCTTATATCACCAGCACAAGAAATCTAACAGCCAACTTTTAAAACATTCTTTGAGGACTTTATTAAAAAAATATCCAACATATACAATGGGAAAATAGAAAACTGTACATTTAAATATAATGATTTGTCTGATTGTCATATTAAAATTGAGTTTGCTTTATTTCTTGTAATAAAATATTACATTTGAATGAACATTTCCTGACCAATAACCAGTTTTAGAGCTACAAATATTATGCTCGTTTTCATAAAGCATCTCCACTGTAAGGTTGTATGTGGATGAAAAAATATTTTAAGTATTCAAATAGCAGAAATGCATGATTCTTTTCTGTGTTTCATAGGTTTTATTGAATAACATAAAGATTTCATTCTTTTTTTCGCAAAGAACCTATATTTATTATTTTTTAAAAATTGAGAATTAAATGAAACTTGGCATTTCATTAAACAGTATTTGACTTGAATCACTCCTGTATTTGCTGTATTACAATTACCTTTTAAGATGATCATTGGATCCTGCTGATAAGAATCCATTTTAACTCACAATTTTTTTAATAAGTCAAATCACTCAAATTAAGTCATCTTCCAACTGATAGATCAGATTGATACTAGTTAGATTGATTGATACTTATTGCTGAATAATAAAAATGAAAACAAACCTCTTAAATAACAGTTTAATAAAAAAATGAAGGTTGTTGTCATGTACAAGTTTAATAGGAAAATGCGAAGATTCGTAGTATTTTTGCAATTTTTTTACCAATGTAGTGTCATAGTGCCTACATATTCTTAATTATCTACACTAAGGCATAGTTACTGGCCCTGTTATAATTAGACATTGAATAGTTTTCATTGTCTCATCTACACCAAAAATTATATCCTGTTTTTTTTACCCCAACCAGGTGCATTCAGAAGAACTTAATGTTTTTCCCCAAAACATTTTTGAAAGTATTGCTGTTTTACAGCAATGTGAAGCGATAGATAGATAGATAGATAGATAGATAGATAGATAGATAGATATGGAAACATAAAAACAAATCATAAACACATCATAAAAACAAATATACTATGTACAAGGTCCTGCTATTTATATTCTGTTTGGCAGGATGGACAATTTATTAATTATAACCTAATCTATACTTAGTACAAATTAATATAACACAATAGAGTACAAACTTTTCTCCCTCTCTCTTCTCGCCAATCTATTCCTTTCTGACCTTAATAATTAAAATATGTCTTTTTAAAAGAATCCACTTTTTTTTCATAATAGCAATAGCACTTAAACATATATACCACTTCACAGTGCTTTACAGCCCTCTCTAAACAGTTTACAAAGTCAGCATATTGCCCCCAACAATCTAGGTCCTCATTTTACCGATCTCGAAAGGATGGAGTCAATCCTGAACCTGGTGAGATTTGATCTGCGAAATTGCAGGCAGACAAAGCAGTCTGCAGTATTGCATTCTAACCACTCTGCCATCACAGCTTCTCCAGTAATAGAATAGAAATATAATAATAATCTATAATAGAAATAGTTTTCCTATTTCCCAACTACATTGGTACCTTGGCACTCAATTGCTTTGCAACTCATCACATTTGGTACACAATGTATTTTGTTATAAAAAATTGTCCTGGTACTCATGTGATTCACTACATTATTCTTTATGAGAAAAATTTGTTTGGTACTCATCATTTTTGGTACTCATCACATCTCCCAGAACCAATTAATGATGAGTATTGTGGTACCACTGTATATAAATCAGAACTAGTACATTTTGTGGAATTGCATAGTGTTACAACACAAGTATAACATTAAACAGAAAGATCCAAGCCTGAAATATTTCAAATATCATTATTTAAGTTTCTTTAGAACTTCCAGGAAAATCCACATCATATTGGAAAAAGGGGTGCTTCTGTTAAACTATGCTATGTACTTTACTGACAAAACCTGACCAAAGAAAAGTAGAAATGGGATATTTTCTTTAGTCTACAGTATAATTAACTTTTGCTGTGTTTGCACTTCCTGGCTGCGCATTCAAACTAAAGCACAGCTTTTTAATAATGTCTTCTATTTCCCAAATTTTGCTGTGCAGCTCAGAACTCAGAAACCTTTTCAAAAAAATGTGTTACGTTAGGGAAAGGGCTAATCAAAATGGATATATCAGAAAAGTTTGCCTGAAAGACATTCATATATTTTTGAGCTTAAAAAAAGAGCTTAAAATGATGGGAGAGGGAAGGGGAAACAATGTAGAAATAGATTGGGAAGAAGAAAAAGAGATAAGAAGGGGAACAAAACTCGATGTAGAAGAATAATACATTCTTAAAGATGAGGATGCGCAAAATGTTAATAAATTGTCTAAATTAAGAATCCTAAAGCAGATACCAAAAACTCCATAAGGCAAATGCGATGTGCCAAATAGAACTCCTTTATAAACTATCAAAATAGGTACTATAGATAGCCACCACCAATTTGGTAAACCTTTACTATTAATATAAATACATTCTTCATTTAAAATACTGCTTTAGGCAACAAGCTCACAACCCAGTCTGTAATGCCTTAGTTGTACAGCAACCTCCACCCCTTCTGCTTCCCCATGAGCTCCTCTGTAAAGATATTGTGCAGTGAGCCAGAACACACAGTTGTGGTTGATTGGTTATAGATTGTTTGCTCCTGCATGAGGCAATGTGTGCTGTGATTGCTTGCTGTGGGAGTAGAGGGGGAGTTTCCCTTTATTCCCACCTTTTTTTCCTGTCTATGCTCTGTAATTTACCTCATGATGTTCCTGCTGTGTTGATTTACCTCATGATGCTTTTGTTTGCCTGACTGTCTTGTTTGGTATATATAGAGATGTACAATATATTTATTTATATAAATCTATAAGTTGGTGTCAGTGTCTCTGACTTCATTTGGACACCTGTTGTGCAATTCCCTGACACTTTCCAAATGATGCCTCCAAAATACTGTTTTGAATTTATCAGAAGAAAAGACTTATTTAATACAGAGGGAAAATGTGATTAAGTCTATATGTAAACTATATCAAAGTCAGTTCTTGTTTTCTGTCGTTTCCCTATGAGCACAATTACAAATACCAAGTGGACCATGTGCTTGAATCCCCCCCCCACCGCCTTGATTTAAATGAACACATATCAGAGTTGAATACTAATCACATTTTATTCATCCATCAACACTTCAGATATTAAAACAGACTCATCTAGACGGTCATACTAGCCCTCCATTTTATCTTATGCTATATTTTCTGTCATTTTTAAATAGAGGCAATTTTCTGAGCAGACAATGACTTTTCCATGCAATGACAAAAAATTAAACTCCTCTTTCCTTTAGAAACCACCCATGATGTAATCATTTTGTAGTATTTTGAGCATCTTCCCCACAAGAGTGCTTTAATTATTTGCCTGTAAAATAATATACTATCCATTTGACTTTTCCACATATCTAAGGTTTGAAGAGAATACTATTTAATGCAGTATAAATGACCCACTTGATAAAATATAGCACCATACTATATTATTGCTTTTTGGCTAATATTAATAGGAAGATGCTTGGATTATGAAAAATAAATCAGATCCATCTGATTTATTGATTTGATGAATCAATAACTCCTTGATTCATGAGCTCTCAATTGTAATGCAAATCTGAATTTGGAATCCACTCCCAAATCTATGCAAAGCATTTACATAAAGCATCTGTGGCCATGAAGCCTAAATGTAAAGTTTATTCTACCTGTATGCATCTAATAACAAATCCTCTTTTTGGAGCTATTAGTGGTAATCTCTGTCTTTTATGAGAGTTGGCTTTTGAGCTTCTGTATTGTTAAAATGTTACAAATATCTTATAAATATTGCATTTAATGAATCATAGTTTTTTTTTTTATCCAAGGGGTAAAAATAGAGTAAAAATGAAAATAAGCAAAAATTAGAGTTGGATAAAATTAATATAAAAAATGCTCATTTCACATGAAAGAGTATGTGCTAGAAGCAGTCAGTACAAGTAGTCCTCAACTTACAACAGTTCATTTAATGACTGTTCAGTTACAACTGCACTGAAAAAGGAACTCACGACTGTTTGCCATACCTACAACTGTAGCAGCATCCCCATGGTCACATGATCAGAACTCAACTGTTTGACAACTGATGCATATTTATGACAGTTGCAGTGTCCTGGAATCATGTGATCACATTTTGCAATCCTTCTGACAAGCTAACTCAAACTTAAGAAGTGTGTTACTAACTTAATAATCGTGGTGATTCACTTAGCAACAGTGGGAGAGAAGGTTATAAAATGAGGCAAAACTCAGTTAAGAAATGTCTTACTTAGCAACATAAATTTTGGGCTCAATTGTGGTTGTAAGTTGAGAACTACCTCTATCAAAATGGGGTGATAAAAATATTAACTCAACATATAACAGATAACAGATAATCACAGTTGGAAGGAACCTTGCCTAAATGTAGGACTTTACTTTTCTCTACATTGAATTTCATTTTGTTAGATATGGCCCAGTCTGTCAAGATCCATCTGGATCTTGAGCCTATCTTCTTGGGTGTTAGCTGTTCCTGTCAGCTTAGTATCATCTGCAAATTTGGTAAGTTCCCCTTCTATTCCCTCATCTAAGTCATTAATGAAGATATTGAAGAGTACTGGGCCTAAGACAGAACCTTGTGGCACCCCACTGCTTACTTCCCTCTGTGTAGACTTAGACCTATTAAGGACTACTCGTTGAGTATGGTTTGTCAGCCAGTTGTGAGTCCATCTAATGGTGGCGCTATCTATTCCACTTTTTTCTAGCTTACTAAGAAATAGCTTGTGATCTACTTTGTTAAATGCCTTGCTGCAATCTAAATCTATCTATCTATCTATCAACTATCTAGTCTGCCAGCTCATCTCATCTCTCAAATTTAAACATAGGATGCTGAACACACATCTACAAATTCCATTGTAGATTATACTTTCCTATCAATTTAACTTGAAGTGATATTGGAGCAATAGCTGTATGCCAGAAGGAAGTAGAATCCAACTTTTCTCCTTGTTATTGAATTAATCTTTTTTATGAAGCCTGAATTATAAACAGAATTGGCTGCAAATGGTAGTAATTCAATCTATTGCTAAACTGGTCAGTATTGAATGAAATAGGAGTTATTATCATGTAGCAGATTCATCTTAATCAGAGTTTAATCATTATCTAATAGATAACAGATAATCAGAGTTGGAAGGGACCTCATAGGTCATCTAGTCCAACCCCTAGCCCAAGCGGGAGACCCTACACCATTTCTGACAAATGTTAGTCCAATTTCTTCTTGAAAGTCTCAAGTGATGGCGCTCCCACAACTTTCAAGGGCAAGTTGTTCCATTGGTTGATTGTTCTCACTGTCAGAAAGTTTCTCCTTATTTCCAGGTTAAATCTCTCCTTGTTCAGTTTCTATCCATAATTCCTTGTCTGGCCTACAGGAGCTTTAGAAAATAGCTTGACCCTTTCCTCTCTGTGGCAGCTCCTCAAATATTGGAAGACCTCTATCATGTCTCCCCTGGTCCTCTTTACTAGACTAGCCAAGCCCAGTTCCTGCAACTATTCATTGTATGTTTTAGCCTCCAGTCCCCTAATCATCCTGGTTGCTCTTCTCTGTACTTTTTCTAGAGTCTCAACATCTTTTTTATAATGTGGTGACCAAAACTGGATGCAGTACTCTAGGTGTGGTCTTACAAAGGCTTTATAGAGTAGTATTAGTACCTCACTTGATTGTATCCCTCTGTTAATACAACTTAGGATTGCATTAGCTTTTTTGGCTGCACAGTGCTGGCTCATATTTATCTGGTTGTCCACTAGGACTCCAAGATCCATCTCACAGTTACTGCTATTGAGCCTGGTTTCACCCAGTCTGTATGTGTACTTTTAGCTTTTCTTGCCTAAGTGTAGAACTTTACTTTTCTCTATATTGAATTTCATTTTGTTAGATACGGCCCAGTCTGTCAAGATCCATCTGGATCTTGAGCCTATCTTCTTGAGTGTTAGCTGCCAGCTTTGTATCATCTGCAAATTTGGTAAGTTCCCCTTCTATTCCCTCATCTAAGTCATTAATGAAGATATTGAAGAGTACTGGGCCTAAGACAGAACCTTGTGGCACCCCACTGCTTACTTCCCTCCATGTAGACTTAGACCCATTAAGGACTACTCGTTGAGTATGGTTTGCTAGCCCGTTGCGAGTCCATCTAGTGGCGGTGCTATCTATTCCACTTTTCTCTAGCTTACTAAGAAGTAGGTCGTGGTCTACTTTGTTGAATGCTTTGCTGAAATCTAAATATATTATGTCCGCAGTATTTTGCTGGTCACTATTTTGCTATTTTGTCACTGTGTTGAAGAATGAAATAAGATTGGTTTGGCATGATCTGTTCTTAACAAACCCGTGCTGACTGCTAGTTATTACTTTACTTGTTTCTAGATGTTGGCAGATCTTTTTTTTTATTATCTTTTCCAGTATCTTTTCCAGTATATGAAGACTTCCTTAAATCTTATCAATTTCTGCTCATCCATTAGAGGGAAAATACATAAAAGATGGAGAAATTAAATGTGTATTTTGCCAAAAACTACAATATCAACCACTTAGTTCAAGGACCACAAGATATTTCTGGCAAATAAGCAAATCTATAAGAAGAGAGTTTTGGCAAAGAATGACTACTTTGGAAGAAAGAGACATAATGAAGACAGAGAACTAAGAGAAAAATGTACTTACAAAATCCCAGAAACTATAACTTCTAATCAGTAATCTCCAGATTTGCTAGAGCTTGGAAAAGCATTCAAAATTTGAATATTGGCAAATGGCTGCAAAGAAAAACAGGATGTGGATTGATAATATGAACAATCTGAAATTTATTATGTCTGCCAAACCATAAGAAAAGCTAATGCAGAAAATGTAATGATAATGCTTTTCAGTGAAGATGAAGTTGTTCCTTAATATCATAAATGTGGTGGACAAAACTAGATAAAACCTCATTATTGATTTATTGGTTCACATATATTTCATTTTTTGCTCTGAACATGCTTAATAGTAAAAATAAGAGTACTTTGTTTCAGTTGAGAAATCATCAATCAACTGTTTTTTTCCTATTAGTACAGCTGATGGAAGTTATAGTCCATTGCTACCTGGAAGGTGTTTCATTTATCTTTGGAAAAATAGAAACTATCTGCATTATCAAGTAAGTTCAGTTCTCATGCTTACTTGCTCTGAAAGGAAATGAAATAAGTGGAAATAAAGAAAGTAGAGTGGAGACTTCCAGATACTTACCTATTGTGCCAGGTATTTATTTTTATCACTACTGCTTCTTCTGTAATCAGTGGTATTAACAGCTTTTTGGTTCTTAGAAATATAATTGTTCTTTTTCTTTTTATAGATAGTAAATCTACAGCAATTACTATAGAATAAATAATCACATTAGAATTTATTCCAAGACTAGATCATCTACCCTATTTGATCTACACAAAATAGAAAGTTCCAGGAACTACATTGCTAACGAATTTGGAGCTACTAGATATGTAGAATGGCAACTGGCAACCTAGCGAGTTAAGGAAGAGAATGGTGATATTCTGTTTCAGATTTCAACCATAGACACTCAAGCACAACTGCTTTGTGGATACAACAATTTTTCTTCAAGGCTGAAGAAACAGCAAATAAAGCAAATAAAGGAATGTAAACAAAACAGCAGGTTGCCTAAAGAGTCTGCTTTAAAATAGGAATGCACAGAAGAATGGTTCAAATCTAATCCAGGATTATGAGAGTCAGGTCAGGAATGTCAGCCAATCTACAGGTCAGATGTTCAGGGTTTCTTTTACTAACAGCATTCACAGGAACACCACAAACAGCCAGAGGACAAATATTGTTTTCAGGTAAAGAGGCTTGCTTCTTAAACCAGGCTGCAGCTAGCTGTCATTAATTAAAAGATTTACTTTCCTGTTTGTCAAAACTCATGGAAAATCTTTGCTGTGCTCTTTTCTCTAGTGCAGATGGAAGGGTTTACCTTATCTCCATTTGAGTGTTCTAGCTGTCTAGCTGATGCCTGTTTGATCAGCCTCATGCAATTCTTAGTTTGGTGTCTTCTGAGGTTGACATTCTGAAGGTTCATCTGGAGCAGCTTATTCAGATTAAGAATCTGAGTCCTGAACCTGGGTCATGACAGGAGATAAGAGACACCATGAGTTTTAAATAACTTAGACGTCATATAGAAGGTATGTCCTACACTGAATATTTTCCCCTAGACAACTCAATCCTCTGATTTAAGCTGGACATTTCTTTCTGCATATAAAAGCACACTGCAGTACAAGTCTGAATCTTTGGTACACAGCTGTCACACCATGAGGTTTTTTTTTCATCATTATGGACAAAGAAAACATTTCAAGCTTATTTCTGTCCATCATAACAAAGATGTTTTCCCAGAATGCCAACATGTTGGCAACAGATAGCTGGCAAGAGCATGACCCTGCCATTTTCATACATTTCCTCTATCAACATATCACCATAGCCAAGGTTGACACTGTCTACTAAATTTGACTGACTTGTTGTCTTTGGGGAAGCACAGACAGCTAATTTGCAAACTAGTAACTGAAAAATATTCTTTATTCCTTAAAGAATAAAAACTGCACTAAGGAAAACATATATTTGTGCGTGTGTGTGCACATCAACTTATATCAACTTGTAAAAGTATTTGTAGAATATGTAAGGGTGTACAGTATGAATGAGATGTGCTGCTGGGAACCTGTAGTAGGAGGGTTTTTTTGTATGTATTTATGTGTATTTTCAAGTATTTACAGTTTTCGTGGAAAAATTTTCAGAAGTGATTTGTGCTTGCCTTTTACCTGTGGCTAAGAAAGAGGTACTGTCCCAAAGTCATCCAGCTGACTTTGTGCCTAAGATTAGAACTCACACTTCCAGTTTCTCTCTTAGTGCTTTAGCAGTATAGTTCTGCTTTATAATACACAGAGATGACTTTTTTATGACACGCTAAATTTTGGAAAAGAAATGAAATACTGGAAGCAGAGAAAGCTATCAAATGTTCATTTATTTCTTTTCATAAAATTTATTGACTGCCTCAATCCCAAGGGATTTTGAGCAGTATACAGATCTAAAATATAACAAAAATACAATACAGAATAACAGTAACCATTCTGCTGGTCTTAGGAACACTCAAAAAACCTCCACCACCAAAGCTAAGCTATTACTAGCCACTCTCTCTTCCATCTCCAAAGTGAGGGAAAAATCTGCCTCCTCCAGAATTTTTGCCATTGCACTCCATCCTATCATGCCACACAATAAGATAAAACTTTTAACAGATGCTTCTAGTCATCTGGATTTGGCTGGCAGAATCTAACCAGGAAAAGGAGCTTCTTAGATACCGAGAATTGGGCCATAAGAAGCTACATAAGTGGTGATGAACACTTTGAACTACACTTGATAATCAGTGTTTTTCCATCAGTTGTGTTATTGAATGGTAGTACTAATCCTGCCCAATAAACACTTCTCCTTTTTGGATCACATGACATTTCCAGTTGTTCAACAGCAGCTATATGTAATTACAGAAATCTGATTGCAAGATGCAGGGCAGGAGTAATTGTTTGCAATGCATCCTATTTCCATTAGGGTTACATCTTGCATATTGGTCAAAGCTGGGGAAAGCTTTCCAGGTGACCCCTTCCACCTGTTCATCTAATAGAAGACATGAGTCCAAAATAACTTCCAATTTGAGGTCTACTCACTTCAGAGGAGCATAGTCCCATCAGATGTCAAAATTGGTATTGTCAAAAGAAATCAGTAGTCTTTAAAGTGATATCCATTCTGTCTTGTTTGAATGGAGTCTGTTCCCCTCCACCTGTTCATCTAATAGAAGACATGAGTCCAAAATAACTTCCAATTTGAGGTCTACTCACTTCAGAGGAGCATAGTCCCATCAGATGTCAAAATTGGTATTGTCAAAAGAAATCAGTAGTCTTTAAAGTGATATCCATTCTGTCTTGTTTGAATGGAGTCTGTTCCCTGATCCAGCTTTCAGCCATCGGAATGTAAGATCTGAATATTAATGATACTTCACTCCAGAATGGGAACTGACCTCTCCCAGCAGATTAATGTATAAACATTAAACAGAATTAGAGAATGGACTGAGTCCTGGGGTGTGCCATTTGACTGACTGAGTTTCTTTCCTGATCATAGAATGTTGCCCTCCATTTGGCTAGAGTCAAAGGAACAAGGGCACTGTTTCAATAAGTGTTTGCAAAAATCTCCCTTTTGAAATACAGTATATTAAAGGCATAGGATGTAAATTATAAGTACAAATCCTTCCTCAGTGGAATACTGGGCATATTAACCAAAAACTAGGAGAAATTTGTATATTTATTATAATGGTGCTACCAGAGGTATCTTTAGTAAGGTGCAATGGTAAATATTAAATTTACCATAGTAAATTGTAAATTGCTATGGTAAATAGTAAATCTAGCCATACTGTACTATTGCATCTTTGGTAAAGGCCAGATCAAGTGCAAGCCCATAGTTTTTATGGCAGCCATGAATTCAGAACCACCTCTAATGTCAGAGAGATTAGTGCATGAATCCACAACCACACTTGCAATATTATGTATTGTGTTATGTAGAACAGTAACTCTACATAAGCAAGAGTGGATCAGGTTCAATCTTGAAAGTTTTAAATGTTGTAACATGTGGATACATGTTACTACATGTACATCTACCATTTTTAAAAAAAATTTCTGAAGATTGTATTTAGTCTATTCAATTTCTAGAGTGGTTGTGCATGAAGCTAATAAAGCTAATAAGTAAATGAATTGTAAAATGAAAATATCACAACATCTGAGTTTCACCTGATAGATAATTGTTTGATATCTGATCAAACACATGCTTATTTCTCAGTTAAGGAACACATATAGCTTTCGACAATTATTTGAATTAATAGTTGGGCTATAGAAATGCTGAATTTTTCATCCACTATTTGTTTTTGTTTTTAATTCAGCCTGCTGATATAATTTACTCCCCACAAAATGATTTATGCTGTATTTATTTCTTTTCAAAACAAGAATGAAAAAGAAATACACAAAAGTAGGAACATGTAGGAAATCTGACATCTTTAATTATAAAACATTCTTTCTTTCCAGCAATTGATACATTAAAGATTTAATCTGAAATGACTTTTATCTTCCATTTTAGAAATATGCTCAGAGAGTTATTTTCAAAAAAAATATTTTGGGCCATTTTATTTGGGAACACAAAATTTTCGACAGCTTCTTTTATGACATTTCACTGCTGTAAAGGATGATGCGATGTTACATTCCCAGTCATTTTTTGTACTATAGTGATCTATTTTGCAACATAGTTATTACTAATTAGTGAAAAGCATCATCTCAATACTGCCATAATGAAATTTTTGCAGAAGCCAGATTCAGGCAGCATCATGTAAGAAGGCTGTAGAGAGACATTATAGAATACAGTTTGAAACACAATGAGAATTGTGTGATAAACACATGCAAGAAGATTGAATGGAGCCAAGGGGATAATTTGAGCAGAGTCAATATCCAGAGTATTTATTGTGAAATTATTCTTGACTCTATTAATGCATTTAACAATCTTGTATTGTTAAATCTTCTATCGGTTTCCATAATAGCTTTCTTAACAAGATGGTAAAATATGGATCAAACCATATTATTCTTGGGTAGATTAGAAATTAGTTATATAATGACAAAAACAGTGGCCATTAAGAATTACTTTCTCTTGGTCAACCTGGATTGAGGCACATTTTTATTGGCTGTCACTGGGCAGTTTTCCAAGCCATCTATTATTCAATATCATATAAATCTATAAAACCCTATGTGGTATTGGGTTACATAATTTGAGGGACTGTCTCTCCTTGGTTACAACCATGCATCCCATCAGGATTGACAGGAGAGGCATATTATTATCCCACCATTTGAAAAGCCATAGGCTCCTCATTTTGGAACCTCAGACATCCCAGATATTAGATTAGCTCAGCCCTATTTGCCCTCCAGAAAGCTTTGGAAACATGGTTTGACCACTATGCATAAGGATTTAAACATTGTTTGGAGGCTGCTAGAGATACTGCTCATATTGTATAGATTGAAAAAATGCCACTGATTAAACTTTTATGGTTTTTAATCTGATCACACTGTTTATTTGTTTTTATTTATTTATCATTGTAGTTTTTCATTTTGCAAGCCACGCAGAGGCATATACATGAGATGAGTAGCTACATCAGTTCAATAAATAAATAATGAAAAGAGAGATTGCCTTTATAGATTGCTGGTAGAAATGGCCTTAACTATTTCAACATTCAAAATAATATTGAAAATCTAAAATGCTGGACCAAATTTACAAGATTAAATTTGATAAACTGTGTTAAATTCAGACACATTGTCCATTTTTCTCTCATATCAACCCCTCAAATCTCAGGAACAACGAAGGACATTTTGCTTTATGTTCTACATGACAACTTTTCAAAAATCTGAAGATTATTGACATGTCACTCTCTCATTTTTCTTCCTCACATTATATTTCCAATGTGTGGAAATTATAGGAAATCTGATTGATGCAATATTTAATAGCAATTAGCTTGGATAACTTTTTTAAAGTTTATTGATTGTCCAGTAATTTACAAATTTATCAGTGGGTAGTAACCATAAACAAAACTTCCCGACATGGTAAAGGTTATTCACAGGAGGTGATCCAGTGCCCTCATACATCTATTCCTCAGCAGTCATTTCTTTGTAGAGTTACAAATATATATATGCTGTGTTTCTCCCCCCAAAATGACCCACCTTGAAAAGAAGCCCTATCATATTTTTGAATGCATGCAATCAAATTAAGCCACACCCACAAAATTAACCCTAATTAAGACCCTGCCTACTCCCAGATGCAAATTAAAAATAAGCTAGGATAGAGATGGAGGTGGTAGAGCTGCCCTACTTATCAGGCCTCATATACCCCGACTCCTACCTCGCCTTCTTCTGTGGCCACTTCTTCTGCAGCCACTTGCCACCACTCGCACTCATTGCCCCAGACTCTGTTTTGCCTTCAGATGCCTGCCAGAAGGCATTTGCAGCCAATAAGAGAGTTCCAGATCCAGAGCTCTGTTATCGGCTACAAATGCCTTCCGGCAGGCATCTAAAGGCAAAACAGAGGCTGGGGCAATGCGTGCAAGTTGTGGCAAGAGGCCGCAGAAGAAGCGGGATAGCAGCGGCTCCTCCAAAAAGAAGGCATAGCCATTTTTTCAGGGTTAAAAGAAAATAAGACCCAGCCTTTTGGGGGAGGGGAGAAACACTGTGTGTATATACACACAGTGTGTGTGTACACACTGTGTGTGTATACACACTGTGTATCACTGTGTATCACTTTACCTATTGCAGGCTAGAAACGAATCTAAATATATAACAGAAGCATGAGTCAAATAATTTGAGATGTAAACTAATAAAACAATTTAAGTAATTACTAATCTATTCAGATACTTAGCATGATGAGACATAAAACTGTCTTCAGGAATCAAGTATGTGACAGACTGCAGTGAGGAAAGAAAATAGAAATATTGTGAAAACTGTCCCATGAACAAACTCCTACATTTAACTGGGCACATACTGGGGATGGGGGATTTTGTTTTTTAATTCAAACCTGGCAGCAGGCTGTACAGGGAAATTAGATGCTGTGATGATCACTGCTATGGCCACCAATAACTATAGGAAAGAAAATATTGAGAAGACCAGAGAGAGGGACAGAAGAAGCCCTAGTGTAGGTTTTTGGAGTTAGCCTGAAGATCATACTCCATAACTAGAAGATACCAGAAATATCTTCTACCTTAGAGTATTCTAAAGAGGGATTGAAGGATTTACTTTTTGTATCTTGCTGCAGTTAAATAACTATCAAGGAAACTGTAAAAGTAAAGGTTTCCCTGTCCATTTGTGTCCAATTCCATTTCTTGGCCATGGGAGGAAGCGTTATCTGAAGATATTTTTTGGTCACGTGGCCAGCATGGCTATATGCCAAAGGTGCACTGAATGCTATTACCTTCCCCCCAAATGGTACCTATTAATCCACTTGCATTTGCATGTTTTCAAAACTGCTAGATGGGCAGGAGCTGATGCAGGAACACAGTGCTCGGGTCTTGAACCAGGGCTGTCAACCTTCTATCTGACAATCTCAGCATTTTTAACCACTGAGCCCCCTCAAAGAAACTAGTATATTTCAAAATGGCAGGAGTATGTATCTGTATAGAGCTTCGTGGGATTGTTTTCAATGTGAACCTGCTTGAAGGAGCTTACATCCTAGAACTCTGTTGCCATGGCATGTCTTACACAGAAGGGTAATTTCAAGAGTCTGACGCCTTCATTTTATGAAAAGATTTAGAAGAATGCAAAAATTGCATGTTTACTATCCTGAGGTTGTTGATTACATTGGAAAATGAAACATTTAATTCAAAGGATGGTTCCTTAAATTGACTTTGACCCACGGTCAGTTGTATTCATTATATTTTATCCTATTTGTCTGCAGTACAGTATTTTTCCAGAAATGAGCATTTCCTGCTTTCAGGTGCCAAGAATTAATCTTCAAACCTCTGACATATAAAGCATGTGTTTTATCATTGAACTGCTATAGCTATACTGAGCTTCTTATAAATCCACTGGTCATAATCCAGTTGAAAGTAAAATATGCTTTCCCCCCTCTTTTCCATCCAATTGTGTTTGATTCTCAGAGACTACCTGGATAAGTCCCTGCAGCTGGCAAAGTATTCCAGATTTTTGTCATTATCTTCTTAGTAGTGCTGAGAGAAAGTGACTAACCCAAGGTCACCCAGCTGGCTTTACCTTAAAACAGAACTAGAACTCACTAATCTCCCACTTTATGACCTGATGTCCTTAACTACTACAGTAAACAGGTACTCTAAACATAGTTAAATCATTCGTTCATTGATCATATAAAACTGTAGTCTCAATGCAAAGAGAAAAAAAAAAAAGGTTGGTTTCCTAGTATGATTTAGACAATTCAGTGATGGGGCAGTTGACTATCTTTATAAGAACGGGCCTTTTTACAAATAATTATTTCACTCTCCAGATTAGAACGTTAAGATTTCATTGTCTTGCCTTTTATGTTAACATTTAGCGCCCCTTTTTTTTCTGCATATTATAAATTTTTGAATTCCACCACTGATCTAAGTGCTAGAGCCCACTGTAACTACACAGCCAAAAAGGCATTAAGAGTTGTTAACCTAATCCTACGTAGCTTTTTCTCTGGTAATATCACACTACTAACTAGAGCATACAAAACATTTGCTAGACCAATACTCGAATACAGCTCATCAGTCTGGAACCCACATTATGTATCTGATATTAGCACAATTGAGAAAGTCCAGAAATATTTCAGAAGAAGAGTTCTGCACTCCTCTACTCGTTGTAGAATACCTTATGCCACCAGACTTGAAATTCTAGACCTAGAAAACCTTGAATTCCACCATCTTCGGTATGATCTAAGTATGGTATATAAAATCATACATTGCAATGTCCTACCTGTCAATGAATACTTCAGCTTCAACCATAACAACACAAGAGCACACAAGATACAAACTCAAGGTTAACCACACCAAACTGGATTGCAGGAAATACGACTTCAGCAACAGAGTGGTCAATGTCTGGAATACTCTACCTGATTCTGTGATTTCTTCCCCAAACCCCCAAAACTTTAACCTTAGACTGTCTACTATTGACCTCACCCCTTTCCTAAGAGGCCTGTAGGGGGCGTGCATAAGCACACCAATGTGCCTACCGTCCCTGTCCTATTGTTTCTTTTATTTTCTTATGTTATGTCCCCTCTTGGGAATTCAAACGAACAAACGGAAAGCAGCCATTTCACAATCAAATCAAACTAAAGGGAGTAACGTTCTCATTCAAAACTGCAAGCAAAACTGTTAGGACTTCCTTTTGAAATTCAAACAGTCATTTTGTTCCTGGTGAAAGGCACTAGCTCAGCTGTGTCCTTTTATACCCATTAAGGCAACGTGCTAATTAACTGGCTTGCCCATCAGATTAACGTTTCCTGGTTCTGACGTCAATCCACGATCTAACAGTCATCAGATTCAAAGTTCCTAACAGGATTGGTCCTTCCAATCACAACACTATCCCCCACCTCAGGGCCCTTCCCCCGAGTCTTACGTTCAGGATGTGGTTTTGAAGGGAATTCTGCATGATATCTTCGAACAAGGTCTGGGGCATGTACCTTGGCCACATCCTGCCAATAACGAATCTCCGTTTCATTTTCTAATCTTCCCACAAAGTACTGGAATCGTCCCTTTTTCCATCGTGAATCATAAATTCCAACCACTGTAGTGTCTGTAACAGGTTCAGTGCGGGGCCTAGATGTGAAACGTACCAGACCTAGGGCCTCCTTAAGGTCAGGTCTACCCTGTTTTCCCGACGAACCAAGAATGGTTTCAGGTACGGGTCTGCGGGTCCCTCTCCGTTTGCAGGAATTTACAAAATGTCCCAGACCCCCGCAATAAAGGCACAAGCCTTCCTGGAACCGTCTCGAACGTTCCCGCGCTGTTAAGCGAGGGCGGAGTGCACCTAACTCCATCGGCTCCTCAACATTAACCGTGGGTTGGAAAACTCTCGGTGGCGTGGGTTGTGCACGAGAGAACGAAGATGGTTCCATACCGAGCCGTTTGCGTCCACGTTGCTGTAAACGAGCTTCAATTCGTAAGCACTGAACTATCAATGCATCCAAAGTTAAAGCCCTCTCTGCATGGACCAGCTCATCTTTGATGGCATCAGACAGGCCTTCCTGGAATGCAGCCATATGAGCCGGTTCGTTCCAGTTGGAGTCCAAACACAGCACCCGAAATTCTGCAACGTATTCCTGAAGGGAACGTTTCCCCTGAGTAATGTCCCGTAACCGTCTATCCACAGTTTGTATCTTAATTGGGTTCTCAAACATAAGCCTTATTTGTTGCAGAAAACCCTGAAAGTTATCCAATAATGGGCTATCTTGAATTAACAAGGGAGTAGCCCATTTAGCAGCCTGCCCAGATAAAAGGCTGAGAATGAATCCCGTCCTGGCCCGATCATTTGGAAAGTCTTCAGGCCTCAAGGATATAAATAATTGACACTGCCCCAAAAATGCCGGAAACATGTCCATTTGCCCAGAAAATTTCTCCGGCATGGATACTGGGCTTTTCCTCACATGAGGGGCAGGGGGAACAGCAGCAGGGCTTGATAAGCTGGAAACATAATTCAGCAATTGTGTTACCTGATTCTGAAGCGTCACATTGCTTTGCAGTAGCTGATTAATTTGCTGTTGCTGCTGCTCGACCAGGTTCTGCAGTTTTTTTGTATCCATCTTGATTTAAAGATGATTTGTTTTTCAGGCTTGAAAGCAAAAAATGTAATGTCTCACCTATAAGCTCAGATGAGCAGACGAAGTTTCAAAACTCAAAATATTCAAACGTAAAATAACACCGAATTCAAAGGAATAAATTAACACAGTTGTCCAGTCTTTTGGCAGACTTCCCGGAACCTGTCAGGCAAAACAGAAATTATCTGGTCTCACAAAGACGCTGCAAACGTATTCCTCTCGACTGGTCACACGCAGCAGATGATTTATAAATCTATCTTACCCGAAAGATGGTTTGTTGGGCCAGGAACAATAACAATAATGTTATGTCCCCTCTTGGGAATTCAAACGAACAAACGGAAAGCAGCCATTTCACAATCAAATCAAACTAAAGGGAGTAACGTTCTCATTCAAAACTGCAAGCAAAACTGTTAGGACTTCCTTTTGAAATTCAAACAGTCATTTTGTTCCTGGCGAAAGGCACTAGCTCAGCTGTGTCCTTTTATACCCATTAAGGCAACGTGCTAATTAACTGGCTTGCCCATCAGATTAACGTTTCCTGGTTCTGACGTCAATCCACGATCTAACAGTCATCAGATTCAAAGTTCCTATAACAGGATTGGTCCTTCCAATCACAACATTCTTATATGTACCAATTTCATGTATTCATAACTATGTATATACTTATACCTATTATCTTGTAAGCAATTGACAAATGAAATAAATAAATAAAATAAAATAAAATAAAATAAAATAAAATAATTAAATTTTCTTTAGTTCTGACCTGCCACCTTCTTGCTTCTAGCTCTCTCCATTTTTTTTTAGTTCAATCCCCTCTCCAACATATCAATTAAATACCTGACATGCTGAATCTTTAGCCTAAAAAAGGATAACATTCCTGCACTAGAATATTTGGGACATTTTGAGAATTTTCAGATGGGTATTTATACTTATATTCTTGCCTTTGGTTTGAAACCAATTTCAATGCTGATGCTTATGACCTATCACTTTCTCTGGAAACACAAGACAAATTGCCCCTTATTTTACAGATGTGGGCATGACAAACAGAACAACAACAACAACAACAACAACAACAACAGCAACAACAAAAGTACTATATTCATAAATTTACAGAGATCTCTCAGTGAGAACAGCGGAGAAGCTTTGCAAAGACTTGAAATTATAACTGATCAGTTCTGTTTTATGAAAATATTGGATGCTCTACATTTGAGTTTACAGTGAAGGTAAGCCCAAATATAAGCTTCCCAAACTCCAAATAAATTGACCAAAACATGATCCAAATCTTTTGCATTATCCCATTAAAAATAAAGTATAGATATGTTCATAGGAAGTAGATTGTTTGGAAAGAGACAAACCAGGTGTGTCTGAAAAATGACAGATTGTTGCTTTGTAATAATTCTAATACAGTTAAGAGGCCCCTACAAACAATTAATAGTAATAGGATTTTTTCCTGCTATAGATATCAATATAAAGGCAGGGTCTAATACAAAAAGGAGTGGAGACTCATAATACAGAATACATTTGCAGTGAATGCTACAGAGATCTATGTTTATAAGATGTTTCATTAAGAATTCATAGGAACACAGAGCTGAGAAGAAGCCAATGAACCAACTAATAAAACTCACCATCCCCAAACCAGTGTGTCTTTAGGAAGACCGTATATCATACCTTACAGTTTTTAATGAGAAACATCCCTTAGTATGAAATGCTGCCCTTACTAAACCAAGAGGAATATACAAATGTAGAGAGAATGGGACTCTTATGCCCATCAACAATTAGGACATCAGTAGCTAAATGAAAATGCACAGGGGTGGATTGCAGTCTTACCAAGTCTGGTGGCATATCTTGCATTTCTATTACAAGATGTAAGAAGGTAAGCAATAGGTCTGCATATTTCTCACATGCATGACCTTCTTGTAGATTCCTAGTTGGCCACTAAGGGAAAAAAACATTAAATTAGTAAAGCCTTTTATCTGATATAACAAGTCAGGGACTTAATACTACCAACTTCCTGTCTCATCTTTCTCTTTAACTGAATGGATTAGTCTATGCAACAAGAACTTCTGAGTTTAAATCTCATTTCTAAGGCCAAGTTCCCAAAGCAGTTCACAATTTTCTAATAAAACAAAGTTATATTATAAATAAGAGACCAATAATACAGTAGTCACCTTCTCATATGCATGTCCATTTGGTTCTTCTGCTCCTGTTTTCAGAAAAACTGCTAAACCTTTCTTCTGCCAGCATATACTTTCTTTGCGAAGCATATTTTTTTTAATGCAGCATTTTGGGTTTTTCAAAAAAAAATTTTTTTTTTTGCTAAACCTGTTTCCATGCTTATGCTGTTTTCCCAAACAATGCAAATGCACTGAAGGGATAAGATGTAAGACTAAACAATAAATAAAAATAGCAGAGCATCATAAAAGAAATTACAGGATGAGCAAATGCAAATTTCTGGCAAATCTGCATTGTTTTTTACTTTGCCTCTCACCAGCAAGGACTATTTCCTGCTTTCTAATTACAAGAATGGATACATTGTCTCATCCCACATCATTGGATATACATCCCAAGTTCTCTATTTTCCAGCTTCAAATCAAAATAGCTCTTTTCTGATCTAAGATTTTAGGGCCCTCAGACTGGATAGTATCCAGATTTTTTTTTGTAGTAGTAGTAGTAGCAATCCCAGTTGATTGCCTGCAGCACCTGGTTTGCCCATTCTATTGACAGCTGTTTCATCTTGAGTTGCCAGGCTGTTCTTGGTTGGTTGGCAGTTGTTTATTTTTTATTTTTTTAAAAAAGTTGATTCAACAATGACTCTTTAAATGAATGATTCAACTGAGAAACTCATGCTCCTTTTCAACTTTTATATCTGCAGGGGACACCTTTTCAGTTTCTTTCCATTCTGGGTGAAGTAGGTTGTGGTTTTTTTTTTTGCGTTCCTAACTCACATCCACCAAATGGCAAACTGGGTGATTTTAAATTACTAACTCTTAGTCTGAGCATAGAATAATCTAGGCTTAAATATGCAGTTCACAAGTCTCTCTTCCATTCTAAAAGTAATGATATACATTCAGCAGTCTACCATACAGGTTCAGGAAAAAAAGATTAAATGAACTCAAATTCCAAATTCAGTACATTTATTAAAAATTAACCCAAGAGTTTGTTGATGAGGCATTTGGATAATGCTTCTTTTGAAAACATCTTACACTTATTACATTTTGGTAGAAAATACTGGGTTACATAAGTATAATTGTGTGACCAAAGTCAAAATTTTCAGCTGATAACATTTTTTTCAACTGCATGCTTAGTATGTGGAATATGATAATGGACAATGTAAGTGGATTCTCTGTACCCTTATTATGGCCAAAAGACTGATTTTACAGGATTGGAAAGATAAATATATGGTGGCTTTCACTCAATGGAAATGAGAGCCTAATTGCACTTATTGGGAATGAACAGATTACCTGTAGACATAGATTTTGCCAAATATAATGAAAAATAGGACTCATTTATACAAAATACACTATATTTAAAGAAATACTTATATAAATGAAATTAAAATCCATGTTTACTTGAAGAATTGTATTAGATATCTGTATATCAATGGTATATCTACTGTAAATCAATCAATCAATCTATACTACTATACTATCTATACTATTTTTTGCTGATATATATATATATATATTTATTTATTTTCTGATATATATATATATATATATATATATATATATCAGAATATATGATATATATGATATATATGATATATATATATCATATATATTTGGTTATTTGGGTTTTCTCCCACGTAAGATTGGCAGTATCTAGGCAACGTTTCGATGAAGTCTCATTCATCATCTTCAGGCTTCTTTCTTCGGCTCTATGCTTTCTTCACTCTGAGAAGCATAGAGCCGAAGAAAGAAGCCTGAAGATGATGAATGAGACTTCATCGAAATGTTGCCTAGATACTGCCAATCTTACACGGGAGAAAACCCGAATAACCAAAGATAGATAGATAGATAGACAGACAGACAGACAGACAGATAGATAGATAGATAGATAGATAGATAGATTGCTGTATATTTTTAAATTAAAAAACACTTTTTATGCATCTTTTCTTTCTTTGATGAGTTTTATATTTGTATCTTTGTGCTTTGTTTTTAGAAAGCAATAAAAGAATAACTTTTTAAAAAATCCAGGACAAATCATTCTAGTATGTGGATTCAAATAGATTTTGGTCTGCATATGCTAAACACGTCCTTTATTTAGAGGAATGGATTGTCAAATAGGAGGCTTATCTGTCACAGCTACCCATCTAGAATTATGTTAATCAATTCTGTAGCTGAGGAATTGTTTCACATTAATTTGCTTTCTCCTCCCTATATGAAAAAGTCTAAGCAAAAACCTGTAGATAGTTTTGTCAATAAGAGCCCTAGTTCCAGCTCAGTTAAATGATTGCAAAATAAATGAAAGGTCAGAAAATAAATCTATAGAGGATAAACCAAGCTTCTTAGCTGAGATTTCTCATCACTCTAAGATTTAGCTTGATCTGTTTATCTGTCCATCCAATCGAGAATTGCACTGCACATATCAGCAGGATATAGTGCTGATAGATCCTAACTTTGGGAACATCATTATATTTACGATTTAATATCACTGAAGAGATTTTGAAAAGGGGAGTAAATCCCATATTAAAGGTTGACTATTAAAATGCAATCCCACACATATCTAATCAGAAGTAAGCATTCACACACATACACACCCACACACAAAGTGCCCACATTATCTTTAGGAGCTTATTTACTGAAGCTGCTTTATCAAGACATTTTGCTTCTTGAACTCCCTTCCCATACTGCATTAAAAAGCAATGGATGCATTTTGAAAATTATGGATTTAAAGTTAGTCAAATGATTCCTCTTTAAAACAACTACTATAAAAAAAAAACACATCATCCAATCTCTTGTGGAACTTTCTTGATGCTTAATCTTGAAACTTCATATTTTTATCTGATTAAGAACATAATTCAGAGAGGAGCAGGAGCCTTTACAATTCCCCTGCCATTACCCACAAAATACTGTAGTCTGAACTTTTCAAAATAATTTCTTCTTCCATTTTCATTAGTCTCAGCACTCGGGACTCACTAGACAGTCAACTGGGCCTCCAAAACAAGACTAGCTTTAAAGAGAAGTCCCCTCCCCATGACTTTATCCAAATTAGCATCCTTCCCAGGTATCTATATTTAGAAATTTATGGCAGTGTGACTGAGAAGGAAGGATTTTCCTTGTATAACTTTACTGCTGTCAGTGACTAGTCACTGTTATAAAAGTTATAAAATGGCATAAAAAACATTTCTTTAAACAAAGCTATAACATCCTAATATTAAGACAATATTTTCTTTCCAAAACAAGTGACAGCTATATGAAGTTCCATAACACCTCTGGAGATATTGAGGTTCTAGGCTGCAAATTAAAACAAATAAAATAATTGTCTGAACAGGTGGATTTCTGTTGGTAAACAAATTTACTAAAGTAAAATCCTTCCTCCTTCCCTCCGTCTCCTCTCCTCTCTTCTCTTTCCTGATTTAACAAATTGATTTTTTTCACTCATGCTGCTAATTCATTAAAATGGCTGTTTGGTTTTAGCATTTTTTTTATGCTCAGCCATTTGAAATCCATTCGACAAAATATGGCTAAAAGAAATTATGATTAAAAGGAGAGCTTAGTGTTAACTCAGCCATTATGAATATATAGCTTTTTTCCCATAAAACTTTATTGAGTTTCAAAGATTTTTAGTCATCAAATCCAAAGCCTAAATTTCATTTTTTGATTCTAGAAAATAGTCCAAATATGGATTCCAAGAAGAAACAAAATTCAAGTCTTTTCTATAATCCAGGCAGTTAGTTTCGCCATCTCTGACAACTCCATTAGCTTTACCTTCCATTTTTCCATTGTAGAAATCTGATGGCCTTTCCACCTCTGCAGATAAAGAAATCTTGTTAGTTATTATTTTAAAAACAAAGTTCCATGAGTTTTTTCCATTTATTTGTGCATCAAACTTAAAAGTTTAGTTTCAGTTGTACATTTAATTTGAGAATTCTCTGAATCAAAATACATATCTGATCCCAAGATGTCCACCAAAGATGATAAAAACTACACAGTTTGATTACATTCACAGCATCTATTTGGCACATCTTTGTACATCTTTGATAATTTATCAGGTGTTAAATACCAATGACACATAATTTTATTAAAAAATATCTTTCAAGTTACAATTCAATTTAAAAATATTTGAGCTTCTACTGAAGTGAGTCTCTGGGAGCTTTGTTATGTTAGAGAAATAGTGACAAAATGTCCTGGAAGAAAATAATACAAGATGACTTCCAATTTGTTGCTATGTCCATGGAGGGACAAGGAATTCAATCTAGAGAAGGAGCCTTTGCACATGTCACTACATACAGATTGGTCTACAGTAAGTGGAATTGCAATTTCTTATCTAATTGCATGGAGCTTGATTGCAGCTCATTCTTTCTCTGAAACAAGAACCTTAGTCTTTAACTTCCAGCTCCTTTCTTTTCCTAGAAACTAAACAATTTAACAATGCTTCTGCCACTCAGTTATTGCAACAAAACATTGCAGAAACACACTATTACAAGTGCTTGATATTTGTTAATGTGTAGAACATGATAACAACTGAAATGGTAATAGGGAGGCCTGAAATTGGACTCACAATTTAGGTTCAATATTTTTTTGTCTTTCTTAGACAGAAATCAGCTAAGACAAATCTCTAAAAGTATGATTGCTAGAACCTAGATGGGTCATATTTTTGGAAACCTCAAGGCAGACATGACATGCTACAAATAACATCCTAGGGTCTCTGCATAGCACCATATATTACTCCCTGCTCCTTTGGGACATTGATTCATAGCTTTTAAAAGACATTTGACCATTAGATTACGGGGAAACAGATTTGATGGTCTAAATGGCTGCTATTTTTTTTCCTCCTTGCACTATTTCCAATTGGAGCAGCTTTAAATTTAGAAATTTAGAAATGTGATATCTAGTACAAAGAAATTTCCAGAAAAGATGAGTATTTCCTAACAAATTAAGCTTTTACAATAACAGCTATCAATGTTAACAATAAGAGAAATTGAAATAACAATGAACTATATAAATCTAATATGAGTTTTCAATTAAACTAGGGAAAAGGTTGGCAGATAAATTACAAAAGAAAAAGAAAAGAAAATGATACTGTAAGTACAAGAGGGAGATACCGTATTAATGGATAATGTGGCTATGCAAAAGGCATTTCATCAATCTTATTCTAATTTGTATAAAGGACAAGACATTTTTCTAGAGAAAATAGATGAAAACTTAAACAATATTTACTGAGCATTACAGAAGAACAGATTGTGATTGAAAAATAATTTTGTGAAGCTGTAAAAATGATTAAACTAAGAAAGATTCCTGGACCAGACAGATCATCAGATTCTTATTTTAAATGTTTTGAGGATGAAGTCTTATAACCTTTTCAAGATATAATGAATTCTGTTTTATAGGAAGAAAGAGGCAAGATGGTTGGAAGAAGACCCCTATAGAATTCACCTAAAGAGGGACTAGTTTTTATTTTGACAAGAAACTATAGGCCAATATCATTACTGAATAATGACGAGTTGTTTACAAAGATTTTGGCTGATAGGTTGAAAATAATTTTGTAAGAATTCATTCATTGGGATCAATGTAGATTTTTTTTACCTAAAAGAGGTAAAGAATAGTACAAAAGTGAGTGGGACAATCTGGAATATTTGGAGCATCTTAATGGAAAATAAGTTTTACTGATTTTCTCAGATATAGAGAAGGCTTTTGACAATTTGAACTGGCCTCATTTTGGAAGATAAAAACTTTGGGAAGAATTTTATAAAATGGGTAAGGTCAATTTGTACTACAGAAAAATTCATTGTTAATGGTGATCTACCAAAGCCTTGTGAGAAACAAGAAAGACCCTACTTTCCATTAGGTTCTGTGTATGTATGTGTGTGTAGTACAAAAACCTTACAATATTAAAAGCTGAAGACCAATTCCCTCTGTTTCTTTTTCCTACCAATCTCCTTTTCCTTCTGTGGGTTTTTCTTAGGTTCAAAAGATGAACGTATGGACATGTGCTAAACAGGTGTCTTTATTGGAATTAATCCTGTGAAAGTGTGCATTTTTAATCTGTTTGTCTTGATTCATCTGTGTGTTTGTTGGATTGTTCATGAAAAACACTTTTATGTATTTATTATTATTTATTAAACAAATTTATATGACCGTCCAAGTCACAAATGCTGTAAAATGGGTAGCTTACACCATTTAAAAATCCACAATTCAAAACCCATTAAGTTTCACACACACACAAAAACACTATCTCATGGCAGCAGTCACTTGATCAGCTTTGGAATTTGGAATTCTATAGCCAGAAAATACTAAAAGGATCTTCTTTCACCTATACACATCAGTCAAATGTAGATTAAGTAATTAGCAATAAGGTTTAATCAGAAACTAGAAACTGGAAACTCCAGAAATCACATCCAGTGCAGCATGATAGGTTGTGAAATGTTTAGCAACATATTGTCTTTTATGCTTAATTCAATGAAATTCCATCTTTTCTCTCAGGAACTCTGTTAAAATTTGCCAATTTCAAAACTCCATTTTCAATTGCACAACAATCTGACAAAAGAAATTAGACTGAGACTCAGTAATGAGCCAAGGTCATTGAGCAAGCCTCATGTCTAAGTAGGGATTTGATCCAAAGTCTCCCAATTTCTTGTCTGATTATCTAGACATGACAAGATTTGACACGTCTGAATTAGCCTCCAAGCCACTCTAATGTTTCTAATTGTAACCACAATTCTGAATAATTTTCCATTTTATGTCAAAGATACTGTCTAATTTGGTTTCCACATCACTGTTCTTGTTCCCACTTCAAACCTAATTCCATCACTGTTTCTATGAAGGTGAGAGAAAGGCTGTTTATTTTATTTATTAAAAAAAAAAACCAAAGTATTGATAACAGCCTCTTCCAAGCCTAGCAGAGATATTGCTATGCAAGAAAATTACTGTCAACTCTTTGACAGTCACCAGGTTTATTTCTGTGAATTTAAAACTTGGCTGTCAGTTGTATCTGAAAATTAATTTCACACATTTGAATCAGAACAAGCATTACAGCAGGGCCATTGTGATCATAACTCCCTTGCAATAAAAATTCAGAAGCAAAGAAGCCTATTATTTTAAACATGAGAATGCAGTTCAGTAATGCAAAAGGGCATCATTGCATTAAAAATAATAATTTTTGATTCAGCACAATTTTAGGGTAGGTGGCTGGCTATTTTGATAATATTAAAAAGAATTCCTTTAAAAAAAAGAGGTTCAAGTCCTATTGAAAATATTGTCAAATATCTTACTCTTTCGCAAATGAAGAATTCACAAGCTCACATCCTTTACTGTCAAAGCATATCAGTAGAAGTTGTTCTTTAACCCTTTTTAAAAAATGTGGAAATGGCAATCAAAATGACTAGGAAAAAATGCTTCATAATGGGGCACTTTGGGATTTCTAGTTTACAAAAAAAACCCCAGAACATTCAGGGTCAACAAATGAGGCTTGGGTCATATATGCATCAGCAAAAAGAACTATTTCAAAAAGCTTTCTCAAGCTTTCTCAGCAGTGGCCCATCTTTGGGAAATTATTTATCATCTGGGCTCCATCAAGTCTTTTATCTAAATGTTAGTCTGCCACCTAGACATTTTTAAGTATTCTGGCTGGTGTTTTTAGTTTTATTAAAATCAATGTTTTTACCTTTGATTTTAGTAGATTGCAGGCCATTCTAGAAAAGCATAACCTTGACAGTGGCATACAGATTTTCCAATGAATTAAGGAATTGAATTAGTATATAATAATACTGTAGGAGCAGTGATGGCATAGTGATTGCAATGCAGTATTGCAGGCTCACTCTGCACACGGTCAAGAGTTTGATCCATACACTGCTTAGAGCAGGGGTCTCCAACGTTGGCAACTTTAAGACTTGTGGACTTCAACTCCCAGAGTTCCTCAGCCAGCTGACTGAAGGAAGTCCACAAGTCTTAAAGTTGCCAATGTTGGAGACCCCTGGCTTAGAGAAGACTGTAAAGCACTATGAAACAGTGTATATAAGTCTAAGTGCTATTGTTATTGCTATAAGGCTTTGATCTTGTCATCCTTTGCAAAAATCTGAAGATTCATGAAGATGGTTCTTCATTTATTTATTTTTTATGAGAGTGCTTCTCAATTTTTTTTGGCTATATTTATGAATTGACTTTCAATACTTTCCCCTCCTGAGTTGTACATATTGCACATCATTGAAGTTGCTATGACCATTTTTTTTTACTAAATTAAACAGCTGGAACTATCACTATTTATTTTAGAGAATTTTGACTCTGGAAACAAACAGAAACTTATTTTTTAAAAAATAACAATTAATTTTGGAATTTTAAAAAAGTAGCTCCGGTTAATTCCTAATGAAGCACCAGAAAGAAAATAGGATAACTCTTCCTCATGAAATTATGATTATGACACAATCCTAGATATTTAAATCCAAACCCATAAAGGCTTTTTGGTCTTTCATAATCATACACTGAGTTCCAATCGTAAGTTCACACATCCCCATCTGAATCTCAGTGATCTCTCATAGCTGAGAAAACATGATTGGCTCAGAGGTGGTATTCAGCAGGTTCTGGCCGGTTCTGGAGAACTGGTAGCAGAAATTTTGAGTAGTTCGGAGAACCAGCAAATACCACCTCTGACTGGAGATTTTACAGTATCCTTCCCCTGCCACACCCACCAAGCCACGCCCACACAACTGGTAGTAAAAAAAAATTGAATCCCACTATTGGTCACTGGCTGGGGAATTCTGGGAGTTGAATTCCACACAGCTTAAAGCTGTCAAGATTGAAAAGTACTGGTTTAAAGTGTTATATGCTTTAGTTATACACATGCTCCAATTGCCCCATGCCAAAATCTTTTGGCTCCAGTTTGGATGGTTTCCCCTTTTTGGTTAAGCCCCCAACTTTTTTACCTGCTACTCAGTCTTTCTTCCTCTTCTTCTTTCTTCTGGCTTTAAGAAAATGAGAGGTCCAGCTTCTTCAGTTCCTGCTTTTTTTAATAAAATGGATTGATTGGTTGATTGACCAACCCATGTTTAGCTTCAAATCAGATCAAATCAAGTTTATTACAGTCAAATAGCAAATACCAGAATAAATAAAAACCCTCAAGGAATAACCAGTTAAAAATTCTAGAATAAAATAATAAATAACAGACAAAATCTATATTAAAACCACAATTTGGCCATCCACTCTGTCAGTTCCATGTGGCCTAATTACAGTAGAACCTCTGGTCAAGAATGCTTCTGACCATGACCAAATCAGGTTCCAACTAAAAAATTCACCAAATTTTTGAATCTGGTCATGAACACATATGCAGGTGGTGATCAAACATGGCTGTGGCCAATTTCCCCTTCTGCTCCATAGAGAAAATCTTGATTTGGTGAACAAACTTGTCTGCCATTCCACATGTTAAAGTTACCCTTTAATCTCATTCTCGCTGGCTTCTTGCTTGTTTTGTAAGATTAACTTTCTCCCCGGCCAGGCAACCTCTCTCTCCCTCTCCTACCACCTGGGAGAGCCACATGATGGTGCAGAAGCCTCGATCACAGATTTTTAATCATGTGTTGCCAATGAATCTCCAGTGCTACTGTGCAGAATCTAGCGACCATGTTTAACATGTACACATATTTCTTGATTTACAACCTGAATTGAACCTAAATTGGTCCTAAATTGTGACAGTCATAAAATGTGTTCCTGACATGACCAATTTGATTTTACAACTATTTTTGTTGCAGTCATTAAGTTAATGCAGTACTTGTAAAATAGGTGCTACAATTACAAAGTTAATGCTATAGTCATTGAGTAAACCTATGGTTCGCTATGGGCATAGCTGTGCCAAAAGCCAAAAATAAATGCCAGTTTTCAGCAAAACCATTACCAAATGAGGTCATGGCTGTAAATGTGGACCAGATTCTGGGTGACTGAAATTTGGTGAAATGGGAGGGGAGGGCCCAACTGCTGAAGCTGCAAATGAAGATCATAAATTGTCCTCAAATAATTCCAGTGTAACTTTGAACAGTCCCTAAACAAACGAACAGAGTCAAGAATTACCTATATTTGAAAGGACAGTTGAAAGGATTTTGTTTTGCAATATGTAGCCTACCTGGCATAAAATCCCCTTAAAGGTTGCAAGATCCAGTCTAAGTCATTCACCTGGATCAAAGGTTTTGTCTTTTGAGCTTTTGGACTAACGCTGGAACCCATCTTCAGGGAACTTCTTTGTGTTCCCTGAGGGTGAACTTCTCTTCACACAGCGAAATTCTCTGAGGATAGGCTCCACCATGAGTCTGAAAGTTCAGAAGACAAAACCTCTGGTCCCGATGACTGACCCAGATTGAACACTGCAACATTATTCTGGGACACGTATATTTGCCTTCATTCCCTTAACAGTGGCCGCTAACATTAGGGAAACCTCACATCCTCTTCTCACATTATATTTTTGCGGTTTATAGTTCCCACACTAACTGCTACAGTCCCAAGCAAGAAGAATTTGTTAGCACCTTTTCCAATTAATAAATATTATTAAAAGGCATACATTTTCATTAGCTACAATGTGTTTTATCATAAAAGCTTCTGGACTTAATAACAATTTTTGAAAAAGATGCTCAACTTCTTCTGATTTTTGGTTATCATAGACTAGCATAGCGTTCTTACTACAACAATCCCCTTATCAAATCCACAATTTTCAGCACTACTTATCTATTGGCTGGTACATGCATCTCAAAATCTAATAGGTGGCAGTTAAATGATATGTTTTCCCCTCCCCTCCTCTTGCTGCCATGTTATGAATGCATCAAATAGTCAATTCATCAACCCATAGTTTCAATGAATAATTTTAAAAAGCTTATCAAGTTAATGGTACAACAAGAAAAAGAAAAAGATAAAATATTGCAGTGCGTGGAGTAAGTACAGCATTATCCATTTCACGTGGAAGATGTATTTCATGTACTGCATGAGACTGGGTGGGGCTAGAAACAGAGGAAAACACCAGTTATACCTCTTAGAAAGTTGTGTGTTAAAGTTGAATAGAATGTTACATATTAATTCAATGTAGTATAGATCCATTGCCAGTAAATACTAAGGACATGCTGTGGAACAAGATTTAGAGTGGCACAATTTCCTGCCAGCTCTGGATGAGATGGTAGCATGGCAATCCAAATGTGGGTTGAATGACAGTCAAACAGCCCACTGTTGAGAAGTAGACTTAGGTAGAAACTGATTTAGGACTCCAGTTAAATTAACTACTTATGTGTGTATATGACATAGGCATAATTATCCTTTCAGGGATCATAAGACTGAACCAGGATAAACACTCAGTTAGTAATAAAATATTCAAGGCTTAAAAATTGAATTAATTCTAAAAATTATACTCTATTGCTAATGTAAAGCCAGATAGAGCTTGAGGAACTGCAAAAAAAAAAAAAAAACCACATGTGGCCTGCAATCAACTGTTTGCCCATCTGGGTTCTATAACAACATTCTAACACAATAATCAAATCATTATCCAACAGTAGTGTTGACTCAGGTTTTTAGGACTTACAAATATGATATAAGAAGGAGAGAAATTCTTGTTGGTGTTATGGGTAAATTGATTAATGTGAAATGTAGTTCTATTTTTCTTGAACTACTGTCACATAATACATGTTAATGACATATACACAATGTCATCATCACTTTTCAAGATGACATTACTGGTGCCATACTTTTAATTTAAACAAATTTAGGTGCATGTCTTTATACTATAAACCAAATCTCAGTTGATCTCTCCCAATACTTTTAGATTATACCAGATAGTTTTTCTTTAACCATCAATTGTTTTGAAAACCATTCCAAATTATAAACTATTATGCTGGAAGAAACTCTGGAGTAGTTTCAGTATCCTTGCTTATCAACAGTTTTATTAAATAGCTATATGTTTATTAAAACATGGCTTACAAAGGAAAAAAAAGTTCCGTCTCTAACAAATGTAACAAATTCTAATCGTACCAAGAGATTTACTAGGGTAGATAGTTTAATCAACAGATTAAAAGCCTATTATAACCTTGCGTCATAAAGAGGGATTAATTGAGGCATGTCTGGCTTGATGGAACTTAATATCTTTTTAGAAATAAATGCAATACAGTAATATTTACAAGAAAATTAAAAGCTGCTGGACAGGAAATGTCATGCTCCAGCATTATACAACCTAAAAGAGGTTTCTGTTTATAGATTTCATTATCAACCAGATTTATGTTCAAAATGTCTAATCTGTCCTTTTATTGAAAACTCTGTACTGACCTTTATTATCTGGAGGCGGATTTAAATTGTTCACAATGTTACATTTTAATCGGCTTGATTTTAGTTTCTCCAAAAGCAGTCCAGAGGCTTAAAAACTAAACAAAATATGGACATTTCTTTTCTCTTCTTACATGGTCATAGAACAATTAGTCATAGAACTAGCATTTAGACTTTCTTGAAAGTTATAAAGAAGGCAACAGTCATACATGCCCTCCCAAAGTGTACTGTGTGCAGAAATTTGAAATGCACAATCTGTGTTTCAAACACATGCATCAGAAATCTCCAACAAAACTTGTAGCGAGGAAGCAATTGAGTCAGGTGCAATCAAAGTGATTGATTCTTCTTACCAAAATGAGACTTAGATCAAAAGGCATTGGATAGGGTCACTTTTCCACTGTAATCATTATATCTTACGACACCTTGGGATATGCTGGGAAAAACACTTTCATTGAACAAATTATCTACAGGCATTTTCTCTATTAAACCACTACTTAGCAAGTAGGCCAAACCAAAGAGAATTGGTAAAGTTATGTCTAAAGTGTTCTCATTGAGAGAGAATTCTCTATAGGCCAGAACAAAATGTTAGAATTTAATATATAAGCATTACAGTTCAGACTAGATTGCTTAGAGACAGTGTGTGGTAACCATCTACAGACCAGAAGAAGGAGGAAGAATTGAGCATGCCAGATGAACCAGGGGCATTTAATGGCTCATGGCTTTAACTTTCCTCATTGCTATAATGCTTTCTTTCTTAATTCATAAAACTGAACAGAATATTCTATCTTGTAAATAAACCAGAAGCTGGTGCAGTTGTCCACAATGGCACTGTGTTTTGGTATGGTCATCAGGTTTAGCAGTAATTGTAGTGTTCAACATTTTTCAATAGCAGTCCCACATGGAGTAGTACATGGCAGCAATATAAATTAGAAGCAACTAAAGCTTAATCTTCCTTCCACATGAAGAAGCATATTTTACATACATGTTGAAACTAAGATGAGAAAATCCTGGCTATAGAGAAGTAATGAAAATTCTAAGAGCATTTTCAAATTGTGGATCTGATCCCTCAGAGTTCATGTTCCTACCGAATTCCCAGATCATTTTTCAGATGGAGGCTTAATTTGTTGGCTAACATTTTCACTTGGCACAGTCAGGAACTCATGTGTAAGTTTGTTTTTCTGATTTAAATTAAGCTTCAAGCTGCTGGAACAGTTTAATATGAAAAGGCCAGCTATCTGGCAACCAAAATCAGTCCAAATTTCTTTTATTTCCACATTGAAAGTGAATATGCAGGACTTGTCTCCCACCAAACTGATTGTTCATTCTGCAACACATGCTTATTATATGACCTGTCATGCTTTTGTAAAACTAATCCCAGAAGAACCTCATTCAAACAGGTTATTTGGGGCATGCTATGTGCATGCTGATTTAAAGCATCAACTGAATTTGATTGGAATCAGTTGCCAAAATAGGTCTCAACTGCAGAATCAGAATAATTTGATTTGAGATACCCATTTAATTTGAAAACAATAGAAAGAAAGACATCAGATTAGATTCAGCTATATGGTCTGTATGGAAAATCAGTTTGAGGACTTAATATAATTGCTTTCAAATTAAATCTCTGAATTAAAACTTCAAACAGATCTACAATTTCTCAAACTACTTGTGGTCTATCATAAATGACTAATGGACTGCATTTTGTGATATTTCAAAGTTTGGACAGCCACATAGTAGGAAAATGGAAAAGCTCAGAGGGCCAATAGTATGATTAAGCACATGCAAAAACAACAACAACAATCCATGAGCTGGGAAATTTTTCAAAAACAGGGATGAGTAGTGTATCAGTGTGATGTGATTCTATACTTGAAGATTGTTTCTGCAGTACCAACTATTGTATCACATGTTGAAATGTATTTATTTTCTTCACTAGAGGTCAGAATTGTGCTGATGGATTCACAGTAACCAGGCCGCAATATCTTATGTAAATTAATTGCATCCTGATTTTAGGAAGGACAAAGGAAGAGAGATATTTTAAAAATGATCTGAAAAATTTACATAGCCCAAGAATTTTCAAGGGAATTTAGGAACTAGGAGTCACTAGGTGAGAAGGGTGAGGTAAAAATATGGTGAATAAATAAAATTAAAAACTATGTATAGTTATGTAGCATGCTGCAGAGACTAATTTTCTTTTATTACTCATTATTTTCACAGATATGGACAATACAGAAACCACACTAAAAGTCCATATTGGAGAGAAAAAATGTTTCACATCATTGTTCATTATCATATTTTTAGTATTTAGAGTGGTCAGATGTTTGAAGAATTTGATTAATCAACCCATTAGAAATTCTTAAAAATCTTTCTAGAAACATCAAAGGAAAATTTTGAGATTCTCCTTGATTATCTAAAATTTCTTTAGGGAAAAATACATATTTTATGAGAAAATGCTCCCAAAATATACATTGAAGCATTTATACTTCTACTTACTTTATTGGGAGATATTGGACCACCATCATTCAGTGTTTCACCCACTTTCAAGGATTTGTTGTAGTGATATACTTAGCAGTGATCACCCTATAGATACCCCTACCTTGAGCTTTCAATGAAAAGATGAAATGCAAATTCAAATTAGGATTTAAATACAGATTATAGAAACAGATCACAATAGATTCATAATTAAAAGATGCAAAGGCACACTGGCCCAAACCAAAGTGATCCTTCCAGCTATTTCCATCTATTATGTTATTTCATCAATGAGAAAAGATTTATCTGCATATTATAAGATGAAGAAGAAGATGATAATGATGATATCCCTTCAGTTGCATTTGACTCTTGTAGATTCTACAGGGCAGATATCTCTATGCCTTCTAATCTTGCACTACTTCTTTGAGTTGTTCTATGCTCTGGCTGTTGTCAGCTTTGATGGTGTATAAGAAGTTATGAATACAATTTACTAAAATAAATTATGATGAGAAGAAAACAGGGCTTTCTTTAGTTTAAACACTGACCTGGGTAATTCTTGGCCATGATTGAAAGAGCCAAAGGAAATGCACTGTGAAAAGGAGCTGTGGAACCTCCTCAAAACTATTATATGGGAATCAGTTCTATATTTATTGTAAGATTAAAATTAACTCCTCCTTGTTTCAAGGGACTCCCCTGTTTGTTCACTTATGATGGCAGCTGTTATTGTCAAAATTGATAGCAATGCACTTTAAAAAATAAACATTGAATAACATGAACATTTTCTCAAGTTATGCTTAGTACCTGGTGACTTGCACCATATGCTTTTGGAAGCAAATATGCTGTTGTTTTCTTCTTTGATGTATTTTCAAACTCTCAGGGTGGTCTTCACCTCAAGAATTACCTAGTAGATTTTATTTATCTTTAACTAAGTCTGATCCTATGAAGCTTTTTGGACTGAATCAGAATCATGAGATCTTTGCAGAAAATATTTACCTTTAATGAATAAATGGGATGAGGTAGAGAAACACTGTTCTTCCACAAGGCCTCTGGGAAATTAATGTTAATGTTATTTTCTGTGCTGTGATTGTATTATCCAGTGACTCACATGAGACTATTGATTTATTATTATTATTATTATTATTATTATTATTATTATTATTATTACACAATCAGCCAATGATGATGATGATGATATTGACAATGATAATGTATTATGTATTTTAATATGGCAGGTATTGATTTTTCTCTTATTTAGCATTCTTATACCATATTATACTGCAAAGCTATTAAAATCAAAATGAGTCAGCAAATAAATCCTAGTAAAACAACCAGCTGAATCATTAAAGGCAAAGTATATAATGGTTAAAGCTGGCCTCCATGTGCTGTACTTGTAGATTCTGGGGTCATTCCACTGGCATATGTATAGCTGCCTTCTCCAACCAATAGTTCTCCAGATGAAATTAAAGATGTGAAGCCCTTTCCCCTTTTGAAAAGAAATTAGAAAAAAAAAATGACTCCCTACTTTTTCCAAATTGTGTTTTCTCTCCTCTATCTCTATTTAGGAGAACACATTCCCAGAATGGGAATATGTCCATAAACCATAGGTGTCAAACTTGTGGTGTCATGTTGCCATCACGTGATGTATCATGATGTTTTTACCCTTCACAGAGATGGGATAGGTGTGGCCTGCGCATGACACATCTGGCCTGCAGGCCACCAGTTTGATACCCCTGCCATAAACCAATATGGACAATGAGTATATTGAATGACAAATCTGAATACTGAGATTCCAACGTAGCTAAAGGATTTGGAAAGCCAATTTGTTGTGAATAGTGTCAGTATTCCAAGTAATGCACCCATAGAAAACAGAATTCCGAGGCAGGCAGGTTCCTCAAAGAACAGTTTATTGGATGCTTCATATTGGCACAACTGGTGAAAGCCAACTTTGCAATTTCCTGCAGTTTCACCTAATGAAAAGTAAAAGTTTCTCCTTTCCTCCCAAGTCACTGGTTATGCTGTCCAATCCTGGTACTGGCCCGTTGCTTGGTTACTTGCTCCTCCTCTGGTGAGCCACCTATGAGAATGTCTTTGGTTCCCACTGGAATTTTTTTTTGTTTTGGCTACAAAACCCCATTTAACTATTTCCCCCCTCCCACCATTGTGTGGCAACCCTGAAGGCTCCAAGATGGCTTCAGCCAGGCTTACTTCAGGGTTGATAAATAGTTTATTCTACTCTATTTTAATTGTCATGATTTCTTAGCTTAAAAAAACTCCAAACATAATATCTTATAATTATTGAGTGCTTGTATTAATTCCTTTCTGGGGTTAACAGCAATGGTGGGAAGAAAATTTGCACCTACATATAATGTGAATGTGATCTAATTTGATTTCTCCCCTGGACTGCAAATGGTAGCTTTTCAGTGGAGCATATCCACTGGTATGATTGTGTCCACTCACAATGTCATTGGATACTCTGGACAAGAGAAAGTATAAGAGGGCTTATTGCTGCATTTTAGATTTGCTTGAATCATGAGATTCTTTAAAATACTGAAATATTCCTGAATCCTTAGCTGTTATTTGATTGTGGATTGCTGCTTGGTCCTTCAGGAGTTCTGCCTTATGCTTCTTCATCTGTTGTTGGTGTTGCTAATTACATATTTATATAGTCCAGGTTTTAACACTGGGTAGCTCATAAGTAAAAATTAAAAGCAATAAAACAATATAATAATGAGAAAAAAGCAGCAACAAAAGACAGTAACCTGGACAGGAGCAAAAATATACAATCTGAAAAGACCTTTAGTCATTCTTGATAAAGGCCTCAGCAAAAGAGATTTTCAAAGTCCTTCAAAACACAAGCAAACTGGAACTATCTGGGCCTCTGTCCCACAAGGACCGAGAATGCTACTGAGAAGGCACGCTTTGCGGGATCTGACATTGAGAGCCAGATGGTCTAGCAGTTAAAGATACCAAGGCAAGAAATCAGGTGATATCAATTTATTGTCCTATCTTAGACATGAAAGTCAATTAGATGACTTTGGCAGTCACTCTCTCTCAGCCCCACCCATCTCACAAGATTGTTGTTATGGGAAAAATAGAGTGCCAAGGACTATTACATAAGTTCACAGCCTATGCATTTTTGAATTATTTATAAAAATAATAAAGGCTGGTTGTAAATAAATAACAATAAAATAAAAATATGTTTACTGAACAAATATGGAACAAGACAACCCTTCTGGATCAAATTGACTAAACAGTTACTATGGGAGATAAGTATTGTAGTTTCTCAAGTAACCAGGCTCGATGCCAGGTAGGGCTCTGTAGGCAATAGCCAGCATCTTGAATCACACCCAGAATCAAACTGACTGTCAGTGCCAGTCCTACCTTCTGGGTAGTTTTCAAGGGCATACCTCATGTAGAGCATGTTGCAGATTTATTTCCTGCTTGATCCTGACTATTGGTTTTGCCCAATGATTTTTATTTATAGGTTCATGGCACCTGCATGCTTGCAATATCTGTTGTGCAGATATACCTAGATAGTAGAAAACCCCTGGAACTTGATATGTGCAAAAATGTCTCAATGTTTGAAAAGTGCACAAATGATTTACAATTGGAGTCACAGTAAGACATGTAGCAATGGCACTATTATGACTGTGGATATACCACTTTTGATATAGACCGAATTAACTCTGACTTTTAGATCAATAGATCAATAAATTGATATAGTAATAAATACACACACACATACACACACGAATGATACACACACACACACACACACACCATACCCATCAATTGGAGTTTGGCATCTTTATTTCCAATAGATTTTAAGTAAAACCCCTGAGTTCTCTTAGGAGGAAAAAAAAATGATAGAAGGCTGCAACTGAGTGATTTCTAGGGACTGAGCCCAATATCCAGAAAAAAGCAGAAAGACAAGCAAAGGTTCCAGGTACATTCTGCTGAAGAGAATGTTCTTTGTTATTTTGTCACTCATAGTGAATGGAAAATCGCCCCACAGCCATTTTGTGAAAGCCTCACAGGAAAATCGCCCCACAGCCATTTTGTGAAAGCCTCCCCCTCTCCCCATTGGCACAGCTACCAACCGATATTTTGATTTATTGTACTAAGCTGTCTGTTCTTATTAGCCACAAGAAATGGAATCCTAGCTGAGCAAAGAACTGCAGAGAGAAGCACTTTCTCTTTTTTTACCTCTTGCATTCTCCCTAGTAGCCTTTCTGTCACTCTTGTTTTAAAGTTTTATTTCCTTCATCTACTTAAGCTGTTGCTTTCTAGTTAAGCTTCTTTTCTTTTTCCTAGCCATTGCTCCAGGCTAAATGTCTCTTTCTCTCCTTTCTCCCCTGTGCATGAATGTATTTCACATTTTCACAACTTTTTTATATCTTTCCTGGCTTTGAATGTTGTTTCTTTCCTCTCTACTGAGTGGAACATATCTTTCCCTTGCCAGAGGCCTCCTAATTCTGATTTCCTCACTGATTCCAGTCTGCCTATCAGGAGTCATTTTATAACTCCCCCTCTTTTTATCTTAGCATCTTGGGGACTCAATGTTCTTTGCTTCACTTACAGTTCACTCCAACAGAAATCTAGCACTCACATTAACTTTCTTTCTTCTCAACTCTACTGGAACCAACTCAGTTACAACCAACAAATGTATGCAACAAAATATCTTATTTTGGAAGTCCCCTATATTACACCTCCTACATTTGTGTAATAGTCTATTTTATCATTCTATGCTCAACTTCAGTCAAGGTACTGTAGGAAGACATTTCAAATTTCAAATTCAAAGACAAGTACGGTTAACGCTAAGGCCTGGAAAAACATCTGGAGGCATTAATCTGTGAACTTTGTCCTCATGTACTTTTTCTCAAGCACAACCTTTTCTCCCATCATGATTCACATTAACAGTGTCCTGTATGCATTATTATTCATTTATATCCTGCCTAACAAAAATATTCAAAGTAAGGAGCAATAGAATGAAAGCATAATTTAAAAGGTATATATTGGTAATAAAATGCTTTCTGAAACAATTCAAAAGAGCTAAGTTAAAGAAGTGGGTCTTGACAGCCTTCTTGAAAGAAAGAGTTTTGGGATCAAAAGACAACCCCTGAAAGAATGTACTTGATAGGCTATGTTCTCATTATGATGTATAGAGGATCTTTTAGAATTTTTAACCGTTACTGTGCTGATATCCTAGTAGTGAACACAGGAGTTATACTGAGATACTGATGGATGGCATTATTAGATGCTATATGTTATTAATAGAAACTGATTATGGTTTGGAAACGAATAAGCAACTTGACTAAAAGACTGCATGAGCGATGTCCAAACTGAAAACTAAGCTTTTTTCATATAGTTCAATGGTTTCCTAAGATTTGTTTGTATTAGCTTCTAAACTCACTATTTAAAAAATACCCTATATCCCCATAACCTATACAGTCACATATCTTTAAAACATAGCTAAACAAAGCAACCACAACTACAAGAAAATAAAAACAAAATAATCAATGAGACCAACTAGACTCAAGGGTAAGCCACAAGTTGGCAAGAGTTTCACTTTGAGGGATGTGAAATTAGATGATGCTATTATCAGTGCCTTCTTGTTCCATACAATTAACTGTACTATTTTTGGTCTGCTTCTAAGGTTACAAAATTATTAAGAATATGTGACATGAAATAGAGTTGACAAGACACCCATTCTCACACAAAGATTGCTGAAAATTGCTAAAAGTATAAAGTTCACTTGCTGGAACAATTCTACCCTTCTTACAATGACAACAAACTAAATTGGTATAGGAAGGTTAAAAATAACTTCTCTGCTTAGAGATGATAATGAGGGTGATGATGCTTGATGAAGTAAGTTGAAGAACATCAAGGGTAATTAAAGCTCAACATACAGAAAATCCAAATTACCTAATGAAGAAAATTGTTTTCTATGGTTTATGTATTCTGGGCAACTTGAAATTACTGGTATAATACATTTTATATATTTTGTTTGTAGTATTTATTCTCTCACACAATTCATTTTGGCTCTGCTAGCTATAAGGAAAGGACAGTGGACTCTGTTGGAGACCAAATACTGCCAATTTTGTGGTTTTTGAAATCTAAGAAGGCATTATGACTTCTCAAGTAATTTGTAACCGCAAGAAAAATTAAATGTTTTCATTAACCTGATGTATTCTATACTTTCTCTGTGTTCCTATTTAATTATTTATTAACATTTAGAGGACATGTAACTTGTTAGTAACTCTGGCTGGCTTACAATAATAGCAATAATAATAATAATAATAATAATAATAATAATAATAATAATAATAATAAACAGATATGTAGTTAAAAAGAGATCCTGTCTGACTGGAGAATAATATACTGTACACAGTTATTCCAGAAATAAAGCTAACATAATGAAAGGTAGCTCTCCAAACATCTGAACCCTATCCCTATGAATTACAGTTCATAGATACTCTAACCATTGTAGGGTTCTCTGAAGAGGACAATCTAGAAGCCATTGAGTGGGGACAGAGAAGAATTTAACTTCTAAAAGCTGTCTGAAAATTCAGACAGGATTGCCATGCCAGTTTTCATTTTAAAAGTATCCCCTTGGGAACAAAGGTAAACAAACACAGGGAAATTGTCACATGTGAAAACCAGGCCCACATATGTAGAGTATAAACTAGTTATTTCATTGCTCAAGCCCATTTCACAGCAGTTTTCCTCAAGTGGCAGTTTGTCCTCTTGTGAGTATGTAACGATTCTAGACTCATCCCCCGCTCGACTCCTCCTCCTAACTGGGTCAGTCTCTTTCTGACAGAAATCTGCTTCCAAGAAAAAAAAGCATAGGATGTCAATGATAGTTTTATAAATTATATGAAACCATAAAATTGCCAGTAATGTGTCTAAAGCTTACCATGAATCCATAAGATGGAAAGAGAAGAAAACCAAATATATTCTACAAGATGAATCAGTTTGAATGGAATTTGAACTCCATTATAGTCATCTCAACTGTGATGACCCAGGGTGGGATTCAAAACAAACACAGTCTCAGAAACAGGTGAAGCCCCTTTTATTCCTTCAGTTTGCTTCCAAGTTCCGAATATCTTTGATGGAAGACAAAAACACTCCCACACAAACAGTTACACAAAGAAGGAAAAAAGCAACACAAACCAGGCAAGATAAGGGCTGGAGGATGTCCACATATAATGCACACTGGGAAGGACGCCAAACTCAGAGAAGAACTATAAACTAGAGATATTTCCACACTTTGTTTCCAGTGTTCGCCAGTACGCAGGTCCATACTCTTATTTCAGTTGTCACAGCTGCAGCCCATGAAGAGGATTAAGGCCCTCTCCTCCTGAGTAGACTATGTCTCTCCCTTATCCTCTCCTCCCTGCATGCCCTAGGATGGATAGGGGATGGGCCTGGGTCCTCCTCTGACTACTCAGCTGGCCTCTGCCCTTCCCCAGCCTCCTCCACAACCTCCGGAGCCACACTTCCACTCCCTGTCAGCTGTTCCTCCTCTCCCTCAGAGTCAGTCTCCATCAGGGGCATGACATCAACAGTGAGATGGGCAACACATATATTTAATAAATAAATCACTAAATTGCTGGGCAGTGGTATTTGCTTACTTATTGCCCTGCTGATTTTTAGAAAGGCCATTAAAATATGTTTTCTTCTGGGAAGAGACAATTTGGGAATTGGAATGACTATGAGAAGTGTAGCCTTCTTGTTATGGGGCTTTTCCTTTCTTGTATATAAGTTGTTTGTCTTCCCTGAGTTATTATAGTTGTAGTTTAATCATATCATGCTGTTTTATTTATTTTAAATTTCCTTCCTATATCTCTAAGATATAAATAAATCTTGGTCAGCCTAAAAACTTGTTTCAAGTGAAGACAGCTCCTGTAAATATACATCAAATGGTCTTACCACCAATTTCAACTTAGATGATTCCACTGTTGCAGAAAGTGAAGCACAATAATCCTTTGACAGTCAGTTAGTAATCATTAGTGGAAGACCACAGTGATACAAACACTGTTGCAGGGCCAAATCAGTTCAAGCACATGAGAATATTCTCAGCACTGTTTCCAGTTTTCAAGTCTTTACCCCCTCCTCAAAGCAAAGTTCTGAAGAGAAGAACGCACAAAATGAATAATTAAGTGTATTTCCCATCCATCCCCTTCCAAACTCATTTTGTGCAATAATCTTTCAAGATTAGATTTCTTACTTTAATGGCTAACTGAATCCATAAGCCTTTTCTTAATTTTTATATGTGTTCTTTTACCTTGTGTGTGTGTGAGAGAGAGTGGGGGAGGGGAAGGGGGGAGGGAGGGAAAGGGAGAGAGTCAGTATATTCAGAGGTAAATACTGAACATTCACAGCACAAATTTGCACACATTTAATCAGAGGGAACTCTTACTGAGCTCAAGGAGAATCAAAGAGACAATATTACCAAAACAATATTGGATCTGCTTTCTAACAGCATGTTTCACCATTATGTTAATAGGTGAGTGTTCAGTGTAAAGATGGTCAAATCTTATACAATTTGACTCACTCATATCTTGTGGATTGTACCAATTTAAATTTCCTAGTAGATCTCAAGGCAGCAAACTTAACGCAACTTAGAAATTTTCCAGCCATGCTTTATAACTTCCACAGTTTTGCTCTATTATTTGCCTCCATATTCTCATCCTGATCTATTAGTCTTTTTGAAAACAGATGCAGAGCTGAATCCTGTGAGGTTCCTCAAACTGTCCAATCTAGTGTTATAGCTGCTATAAAGGCATTCTGTGGATATTGTAGCACACTAGAGTGTCATTGAATGTAGGCTGGTATCCTGCTGCTTCACAAGAGAAGAAAAAGGGGAATGGCAGTAGTTTCTTGGCTAAGCCTACATCTTTACTGATAGGCAGTTGACTGACAAGTTTCACATGGCCTTCCTGCAAATTAATGCTTATTTTTCTTTGCCTTTTCTTGTATGTTCATCTGAGCCTTAGAAGCAGTTATGAATTCTCTTGCAATTTTGCCAGAGATGTAGAGAGCTTATGTGAGATGTCAGTAAGGTCTTGGGAGATTTAAGCTAGCAGCACTGATGTTCTCCAGCAAGGAGCTGTTCGCAGTGCAGAAGAGTGGGAGAAGTTATTTGACAAGCAAGGCAGCTTCTTGTGACCTAAAATAGGCCAGAAGATGAGATTGAAGTTGATACAACAAACATTCCAAAGTGTGAATACTGAAGTTCCAACAATGCGGACAAGTGAAATTTTTAGATTGTTCAAATATAAACAAGCAAAATGTTATCTTTTTTAAGCTACTGTCTTCCAGCAGCAGGGTAGTCCTCTTCTGAATTATGAACATTTTTCTAAAGAATAAGGGCATTGTTGGAACTTCAGTATTCACACTTTGGAACATTTATTAGCAAAGCAGAAAGGGCAGGGTAACTCTACAACTGGAGTCAAAATTCACAAGCCATTTTATCATCAACTCTTATGCTCTGCTGATGCTTAGCTTTAGAGAGATTTGAGGGGAAAAAATGACAGCACAAAAATCTTTTTAAAATTGTATTCCACCCCCCTTCTATTTGAACAAAAAACAAATATAATAATAGCACAAGTTCACAAGTTGTGGCAGTAATGGAAATATTCTAACAACCTTCTTAAACAATCTATAAATGAAGTTGCTTTTTTTTTAGCATTGAATCTACACTTCGTTTGAAAAGACCTGTTTTCACAGTTAATATTTAACTTAGATGATCTTGGAGAATGATTGAATTATAATAATTGATTTGATTCATGACATCTTTCAAAAGCAAAAACAAAACAAAAACACTCTCTGATATTATTTCAAGCTAAAAAATATCTGAGAACTGGTTGTTTAGCTGTCACTGCAAGCATTTAGAGAAATGATACTTGGTCAGAGCTTCTACTTCCTCCAGGGAAGGAAAAAGATTGACTCTATAAATCAGTTTTCCCAACCTTGTGTCCTCAAGATGAGTGAGCTTATATCTCTCATCATCACTAAGCAGCACAGACATAAGACATATAATGTTATTTTTTTTAAAAAAAAAAATGAAGCCCAAATATTCAAAGGTTTATTCTAGTTTGGCTCTGGGACATAAATTGAAGCAGACAATCTTTTGTCATTCACCTCCAAAAACAAAATATATAATGTTTAATTCAGTATACAGAGAGTCTGTAACAACATGTGTCTAACTATGATCAGAATGCTAAGATTGGAAGATCTGGACTATATGAGAAGACCATGCAACATGGGATCTTCTGGATACCAATGTAGTAATTTGGAAGTATATCCATTTGACATGATTTTTTTTTAGACCACTACCTGATATTTCCCATTAATGCAATTGGTCCCTTAATTTTGTTTTGTTTCATTTAATTTTTCAACATATCTTTAGTACTGACATCCCTGGAAGAAATGGGCTGAATGTCTTTGGTCTGTTTGAAGTGAGAAAGTGGAAGTTATGAACTCTCTTAGAAGTCAACTGTTTCCATCACTACTTTTAACTCCATCTGCCTTCCTGAAGTCACATCAAAACATCAAATTTTGGCAATAAAACCTGGGAGTGCCAAGTAACTCTTAATGGGAAATATTTATATGTGCCATACAGGATCCAGATTGCTGAACTTTATGTTAAATAACAAAGTTTTCTTTTGATATAAGAGAAGTGTTGACACTCACACAAAGCTGTTAACTATTTTAGTAGGTTTTTGAAGAAATTGTTTTTGTTCCTTCCTAGTGGGTGAATATTTTATATATATGTATATTTCTTGGATTTGGGAAAGTATATTGATGGTGTTGTATAAACCTCTTGGAGTCAGCTATATTGACAATATAAACCTAATATGAATAAATAAACCAACTAGAGTTTACATACAAATTTCCTCATCAATAGTGTTAAAAAAGACACAATTGAGTTATGAAAGCTTCACCCATTTGAAATGATATGTTATGTTAAAAAGAGCTAGAACTTTGAATATCTCATCATGTCCACATTTTAATTCTGTTGAAAAACCCCACCCAACACCCCTGTAGTATAGTGCCTTTGTTTGCTTATTTTGAATATCAGGATACACATTCATAAACATATTCACATAGTAGAAGCACAAATATAAAATTCATTATTATAACTTGCTATACTATTTCAGAATCAATTAGTATAAGATATACATACATACTGTACATACATACATACATATATACACACACACACAGAGAGAGAGAGAGAGAGAGAGAGAAGGATGGGAGAAAGAAAGAAAGAAAGAAAGAAAGAAAGAAAGAAAGAAAGAAAGAAAGAAAGAAAGAAAGAAAGAAAGAAAGAAAGAAAGAAAGAAAGGAATGATTAGAAAAAAGAGGATCCCTTTCCACCAAATTTTAGCACTCTGCTCAGATATATTCTATGAAAACACAATCCTATTAATTATCTGTGCTAGATCTGGGAGGATAGGTTCAATGACGGAGACAAGACTCAGATAGCAACAACAGCTCTTTATTAGTGACTTCAGATCTGAGCAAAATATCCCAGCCGCAGCAGCCCCTTATATAGGGCTGGCTGCAGCTAGGCAGCCAATGAGAGTGATTTGAGTTTGCCGTGCTTGGCTGGGCCAATCGTGGCAGCCCGTTTACTAGCCAATCGGATCAGTCTGAGGTGACCAATCACAATCCGCTATCAGCGGGCCAATCAGAGTTGCAGGCTTTCGAGCCTGCTAGTTTGGAACAATCTGTAACTCTGATTCTATTGGTCATGATATCAAAGAGTCCTTGCTTGGACATTATTTATATAGTTTCATTGTCATAAGTGACCCAGTAGCTGTTTGTTTGTTTAATTGGCTTACTGTATATGGCTGCCTACCTTGTACATACAACTCTCTGAGTGGCTCAGAACACATTACAAACAATAAAAAGAACAAAATCAATGAAACAAAGTGATAATGATGCTGAGACTAAACCCCAAAGAATCGTCAAGACAAAAATGCATAGGCCACCTAACCTCCCAACTCCTGTACTCTAGAGCACATCCAGCTCTCCTAAGCTTTGCAAAAGGCTGGTAAAGTTGTGGCTGATTTAATCTCAGGGAGTATTGTCTTGTTCCATTCCATCTGGGAAAGACCTGTCTCTTTTCACATTTGCTTTCTCTCTTTAAAGCTGTTTCTATCATGATAATTTTAGAACTTTGTGTACATATATGTGTTTCAAAATTTGGTTCTGCTGTCATAGAAATGGTATTCAGCAGATTCTGGCCAGTTCTGGAGAACCAGTAATGGAAATTTTGAGTAGTTTGGAGAACCAGTAAATACTACCTCTGACTTGAGATTTTACAATATCCTTCCCCTGCCACGCACACCAAGCCACGCCCACAGAACCAGTAGTAAAAAAATTTGAATCCACCACTTAGGAAAGGGGAAGTGTTTTAAACACACTCCGAGAGAAAATGCTTCAGGCACACTACCTGAACAACAACAACAAAAGATAAACCTTTCACTTCCAAAATGAACAAAGATTTATCACTATTGCAATCCTGGTATCCAAATAATGTAGTTGTGCAAAAGAAAAGGAGAAATGGTGCCAGAAAGATGCATAATGCCACAATTGCTTATAGGAAGTTAAAACATTATGGGAATATTAAAGGCATGGCCAATTTAGTATTGTAGTATTGCAGACTCCAATCCCTGTAAGCAGAAACTGCCTGCATTTCAAATGGATTCTATTTCAAGGTAAATAAAGGGCCATTTAGCAACCCTGGTTTGGATAATTTTTACAATTCATTTCTCCAAGGTTTTGTATTATAGTAGAATGATATCTTATCTAGTTTGCTTGCCTTCCATAAAATGGTGTTTTACAATGAGTAAGACAAAACAACTTTTTCCAGGCAATAACTGGATACTGGAAGTCTTGGCACTGACACAAAACAGAACAACAGTTTCAAGGTAAAAGGATCTATTGCTATATTTTTAAATGCATCATCTTTTCCACTGTCCATCTAAAGAAGTAACTCTCTGGAAGAGATATCAAGGATATCTTAATTCATTTTCAATGTGAGTATGGAAACTGAATTGATTGTATATACATACACAATCTTTTATTGTGCTAGCAATAAAATTCTGTCAACCCAAAAGCTGGCTGTTAACACAGTAATAGTTTGAATTACTCTGAGTTCATGAAGCTGATTCCCCAGAGGATTTCTACACAGGATTCTTTCAGCTTTCCCCCAATTTATTTTAAACAAGACTATAATCACTTCTTCATTTAGCAGTGGGGGCTTTAAAAGTTGGGATATAATCCATCAGGCCCCAATGATTTGAACTAGTCTAGAGCAGACAGGTGTTCTCTTAGCATTTTCTTGCTTATTTTAATTTGCATTCCTAGCCAAAACCTGTTTTTTATATAGGTTGGCTATATTTTCTTTTTGCATGAAGACAGATGCAAAGAATGAATTAAGCAGCTCTGCTTTCTCTCTCCTGCCCTATTCCCTTTCCATCTTCTCCCATTATAGACCACTTGTTTCCTTTGCTTTTTTCCTTGTTTTTTATATGTTGAAAGAAACCTTTTAATTTATTATTTTGGACATTTGTTACAAGTCATACTTTCTTCTGAGACTTTGGGTTCCTGACTTCATCTTTGCAAATTTGGGCTATTTGTTGGTATCCTGCCTTAGATATGCATCATTTCCATTTTTTGTGTTCTTATCCTTTTCATCTTTCAGTTTATCAGAGAGTTCTTTGTGCAACCATGCTGGTGGAAAAACCACTGATAAAAGGGTTGGTAAAGACCTCTGGTAAAATGATGCAAAGAAGTTTCATTATGAATAAATCAAAGTAAATGAGGCAGAGACATTCCTCTAATACAGGAGTGTCAAAGTCGCATTGTCACGTGACATATTGTGACTTTTTTCCCCTTTGCTAAACTGGCCATGGTCATGGCCAGTGTATGACCCATCAGGCTCATGGGCCATGAGTTTGACAGCCCTGCTCTAATAGCCATGGTGATGCAGTGGTTAGAATGCAGTACTGCAGGGTACTTCTACTGACTACTGGCTGCCTGCAATTTGGCAGTTCAAATCTCACCAGGCTCAAGGTTGACTCAGCCTTCTATCCTTCCGAGGTCAGTAAAATGAGGACCCAGATTGTTGGGGGAAATAGTCTGACTCTGTAAACCACTTAGATAGGGCTGTAAAGCACTGTGAAGCAATATATAAATCTAAGTGCTATTGTTATTTGTTTTGGTTTTTGTTTTGTTTTATTTTCTTTAATCTAGACTACTTTTTAAGATGTCTTTTTGACATCTAGGTTGTTCTTGCATCTTTGATCTTGTCCAGATTCATGAGCCTTGACAATCATTCTTCCTTTGGACCTGTCTGATCTCTACCTCTTGGCTTGTAAAATCAGCATCTTGCTCCTGCTCAAATCCATGGGGCTATCCATTGTACATTAGCTTTGTCAACCTCTTTATTCATAGGATGTTTCGTACCACCCTAAGTTGCCAACTTCCCTTAGAAATGTTGGGAGTAGATTGTTAACTGGTCACGGTGCTGCAATCTGCTTTCAATCTTTTATTTGCATTCATCTTGTTCACCTCCCAGTCATGAATAATCTTTGTGGCTTCTCCTTAACTCGACAATTCTCTCCAAGCTGCTTCATACTCTAGGCAAGCCAATTTCTTTTCCTTCCTTCCTTCCTTCCACTCACTCACTCACTCACTCACTCACTCACTCACTCATGGGTCCTACCACTAATTTCAGCTGTGGCCCAATTTCAAACTCCAGTATCAAGCTGTCATTTTAATTTAATTCAGCATGTTGTTCAGAACACAACTATTATCACCAGTGCTGCTTATTGTTGTCCAATATGGGAAGGTAAGTCCATTAGAAACCATCCAAAAAGAATTGAGTTTTGTCCTCAAATTGAGGAGCTCTTCATCAACCTTGTAATGATGTTGCTCCTACAAGGAATCCTCATTGGGGTGGATCAACAAATCATAGTAGCATAAGTGTATTTGAAAGAAGTACTTTTATATGTGCCATTCAATTTTCTTTGCCAAAGAACAGACTACAGACTACATAGAGATGGGAAAACATTGTCCCAAACCTGCTACAGCTACAAATAAAAAGGAAAAAAATAAACTGGTTGCTTTGTTGCCCTTTACTAAAACTTTTGTCTGATTCTCTAATATATTTAACAAGAGACATGTACAAAAATAACATTCTAAATAATTCCCAGTGTCAATCTATTAGCATAAAATAAGTATGCTCACCTGGACAACAAGTAATATTACAACAGAATAGTACTATACAGCAAATATAAGAAACTAATTAAAAAGCATAATTTGTCAGTTATGATAAATATTTCTAGGTTCATCCATACCTCATAACAGGCTCTTGCTAAATGTTAATTGATGCCAACTGCTAGAGAAATTCCCTTGGAAAAATGTGCAGATATGTGTATTGATAGTACAAATCTTATGTACTACAACATATTTTGCAGCTGAAGTGAACATGTCTACAAAAACATTGTGTGTTTGTAATGCAAATTGGAGGATTCCTGAAAGATTTTGTTAAGTGTCTATAGCTTCTAACTTGCCACTGAAATATTTTTAGGGAAAGTGGGATGCCAATCTAGTTTTCTTCATTGGGCTAAATACTTTTGCATTTTTTTTGCCTGGCCCCATGAATACTTGAAAAGGCTTTAAATGGTTAGAAAAATACACATCAGCCATTATGTTCTCCAATCAAAATTAACCGGTATACAAACAAAGCAAAAAAGACACATGACAGCCCTGTTAGATGTAGAATCACTTTTGTAATAAAATTAATGATAAAATAACATTCGTTAATTTGGAAACATTCACTTTACTTCATCAAGTCAACATAGAGCTTTATATACTGAGTGCATAGTTGATCTGTTTCAATAGAAAACATTTTACGTGGGATAGAGAAGTTTAAAACTCCCTTTCCCTACTATTATGTTTCATGACCCTCCATGAAAACAATAGTGATTAAAAAAAGAACCTGTTGTAACATTATTCCATTCGGGCTTATTTTGACAGCCATGAGGGTCTGTGGAAAGATGCAGCTCTATTAAAGTGTTGAAGACTAGTGCAATGTTGCTTCCTTTATTCATTTGAAAGCACTTATTCTGGACTTGAAGCTGAAGCATTTCCCAATCCTGTAAATATATAATGCAGACCTTTCCCAAATGTATATGGTTTTGTGTGTCTTTTTGCAAATTGTATCATTCAGAAAAATGTGGATTTAGGCATATACATACAGTCCCATTCATTAAAAATCATTGAAATATGACTTGTGGATGTATTACATAGACAATTCTTCTATGTAAAATAGTGGCACCAAAATGATAGCATCAAAACTCCTATCACACAAGAGAGTTACAAGGATAAAATAGTATGGTGTCCTGACTTTCAGAGAGGAATGGAAAGAGGTAGAAGAAGAGATGAAAGGAGAATACAAATACAATAAATAAGTGTTTAATGAGAGAAAGCTTTGAACAAGTTATAGCATATGAGATTTTATTCTATCCATTCTTTCTATCCAAGTCAGATGTCACTGTTATTTTGACAGTAGATCTTCAGAGGCCTTTCAGCAGCAAGATATTGTTTTATGATTAAGCTTCATGCTGGTCTGCTAGAAAGTGAAAAAAGAAGCAATATCCGATGCACATTATAAAAGGCAGTGGGAGATTAAACCCTGCTCACCATAGATATGTAAAATGAGTCTGCCTGTCACTGCTGAGACATTTTTTATTATTCACACAACCTGTCTTTTTTTTTTTTGCTCTTCCCACTAGATTGTTGTTCAAAGTGAACTTGTACTCTCTCATGAAATGTGAAGGGTAAGTGCTAAAAATAGGAACCATTTAAATAAGTCCTTCAGAAGTTGTGTTGTACTAAATATTCGCCTATTAGCAAGAAAGCCCAATTCTTTTCAGGTTCATTATAGAAAGCCACTCATCATAATTTGCTCTAAGGGACAATTATATTTCAAAAGAGCATTGCTAAGAAGGAGTGTGGTTCCCTCTATGCCAGAGAACAAATTATGGTCCTTTAGATCAATTGGATCAGGTAGTAGGCATGTTTGGCACTAACCTGTGTCCATTCATGACCTGGATGACACATTTGGAGGAACTGTGGGAAATTAACCAGCTGCTAGATAAATCTAATCCTAATGGCTTATTGAGAAAATAAATAGTTCAGTTCTAGATTTGTTGTAGAGAACTTACATATAGGCTCCACTATGCAACCTTTACATTGGTATGACAAGTTTTTGACATTGTCCTTGACATGCCCATTTTCTTCTGAGATTTCAGTTACTTATTTAGATGATATTGATATGTATCTTTTTAGGGATCTTCTGTTTCCTGTCACAGATGTTCACATTATGAGTATTTCATTATCCTAATTAGTTTTTCCCCCACTCAGGGAAGCATTCCTTTTTTGCTGTAAAGCATCTCTGCATAATTATGCATTGTCCTTTTTAGATCAATTAATTCTTTTATTCCCATATAAGAATTTGTGCGAGAAAAAAATATTTGACATATTTTTTCCTTTTCTCTTTTTTTCTTGTATTTCATTTCATTTGTTTGTTTGTTTTTCCTAAGGAAAAATGTACAAAAAGACCCCAAATTGCTAAGAGATTTGCTCTCAACCAGATATCACCATTTTTACTTTTAAAGAAAAAAAATAATGAAAATGGAGAATGGCCTTTATAAAGCTTTAGAGATGGTGATGATAATGATGATGTAACAAAATATGCTTTGCAATTTCTCAGAAGTTTTCTTCCCTTCCTACCAAAACAGAGAGCCAAGGGGGCTTCAGATGACTGGAAAGTTGACTCAGACAAATAATAAATGAATAATTATCAGAACCCCACTCTCTACTCATAAAAAAAATCACCAAAATTGTCCTCTCATTTGAAATAAATTTATCTTTCATTAACTGAATGAGGCTAATGTTAAAAATCCAGGGACTTTTTTCTGATCACTGAGGAAAAGATTTTAAAAATGATTAATACATTCACACAGAAAGCCATAATTCTTCTCACATGCCCTCTAGCTGCATATTCGCTTTCATTACAAGAATTAACAATATATATTACAACTCTGATCCATTGTAGATAGGGAAGACACAGAACATTGTTGTATCAGTCAGAGATGGTAAGCTTGCAAACTATCCCCCAAGAAAAACAAAGCAGTCTTGCTTATCATCTGGAATGGTCTTTCAAGAGTAGCTTGCAAACTGTCTTCAGTAAACATTATGGAAGTCGGGGAATTTGGCAGCCAGGGGAAACCAACCAGTTTTCTAATTGAGAGCAGTGATCTGGAGAAACACAAAGCAGTTATGTTTTCCCCCAACTTGAATCTTGGAAGAACAATTTGCAATCTTTGGATGCATTGCTATTACTCTACTGCAGGGGTGTCAAACTCACGTCACCATGGCAGCATCATGTGACATATTGTGACCTTTCCCCCCTTTGCTAAACTGGGCATGGGCATGGCCAGAGCATGATGCATCCAGTCTGCGGGCCACAAGTTGGACAGCCCTGCTCTACTGGCAACTTCATGGAAACAACCAGAGGAGACACCAATGTCCAACACCTTTTCAATTTTTGTTTGCTGTATGCAGTGAATTTCAATAGTGGAGTCTCCTTTATAAATCTTCTCCTTTTCTTTCTTTTAAACTTTTGGTTTCATTTACTTTTCCATAGCAACAGCAATTCTTGATCCATCACCATCCTTCTTTACAATGTAGTTTATGCATCACATAATAGTAGACCTGAGACTATAATGGAAACCACTAGCAAGTGCTGTTTAAGAGGGGCAGAGGTTTAAATATAGCCAACATTACCTCACTTTCTTGAAACTATTTCTGTTATGAAGAAGGTGTTGGATTAAGACTGGGAAGATTTAATTCAAATCTGATCTCAACTACTGAAACTCAGTCTGAAGCAGTTTCTCAAACTGACCTATCTCATGGGATTGCTTTAGGGGGGAAAATGAAGAGGGAACCCACATAAAATGGAGCCCTTAGAGGGGTGGTGGCAATACAAATGTACACATAGAACAATAACTTATTTTTCACTTCCTGTGTGTAAAAATTAACTTAGTCCACATGAGAAAGCAGCTATAATTCTTATAATGTAACTATCACTATCAGCTGTAGAATGCAGCTATATGCAATATTCAGAAGTTTCCCTGAAAATATGTGAAAATCTCCATACATTCATTAGTTTCTCCCCTGCAGCCCCCTCATCAATCTTCTTCAGTAGTGGGCTGTGACGTACAGTATGTGCAATGTCAAGGGCAAAGCTATTTGATGTAAGCCCTCCCCCCCTCTTTTTTGCATGTTTAATTACAGTATTTTTAATAGTGACATTTTTGTTGGTTCCACTTACAAAATCAAATGTTGATCAGTTTCAAAAGCTGTTTCATAAGTAAATGACATGTAACAATGATTCAAATCTGGGTTATGGTGCTTGAAAAGCTGTTGAATAAAGAACATGTTGCATAATTAATCCAAATGCAGATAATGACTTGCATGAATTAATCAAAAATTACTGCAAGAATTGCTTAAACACCCTTATGGATATGTGTCTTAAACATGCTGTCAAAGGTGCAGGTTCATTGTTAAGATAACAGTGTGTAGCCTCTTCAGGGATATTTATTTAAATACTGTAATGAAGCATCAGGATTTTATGGAGCAGATGTCATTTTATGAAAAGTAGTTTCCTGACAACCAAGATATACGGCTTATGTTTTAGAGTTTATATATTAAATCACTTATGTGCATTATTCATAGAATCTATTATATGGTTTGAACAAGGTAAAATGGTTCACCATTTTATATAATACACATATTTTGAGTGCTCTGTCCAAACAATAGGATGTGGAAACCATTACAAAGTTTAATTCTCTATTCATCTCATCTTTCGTCATCAAATATGCATCCAATTCACGTGCAATGATTAATACGCACTTAAATATATTAAGAAAAGGATCAAAGCTAATTCATCTTGATATAAAACTTCCAACACAAATCACAGTTTGTCTGAAGCTCGTTTTGGGGGGGGAGAGGGGGTTTCAACTAAAAAACCTCCAGGGATGTAAATGAATAGGAGAAGAAAGAATGAATTTGGCGAAGTACTAGGTTACCTGTTTCATAATAGTTAAAGCTAAAAATTGGAGAAGAGCATTCTGAAGACAATGTGTTTGTGCCTTGGCATCATTGTCACTTCCTGGTGACTGTCTGGACAACTTTCTGCAGCTTTCTTGGCAAGATTTTCAAAGGATGTTTTTCATTGTCTTCAATTGTGGTGAAATTGACATCAATTTTCAGTTATTTTTGGGTGAGGAAGAAGTCTAACATGAAAACCCATTGCGAAAAATGTCCTTCCTTCCTTCCTTCTTTCCTTCCTTCCTTCCTTCCTTCCTTCCTTCCTTCCTAGCAAAATTTTTGGAAAATATTTGTTTTAAAAGGCTGAAAAAAAGAGATTATTCCAAGGTCATCCAGCTGGCTAATGTGACATGAAGACCAATCAGAATGTGTGTTCTCTGGAGAGCAATGATTTAACCCCTATATTAAACTAAAGACAATATTTGAAGATGAATCCTAAGAGACACTCTACTATCTTGAAGAGTAAGCTAATCTAGTATGCCAGTTTAGCTCAGCTGTTTATCTATTCACTAACTTGCAAAGGAGAAGAATTTCAATAGCTTCATGTACCAACTGACAATATCTACCAACAGTTGCTCCAGCATTAATAAATTAAAATACCTCACTTTTATCAATATGTGAAGAAATTTTCTTACTTTTTCAAAGTATTCAACCATTCAACTGCAATCCCCAAATTAGGAAATGTCCTCCTAGTGGAGAAAAATTCCCTGTTCTTATCTATCAGAAATATAAGGAGATTATCTGTAATGAAGGGAGTAATCATGGCTACAAATATGATCTAATTTCCCTCCAGACTAACACAAAATACAGGCAGAGGCATGATATATCCAAGGAAAGTAAAGTTAAGGTGATGCTACTTCAATCTACACAGTCAATGCCAAAGCTCCTTTTTTATTAGATCTGTTATTGTAAAATGCATGTAAAAGTGAGATGGGGATGAATTTAACTGTGTGGCTGTAGCCTTCTTTTTTTGTTTTTTTACAATTTTAATCCCTTACCCTATTCATTGAAAAGATTTTTAATTACAGGTATTTTCATTTCTTAAAAACACAAGCCTGAATAACTTGCTCCTTTAATTAGTCAGACCTCTCTTTTTAATCTCATTCTGTTTTAACTACAAATATTCTAGTTCCAAGTTTCTGAAAATCAGTTCAGACTAAGTTAAAGTAGAATAGTTCAAATCTGCTTGTGTTAAAGTAGGATATGTTGATCTTGCACTCTAAATATTAACAATATAATATTTTCTCTAAGTAGTAAAATTAAAAAAAATCTGAGTAGGAACCTCTTGTCATGGTTTCTGACTTTAAAAAAATATAACATGGCCATTTTTCATCCATCTATTCTTTAGTTCAAAAAATGTCTATGAACACTCTTTCTAGTATGATAGTGTGTAATACGGGATTTCTCTTGTTTTCATGGCAATCCCCCCAGACCATAGAGGGTGAAGATATCTATTTATTTTGGGTGTTGAGGAGAATAAAAAGAAAAGGAAATATTGATTAAGGTCTATTCTCAGATCAAAGTAACTCTTCTGATCAGGCTACCATTAATGGGTCCAGTTGTAGCCTTTAAGGTGAGTATTACAATCATGTGTTTGTTTTTAAAAAAAAGGCTATATAAAAGCTTTCAATTCATAATCATAAGATGATAAGATGAAGGATGGACAGTTTGAGTATATTTCATTTAAAACATAGTCACAAATGATTATTGGAAGATTTGGAAACCATGAAGTGGGCTTAATACATTCTTGCTTTGTTCAAAAGGCATGGTGTGGCTCAGACAAAGGACTGGTTTTTGGAAATTACAGCAATTATCACCTGATGAGACCTCCATTGTTCATGTCTATGAGAGCTTCCAGATTGGGCTATAAGGAAATTAATCCCCCCCTCCAAAAAACACAATTAGCCTCTTTCTAGAATCTCAGAAGTTTTCATTGTAAAATGTTGAAGGTTAATTGTAAAAGAGAGAGAGAGAGAGAAAAGAGAGAGAGAGAGAGAGAGAGAGACTGTGTCACTGTACTTATATGGAGTTTCTCTCTGGAAACCATAAACAGTTGTCTATGGGTCTGTGATTTTTTTTTCTTGCTAAAACTGAAAAAAACTGCTTCTATTCAAATATGATTGGTCTATGAGAACATAGTTTAACATACATTATAAAACCACCAGCATTTTGATAGCTTCTTTTTGCATCAAGGGTAATGGATGCTTTCATACTTTGTCATGATTAAAGGAGACTCTCAATTTAACTAAATTTAAGTAAGTGAGTAGCCATTGGTTCCAGAGAAACTACTTTGAGTATGACAAAGACTGGATGCAATCCAATGTGTTTTTGTAATTCTGAATCTTTTGAATTCAGTGTTCAGATGATAATTGCTATTTGGGACATTTGCTTTTATTACACACAGCTATATATTGTGGAGATTGTATCAGCTGCTTCGCTCCATAAGAAGAATGGTGGACAATTGTAAAAACAAACACAATAATCAATGAGCCATCACATTCTTCGAGCACATTCTTTATCAAACAATTCCTGCCAAATATTCCAGATGTTAATCAAGATCTCATAATGAATAGATGGCAGCATGATGCAAACATTTCTCTTTTTACTGCTTTTGTTCCTACTGAATTTTAAATATCCACTGAATATATTGGTTTCCTTTTTATCGTTTGTGGGAAATTACATAGTAACTTTTCTGGACAGAGTCCACATTACTTTTTACAAAATTTTATCCAACAAACAGTACATAGTTACTGCTAATTTTCTAACTTTCCAGTCAGAAGTTTACATTAATTTAATTAATTTATTTGATTATCCATGAATGTGTAATTTCCTAGCAGCATGTATATTTTTTACAAATAAGTATCCTTGTTTATTTGGGTCACATGAATCATTCACTATCCAACAATTTATAGAGTAAAATAGAAACACACACACACACACATCAAACATTATTATTTGTATTTATTTCTTCAGAACTAATTTACTTTGCACTGGGGTCTGATATGAGGAAATCTGATCATACAATTACCCATTAAAATGCTTAATAAAATCCAGAAGATATATACAAATTTCTTCCAAAGATATTTGTGCAAAACTTTGACAAACCTAGGATTGTAAAATAGAGGAGATTCTTGAGTATATCATGGACAGACAAGAAAACAAAATAATGGATCATCAAACAGATAAACCCAAGTTCTTACTTAACTCACAAATGACCAGATTCCAGTTAACCTACTGCAGACAGGTTATGTAAAGAATCAGCTTTCTGAAATGAGAAAGGTGGAAGCAAAGAGAAGAAGAGGATGACCATGAACAAGTTGGTCAGATACAATGGCAATGAGTACACACTGGAAATCATGAAAGACCAGGTTAGGAACAGATCATCATGGACAAAAAATACTTATGTAGTCAATAAGATTGATAAGAATGTGAAGGCACATAATCAAATCATGCATCAAATTAGTCAAAATGTATATGCATGTGTGTGTATGCATGTATATATACAGATACAATACACATACATATGTGTGTGCATGTATGTATGTGTACATTTTTCTTTCTCTCTCCACACATGCTCACACTAACATAGACCCATGCACATACAGGTGAAACTCAAAAAATTAGAATATCATGCAAAAGTTCATTTATTTCAGTAATGCAATTTAAAAGGTGAACCTAATATATGAGATAGACTCATTACATGCAAAGCAAGATAGTTCAAGCCATGATTTATCATAATTATGAAGATGATGGCTTACAGTCATGAAAACCCCAAATCCACAATCTCAGAAAATTAGAATATTACATGCAATCAATAAAACAAGGATTGTACATAGACCTCTGAAAAGTATAAGCATGCATATGTATTCAGTACTTGGTTTGGGCCCCTTTTGTAGCAATTACTGCTTCAATGTGGCGTGGCATGGGAGCTATCAGCCTGTGGCACTGCTGGGGTGTTATGGAAGACCAGGATGCTTCAATAGCGGCCTTCAGCTCTTCTGCATTGTTTGATCTCATGTCTCTCATCTTTCTCTTGGCAATGCCCCATAGATTCTCTATGGGGTTCAGGTCAGGTGAGTTTGCTGGCCAATCAATGTAATCCCTCAGTCATTGAACCAGGTTTTGGTGCTTTTGGCAGTGTGGGCAGGTGCCAAGTCCTGATGGAAAATGAAGTCAGCATCCCCATAAAGCTCGTCTGTGGAAGGAAGCATGAAGTGCTCCAAAATCTCCTGGTAGATGGCTGAGTTGACCCTGGACTTAATGAAGCACAGTGGACCAACACCAGCAGATGACATGGTTCCCCAAATCAACACAGACTGTGGAAACTTCACACTGGACTTCAAGCATCTTGCAGTGTGTGCCTCTCCATTCTTCCTCCAGACTCTGGGTCCTTGGTTTCCAAATGAGATGAAAAAGTTGCTCTCATCAGAAAAGAGGACTTTGGACCACTGAGCAACAGACCAGTTCTGTTTTTCTTTGTTCAGGAGCAGCTTGACAAGAGGAATACAACATTTGAAGCCCATGTCCAGGGTCTGTCTGTGTGGTAGCTCTTGATGCACTGACTCCAGCCTCAGTCCACTCCTTGTGAAAGTCCCCAACACTTTTGAATGGCCTTTTCCTGACAATCCTCTCCAGGCTGCGGTCATCCCTGTTGCTTGTGCACCTTTTTCTTCCACATTTTTCCCTTCCATATAACTTTCTATTAATGTGCTTTGATACAACACTTTGGGAATAGCCAACTTCTTTTGCAATTACCTTTTGAGGCTTTCCCTCCTTATGGAGGGTGTCAATGATGGTTTTCTGCACAACTGTCAGGTCAGCAGTCTTTCCCATGATTGTGCTTCCTACTGAACCAGACTGAAAGAGCATTTAAAGGCTAAAGAACCCTTTGCAGGTGTTATGGCTTCATTAGCTGATTAGAGTGGGACACTTTGAGCCTAGAATATTGAACCTGTTCACAATATTCTAATTTTCTGAGATTGTGGATTGGTGTTTTCATGAGCTGTAAGCCATAATCATCACAATTATGACAAATCACAGCTTGAACTATCTTGCTTTGCATGTAATGAGTCTATCTTATATATTAGTTTCACCTTTTAAGTTGCATTACTGAAATAAATGAACTTTTTCATGATATTCTAATTTTTTGAGTTTCACCTGTATATGTTATCACCAGAATTATTGTAAACCCAATACCCATGGTCTACATGGGGCTATCCTTGAAAAGTATACAAAAGTATTTAACTGGGGCAGAATCCAGCCATGTGAGCCATAATGGGTGTTCAAAGAAGAGCACATGATCAATGAATTGCAGTTTGCTTCAAGCTCTAAGTCAAGTATGGTTATTAACTATAAAGACCTATATGGTGTATCACTAGGTTACCTACAGAACTGGCTTCAGCCAATTCCACTCATCCAGACAGGGACAACATGTCAAGATCCCATCAGTCAAAGAATTTCAACTGGCAGGGTCAAGGAAGAGGACCTTTTCTGTCACTGTCCCTGCATTGAGGAACATAATTTGCCCTCAGATTTGAGGAAAGCCCCAATTTTTGGCCTTTTGCAAAGGGGTCAAAACTTGGTTGTGTAGCCTGGTGTGGCGGACACAGTGGCTGATATAACCATGGGACAATTGGCCCCATAAGAACTCTCCCCAACTGTATTAACAATTGGTAACCTTCCCAACTTTGTAATTTTACAATGTTATTTGGAACAACATTGTGTATGCATATACAGTGTGTGTGTGTGTGTGTGTGTGTGTGTGTGTGTGTGTGTGTGTAGTATATATACAGACAGATAGACAGAGAGTATATAGATCATATTGTATGCTGCCCAGAACAGTGAAAGAGATGGGCTGTTAAGAAGTATGAAAAGAAGTTTGAAAAACTTTAGACTAAGCTTGTATAATGATATACAGTTCTTATTAGCCGCTGGTGTAAATATGGCTTCATTCCTGTCTCAATTTCTAATGGTATGTGGAAATAACTATAGGAGATAGGAGGAAGAGCCAGAGGCTAGTTAACTATCATTTAAAAGTTATCTCAGCTGTGGAACAGAAAAATGGCATGGGAAGCGTCTCAGAAGGGACCTTCCTAGTTTCCATCTAATGCTTTCAGACTTGCAAGATACTATAGCTGTAACCTCACAACAATGATGGCATTTATACTCCTGGTTTGTGCTTCTTGTTTAGACTACCTGCAAGGACTTACAGTATAGTGTTTCCTTCTGACATTACCTTCATTCATGTCACCAGTCATGGTCCCTATCTTAATATCTCTGCCCTCCATCATTTGTTTATTATTTATTGAAACACCGCTCCTTGCTATTTTAATTATTTAATTATTTATTTTAAATAAAGTACCAACAGTCTAATATAATTAATACAGAGAGTATTTACAATGAAGCAATCATAGTACACTTGCCCATTTGCACTTTTATCTTTTTAGAAGTGGCATTTTCATGATATAGAATACAACCTTTAAGTAACATGCCTCTCTTAATTCAAATGCTGATAAAGAAAACATAGAAAGACATTATTTTTGGTATGCCAGTTTTTCCCAGCCTGAACCTCTGTCCATTGTGGGCTGAATGACAATGACTCCTATTTGTAATTTACACTCTGATGGCAAACATCCCAATTCATCCCAATTATTTTATCATCTAAAATGAATGCTGTATATTGATTGGAATGTACAATTTTAGTCTACCAATTGAAATGAGCTAGCATTGAATGAACAAGGTTGCAAATTGGGAGAGCTCCTAGGCTCACCAGAAGTTTTATTAAGATTTGCTGATTGATTACCATATTTTTCAATCAAAAGGCATAAAATTGTCATTGTTCTCCCTTCCCTTTCCATTTGGGATAGGTGGATTAATTCAATATTTGCAAAGGGTTGAGGAATGTATAGAAATAGCAAAAGCATTTAGATTGATATACTGCCTACAATTCTTTACAGCACTCTCTGGGTAGTTTACAAAGTAAGCATTATTTGCATATTGCTCCCAACAATCTGTATCCCTAGGATGGAAGGCTGAATCAATCTTGTGTCCCTTCAGGATTGAACTCCAGACTATGGGCACCATTTGCCTGCAATTCTACACTTTAACCACTGCACCAGCAGGGTTCCTGGTATATCAATATATAGTTATGCATGCATTACAGATTAGTGCAGTAAAACAAAATGATCATGCACCAAAAATGGCACTGTAAATTATTGCCTTGGGGTAGAAAGGCATGAAGTTTCATATTATATCAAAGTTCAATTTAGGTATTTCCTATCTCATACAAGAGGAGATAATCCTGAATGGAGGAATTTATTTTACAATTAGAGGATTTTTGCATGAATCAAAAACCTGAATGTTCAGTCTTCCAACATTCTGTGGGAAATCTATATAAGAACAGTGGCAGAATCTCAAGTTTAGCTCTGCTCCATAGAGGTTCTTGAAATGAGTTATTGAAACCACAAAAATAGTGCATTTCTCTACATGTATATATGTGTTTGAAAAGGAACATCTGAAAAGAAATAATAGGCTAAAGTACATAAAGAAAGGTGGAGACACCCAATTATCCAATCTGTCCCTAATTCTAGATTCTAATTTTATTAGAATCCTGGTTGAAGTCTTTTTTTGACTAATACAATTTTTGCTGTTGTTATTTAATCAGCAGGGTATTCTCTGCTTCTAATTTCCATATCATTTGCTGTGACAATTTTTCAGATTTGATCTTCATCTACTTATTAAAGGGAGTAAAGAAACAAAAAATCACTGTTAAAAGCAGCCAGATATATTTCCCAAGCCAGATTTATGATCCCATACAAGATTCATTACCATTAGTTATATTGCAGAAGTGAGTTCCTCATTTAAATATACATATATCTATTGTCAGATAATACTTTACCAATTCACTATTAGTCTCTAAGAATGAAGTTAAATGTTTCTCAGCCTTTATAATATAATCCTTATCATCAACCAGAACTATGCAAGGTTATATATGATTTGTGAATGTATTGGGTGTGATTACAGAACTCCTCCACAAGTTTCCACAAAAATGCCATTAAAAATGTGATAGAGAAAATCAATAAATGTGTACTAAATGCATCATACTAACAATTTAAGATATATTGAATTAAATGAACATAATTTTGTTTATTTCAGCTATATTTTTAAAGTGTGTACTCCAGCTATTATCAAAAAATTGCTAAGTATAAACAAAGCTCTTATAAGTGCAATCTTTTACTTATAGCATCAATTTACACAGCAATATCTGTATCTAGATTTGTATGTCATCAACCCATTGTTGTTAACAGATACCTCTTAAGCACTTTTCATACTTAACTTCTTGACATGTTTACATCTTATGTATCTTTTATGCATATTTTTATTGCCAATTTGTTTTCCACTTTCCCCTCATCTATTGACATAATTCCAAGGTAGAAAAACTTAATTGTAGAATCCTTGAGACCAAAACAAAGTCCTTCCTTCCTTCCTTCCTTCCTTCCTTCCTTCCTTCCTTCCTTCCTTCCTTCCTTCCTTCCTTTCTTCTTTTCTTCCCAAACAAACAAAAAACAGAGAGAGAGGGGGAGAGGGGGAGAGGGGGAGAGAGAAAGAGAGTAGAAATGATATCAGAAATAGCATGTACCGTCTTTATGCCTTCGTGTCTTGGAAGGGCATCGGGCCATTAAACACTCTACTAGCTCCATTCAATTGCCCAGACTCCACCCCACAAGGGATTATGGGGTCATTAAAAGAAGATGATGATGTGCCATTTTAAAGAATTCATTGATTGGCAGACAAAAATATTGGGAAAAGATCCCCTGAAGCAGATGCTTTCAGTGGGGCTCTTAGAATAGGAATACAAGTGAAAGTGATGGCAGCCATAGTATAAAACATAATATCATAGGGTTCTTTACATTTTATTTTCTCCATAGACTGAATGAGAATATCTAATGTTCATATATTACCAAAATCACTTTGAAACAGTGATATTGAGGTGGGGAAGAGAGGAGACAAGTTAAAATCAGAAAGTTGGCAAGTGGTGCATTGGGTTATAAGCACATTTGGCTATGTGTGTCTTATGGTACAACATGTTTCATTTAAATCAACGCTTTGTTCTACAGCCTAGTTCTCTTTTACTCTAAGAAAAACCATATAATGTTGTTTGCAGATCTTTTATATTATATTTGGTTTGGGTTATAGAGCTCTTCCCTCCAAAAAGCACTACTTTTATACAAAGTCTAAACAATGATTGGAATTATGAAAACTGTGTCTTCAATAGAATTGTCTGGTAATCCTGGCCATTGGAAAGTACATCTGTTACAGGCTTAAGTATAATGGGTTTAAAACAAATAACATAGAGACCTAATACTCCGGAAATTAAATGAGAATGACACAGTAATATTATCTAAGTGTCACAGAGGCTGCAACAAAATTCAGTAAACACAATTTATACTACTTTCTCCAGGTAGTAAACAGTATAGAAAATTAAAATACAGTATAGAATTTGCAAAAAGCTTCTTGAGTAAATGGAACTCTTTAAAAGAATGTATTTGCTCTGGATAAAGAGTGCATCCCAATTTGGAGCTGTTAAGTATGGAATAATATCAAAGAGATAATAAACTCATACATGCAGTATAATGAACAGAAAAGCACAATAGGGTAGATCCATTAGAATAGCATAATTTTATTCCGCAACTCAAATATGTAACTTGGAAATGGATTTTGTTTCAATTACTGAATTTCTCCATGGGGTTTAAACACTTTTATTCAAAATGCAGAGCTTTTTCATTTTGTTTTATTCATTATACACCACTGACATTTGCCCAGCTTCTTTGTTTCAGTAGCTGCATTTCACTAATCTGTCCCTAAATATTAATGCTGTTGCAAGCTAGGGCTACAAATCCTGATTATTACATTTATCTTAGGGATATTTTCAAAGTTTGATTGAATAATTCTGCTTCCTTTAGTGAACAACTATGTTCACTGAATACCAAGAGTGTTATTTTTCTACTTTCCTCCTGTCTGGGATTAACAGATATTTGTTTTCAAGAAAATGATAATAAAATTTATCCTATTGTCATCACTGAAGGTTAAATAATGAAACTCCAAACATAGGAAAAATAACAAGCTATAAATGTAAATGATTTAAAAGCTTTCATAATAAGGATACTTATCTGTTGGACACAGTTTGCTATAGAGGTTAAAGTATCAGTCTAGAAAGCTATAAAGCCAACTGGGTGACCTCGGGCCAGTCATTCTCTCTCATCCCTAGGAGGAAGGCAATGGCAAACTACCTCTGAGAGAGAAAAACACTTGTCAAGAAAATGGCAGAAGCTTGTCCAGGAGATGATTGAATAGAAGAAAAAAAAATAGTAAGAATACTGTATTTTCTGCAGACATCAAGATCTCCTAATCATGGGAGCCAAAATTCAGAAAACCTTGCAAACTATGTGTGGTAGCACTAATCTATACAGAACAAACAGAAGTTCTTGACTGTGTTCTCACATACTGAGCCAGGGTGAGAGACTATATTAGATAACGAATGTATCCTGGATCCCTTTTCTCATTCCTGCATACAGTACTTCATGCATGTGTGCCATTTTATAACTTATAAAATGAGAACACAATAATATTGGGTATGTGTGATAATTGTTGGGAGCCTAACATATGGAAAAGTTTTAGGTTTTTCTTATCTCTCATAGCTCTTTTGTTGAAAACCATATCTCCAAAGCTTTATTTGCTTCCATTCAGGGGTGGGATGCTATTGGTTTGGTCTGGTTCTATAGAACCTGTAGCTGTGAAGAGCAGCTGACACCGAACTGGTTCGGTGTTTGGCCCACCCACCTGCCCAGGCTCTAGGCTGTGTAGCACAGCTGAGGTTGAAAAAGCAGGAAACAAGAGGATTTTCAAACATTGCGTACCTGAGCACAGTGCTTGTCTGTCCAGGTGGCACAGCTGATGATTTCTTGCAAGGGCTGCACACATGATTGTCCCCAGTTTGGAGAATCAGCTGGCCCCTCCCCTGCCCACCCACTCACTCCTTACCTGGCATGTGAGCCATCCAACTTGCCTGGTTTGGCAAGTTGCTTTTTTTCCTTTTTTTTCTCCGACCATCAGCTGTTCTGCTCTGCCAGGAGATTTAGATTAGCTAGAAAGCAGGAAATCCTTGGATTTCTTGCTTTCTAGCTAATCTAAAAGCAGAGCCAGACCTTCCTTAGAACTGAAGCTTTTCAGTGCAGACTCAGGTAGCCGATTGCAGATAGATAGATCTCTAAATTAATCTGTGATTCTGTGAGCAACTCAATCTGCCTGCCTGCTTTGCTTGCTTTTGGGTAAAAGTTGCTCTTTTTAAATAAAAAATTCAATATTTACATAAATATTTATAATATTTACATACAAGCCATTAGTAACACAACCACCAAGCCATGCCCAGTGAGCAATCACATGACCACCAAGCCACACCCACAAATTAGACCAAACCCACAGAACCGGTTGTTAAGAAATTTGAATCCCATCCCTGCTTCCATTGTGGAAACAGAGTTACCAGATATCTGAACAGGCAGGACAATGAGAAAGGAGGGCAAATGGGAAGGAAAGGGGAACACACTAATTGTTTTACTTTCTTGGCATCTGTAGCAACAGTTACAGTGAATAACTGAAAAAAAGTACATAACCCTACATTCATGTGAAATTACTTTTTCCAACATCAGAAAGACTGGTTTTTCAATTACAGGAATATGTTAGAGCAGGTTAGAAGGCAAATAAATGTCTTTAGTGTGTAACTGATTAAAGGCTTGTCATTTCAGGCAAGCCACTTGGGTGTAGTGATTTAAGACATTAGGTTGCAACCCAGGAGGGTAAGTTATAATGCTAATTCAGGCACAAAACTGGGTGACTTTGAACTAGTCACTCTCTCTTCAATCTAAGAATGAAGCAATGGCAAACTTTTTTGGTCACCACACTATAAAAAAGATGTTGAGACTCTAAAAAGAGTTCAGAGAAGAGCAATAAAGATGATTTGGGGACTGGAAGTCAAAATATATGATGAACGGTTGCAGGAACTGGACATAACTAGTCTAGTGAAGAGAAGGACTAGGGAAGTCATATAGCAGTGTTCCAATATTTGAGAGGCTGCCACGGGGTGGTGGTGGGGGTAGTCAAGTTATTTTCCAAAGCATCTGAAGGCCAGACAAGGAATAATGGATGGTAACAGAACATGGAGAGATTCAACCTGGAAATAAGGAAAAAAAAATCTGACAGTGAGAGCAATCAACCAATGGAACAGCTTGCCTTCAAAAGTTGTGGGAGCTTCATCACAGAAAGCTTTCAAGAAGAGACTGGATTGCCATCTATCAGAAATGGTGTAGGGTCTCCTGCTTGGCCAGGGGGTTGGACCAGATGATCTTCTTTTAATCTAATCTAATCTATTTCTGAAGAACCCTGCCAAGAAAACTTCAGGAACTAGTCCTGCCAATCACCAGGGGTCAAAATCTAACTTGAAGTTGCATGCATATGTGCATACATAAACACACACATATTTCAGGTAGCAGCATAATCAACTTATGAAGACTACAGAGCCCAGCTTGTTAACTTGCAGTTGGCATTCATTAGAGAAGTGCTGTGATATATAAAAAAGCTACTCGGGAACATATACCAAGTTAAATACTCAAAAAGCCTGACATCATTTGTTCGTAAGGTTATGCCTGCCAGACAGAAAACATCAGGAGAAAAAGGAGGACATGTCCTCTTTTTGTTGGATGTCTTGTAAGCCTAAGGTAAATGAAAGCTTTCTTTCCATTGCTAATTGTGAATTCAGAGAAAGTTCAGGAAAGAAAGGTCCACAGTTCCTCCTTGCCTTCTGCAATCTGGATTGTAAGTCCCATCTTCTCCCTTTATTTGTGCTTTTATGCCATCACTCTGCTAAACAAATAATTCCCTCAACACTGTCAAACTATTTACTAAGTCTGCATTACTATTACCATTAATCCTCCCATCCTTCCTTTCACCCACCTCCTCCCACTTATAACTGTATGACTGTAACCTTGTTGCTTGTATGCTAACAATTTATATTGACTGTTTCCTAGTATGATTTGATTGCTTATTGTACCCTTTGACTATTATTAAGTGTTCTATCTTATGATTCTTGACTCTTGATGAATGTATTTTTTCTTTTATGTACACTGAGATCATATGCACCAAGACAAATTCCTTGTGTGTCTAATCACACTTGGCCAATAAAGAATTCTATCTATCTATCTATCTATCTATCTATCTATCTATCTATCTATCTATCTATCTATCTATCTATCTATCACCTATCTATCTAACAAATGTGGGGTCCTTTGGTGTTCTCTGAGCTCGGTTGTTTACTTGCAGACAATTCATTAACCAAATTAGGTAATATCATCAGTGCTAGCAATGAGACCACCAAAGACCTCTCATTTCAGGCTGAGCTACAAATGTTCTTCTTTATACATGTGTATGTTTACCGTGGTCCTGTCTCATGCTCCAAAAATCCTGCTATCTTTCTCATAGCTTGGGGGAATCTTGTGCCTATGTGAGGGCTTTAAAAAAAATAATCTAAGATTTAAAGGACATTTAAGCTCCTATTTTAAAATGCAGCAGTAGGTACACATTTACCCTTTTCCCTACAAGGATACTTATGTACATGTGTCTTTCTGTATATTTAGATATTTGTAATGGGAAGAATGTGTCAAGTGTATCTCTGCCCTCTTCAAATAAAGACAAAGAATCTGATATTTGTGCATAAAATACATTTCACTTTGTCTATAGGCAACTCATAAAAAAAGATACTGAAATGTGTTTTAAAGCCAGAAAACAGTGTTCCTTACTGCACTAATGTCTTTAGAATGACGCTATTAAACTGATTCTATTTCTGCTGTTACATTGAAATTCTCATTTATGGACTCCCAAATTCCTCATCTTCTAAAGATTAAATATCAACATCATGGTGCCACCAGGATATTCTTATGTAAGGATGTGTAATTTATTCTTTTATTTCTGGTTTTGCAAACCATTTTATTGGAACTGTTGGAAAAGGTTTTAATATTTGGCTCCAATTTTCATACTGTTAGGCTGGGTTGCAAGTGGTCAACAGATGGCTGTTTATCTTTCTCATTCAGAGATTAAAACATGCCAAGGGCCATTTTAAGCCCTTGATGTACACAATACTGAGATTTCCTATCCACTGCACAGCTAAATTAGATCTAGTCTCTTAATTGCTTTTAAAAATAGAATAGGTTTTTTAAGAAACCGAACCAAAGAGCCATTCTTCGTAAACCTGAAGAATTTTTTTTTGCCTGAGATACATTACTTCGTAGACTAAAGACTGCTCTACTATCCAGATAAAAATAAAAACAAGTCCAGAAATTTATCCTCAGCAGTTCAGTGAGTAGAAGTCATAATATATTGATAATCATATTGAAGCTCAGTTTAAATGGTTTGCTAATTGTGGGATAGTTCACAATAGACATATGTTGAAAAATAAAATTATTGTAACATATATCATTAGAGGGCACTTATATCTCATGAGATACAACTGCCCTCCAGTTTAATTATTTAAAAAATATAAGAGAAAAGTGACAAATAGAAGTTTATTACGAGACTCATCCATCAGAAAGATCAGGCAGATATCACTTGATGGAAATTTTGTTAGGGACATCCTAGCCACTACTGATGGGAAATTACTGGGGACCTTTTATGATATATTTTCATCTTCATCCCTCTTTTGCTTTTCCCTCTCTCAAGAATTCTGGACTTACTAGACACTTCCGATTTGTCGGCTTCGGTGACAGCAGGGATTCGCCTTCTCTGCGATCCCTGCTGTGCTAGCCGCCTTGGTGCCTCCGATCCTGACGGATTTGGAGGCTAAGGCTGCCCTGTTGGGGCAGCTGAAGAAAGGGGGGATCCGGACGGGGGTGAGGGGCATCACAACCCCCCCTAGCCGGCAATAACCCCCTTCTCTCAAGACGGTGGAGCGGTGTTCTTTTATGACCGCCATAAAGAAGCTGGCAACTGGATAAAGAATGTGCAGGAGGAAGAAGGAGTTTTAAAACGAAAGTTTTTTCTTGGTTGAACTGGGACCTTAAGGACATATTTAACACCTGGGAAAGTATTGGCTTGGAAGCTATAATGTTCCCAATTGATGTTTTCAGCTGCGAAGAAAAGTGACGAAAAGGGGAAGTTACTCTCCCTCCCTTATGGAATTAACAAATGGACAAGGGAAACCAGCCTTTTGATAGAAGGAAAAACCTAAACTCCTTTGTTATAAGTGGGAAGGGAGAGGCTTGGGAAAACAAATCTTTACTCTAAGACTTTGCTGGAGGAGATGCCTTGAAGATAAAGAGAATAGAAATTAATTCTAAGAAAGATTTAAAGCACAGATTGGACGTTTCTTCTTTCCCTAATTTGACTTCACCCCTAGAAGAGAAACTGTAAAAAGAAGAAGCTTGTACTCTGCCTGGACTGTTTGATGACTGTGGGATTTTGGGACTTTTGGGAACTGTTTTAAGTTTGGAAATAATTGATTGGCTTAATAATAAGAAGAGGATACAGAAAGAAAAGAAGAAACAGTTCAAAATGGCTCTATCTCTTGATGAACTAAAAAAACAATATTTAAAAATAAAGAAAGAAGGCAAAGATGTTATGGGAGAAGCCCTTTGTTTTCTAGATATGGCGCTTGTCATGTGTCAGCAAATTAAACAACAGCTGGAAGAAGCTGAGGAAGAAGAAGCCATTTTTAATGAACTAAACGGTGTGACTAAGAAAGAAAGGAGAAAGAGAGGAGCAAAAAGGAAGGACTTAAGAAATAAAAAAATGTTTATGAAAGAGAAAAAGAAGATGCAAAAACAACAGAATGCTAGAAAGCAAAAGGAAAGAGGAATGCAACAGAAAGGGGAAATCAAGAAGGCAGAGGTTTGGAGAGGAGGGGGTAAAAAGTTTAGGCGGGCTAAGAAGGAAAGGGAACAGGGGGAAAAGTTACAAAGGTATAAAACAAGATGGAGAAAAGGAAAATATTTTTAGGGATAATGGGTAATATATGGGATTTTTTTTTAAAAAAAGGGGGATTCTGCAAAGTACACATGAGTATTGTAATAGTGGTATTTGTATTATAAGTAGATAATCAGAACTTTTTAAGATCTAATAAAAGACTAAAATATCAAGGTATAACTTTAAAAGGTTTAATAATGAATGATAATAAGTTTTAATAAAATACTAAAGGGAATGTTTAAAATATTAGTTTAAATATAGAGTTTAATGGATTAATGTGTTGATTGTTATGGATTTATTATTGTAGTATTGGTTTCTGAAATAGTAGAATGTACTAAGCAGAATCTGATTGGGATTTAGGTGTTATTTTAAATTTTAATTTAGGGGAATGATAGAAAGGCATCATACTCCGATTAGTGATTCCAGGGGAAACTATTCTTTCTTAAATTGGAAATGAGACAGATGTAAATGGAGAAATGGACAAAAGGTATAAAAATATTTTTCTTTAAAGCAAGATTAAATATATAAAACAGAATTAAGATGAGGCAAAAGTGGAGAGGAGTTATATAATAGATATAGAATGGTAAATAAGATGGGTAATGGTATATAAGAAGAGCATGAATTCAATTGAATTTTTTCTTTGGCCAGCCTTGGTGGCAGCAGGGATTTGCGTCTCTTCGCGATCCCTGCTGTGCTCACCGTCTTGGTGCCTCCGATCCTGATGGATTTGGAGGATAAGGCTGCTTTGTAGAATCAGCTGAAGACAGGGAAGATCTGGGGAAGGGTATGGGGATGTCGCAGATCCCCCCCGCATCCAGTTTTAAACTTCCTTTTCTCAAGACGATGCAGCGGCGGTCTTATGGCCGCCATGAAGAGGCTGGCATCCGGGAAAAGATTGCGCAGGAGGGGTGCTGAATAAAGAAAAAACAGAGAAAGCTTTTGGCTGAGCCAGGACAACAATTAACATCTGAATACCCTGGAACTTTGGCTTTTCAAGTGATTTATTGTCTTCCAAAGGATCGGTAAGCTGCGGTGGATGAGAAAGGGAAAACCTTTTCTTTTTCCTCATTTTCCTTCCCACGGAGGCAGCAGATGGAAACCTGAAACACCCGTATTGGCAATAGAAGGTATTTACTTTCAAAATTGAACCAAGGGGAAATTATATCTTCAAATATTGATTCTTTAAAACTTAAATCTTTTTGCTTTAGGGGGAAGGAAGAGAGATAAATGATTTATACTAACGTTTGTTGAAGAAGACTGCTTGGAGTTTTATAAGATTAGAGACTAAACTGTAATTAAACTTCCAAACTTCCAAAAAATGTCTTGGAATTATCTAATTGAATTCTCCCCCAGGAAGAGCAAATGACTTTGGGACTTTAACTATCTTTGGAAAGACTAAGAAAACATTTGGACTGCTTAAAAAAAATAAAATAAATCCTTTTCTGCTCATAATGGTGTCCTTTGAAGAATTGAAAATGCAGTTTGAAAAACTTCAGGGGGAAGATGGCTCTCTTGGATCTATTTTTGGCTTTTTAGAAATGGCGATTTGTGCTTACCAGGAAATGCAACAAGAAAGAGGCTGGGACGATGAAGAAGAACCCATCTTGAATGGACATATGATTTCAAAAAAGGGTAAAAAGGAGAAGAAAATCAAGAATTTAAGCTCTAAAAAAACAATTAAGAAAGGGAAAAGAAAGCTGAAAAATCGATATAATGATAGAAAGCAATGGAAAAAAGGAATGCAACAGAGAGGGGAGATTAAAAAGTGGGAGATTGAGAGTGGGGGGTGTAAAAAGGCTAGATTTGATAAGGAAGGAAGAGACAAAGCAAAGGGAAGTTATAAGGAATTTAAACAAGATGTTGTTTGTTTTGTTTATAAGCAACTTTTTTTCAGAGATAAAGGGTAAAATAAAGTTTTAATAGAGATTCTGCAAAGGTACACAAGATTGCATTTTATATTTGTATTTGAAATATGTGTCAATAAAATATTGTAGGGATTGTGTAATTGATGTGTATTTAACTAATTTGTTAGGGAATACTATTTTTAATATTTATAAGAATATTACGTTTGTTTCTTTTCTTTAAATGGTATTTAGAATGTACTAAGCAGAATCAGAATAGAAATAATTTTTAATTTTAAGCGTTGAATTTGGGGGGAAAATAGAAAGGTGTCATACTTCAACCAGTTATTACAGGGACAAGATTGTGTTTAAGAGAAAGATAAATGGATGATTGAAAAAGAACGGACAAAAAATACAAGTGAAATGATTTAAATTGAGATTAAATAAATAAAGTAGAATTAAGAGAGTGAAAAAAGGGGAGAAGATATCCGTAAAATGTAGAATCTTTAATAGGATATGAAATAGTATATAAGCTGAGCATGAATTTAATTTAAGTCTGTATCAAAAGTTAAAACCCGGGGTTAAGTCGCTTTCTAAAAAGAAGTTTCATACTTTTTTCTATGTTATGTGTTTGTTAGTTTATATTTGTTTTTTGAGGAGTAATATCGGATAAGAACATATGAAATAGTAACAATATGAAATATAGTAAGATGAAATATATGAATGAATAAAACTGAATAGAAATAAAGGAAGAAATAGTAAGAAGGTGGAAAACAGTAATAAGATATGAAGTTGAATATATAAGATGCTTATTAAGTTATGTGTTGAAATGTGATAATTTAGAATTATATTGTATTCAAATGAGATGTTTTATTTGTTTTTCTTAAGTAGTTGTTGAAAAAGATGTTTTATGTTCTTATGTCTTATGTTTTGTTTGTGTATTGTTTTTTGTAAATTAATAAAACTTTACCGAAAAAAATATATTTTTCTTTAAAGCAAGATTATATATATAAAACAGAATTAAGATGAGGCAAAAGTGGAGAGGAGTTATATAATAGATATAGAATGGTAAATAAGATGGGTAATGGTATATAAGAAGAGCATGAATTCAATTGAAGTCCATACAAAAAGAGTAATCTGGGGCCAAGTTACTTTCTAGAAGAAAGTTTTATGTTTTTATGTTTATGTCTTATGTGTGTGTGTTTAATTAAGAATTAAATAATAAAATCTCGGAGGAAGACTAGATGAGAATAATTATAAACAAGCCAGAGGAAAATATAAATGTGATGACTGAATAGCAGATAAATCAGAAAGGAAATATGATTGAATAATGATTAAAGAGAAACAATGTGGAATTTGGTAAAGGGAATCTACGTGTTTATATGGAAATGGGATAAATTATAAGTACGTGATATAAAGCAATATGTTACCTGCCTTGTAAAGATCTACAATGGAAAGAGGTTTTATGTTTTTAATGTTTAATGATGTTTTGTTTTGTTTGTTTGTTTGTAAAATCAATAAAACTTGTTTTTTTTTAAAAAAAAAAAGAATTCTGGACTTACTTTATGTATGTATGTTTGTGGTAATTGTTTTCCTCCAGATCAAATGTGTCAGAGATTATAAAATGTCTAATATAAAACAAAGGTCAAAAAGCCCACAAATTTACATACTTATATGTGTACTTTTCTATTTTGTAAGGAAAACAACACATTTTTTATAAAAATTAAGCAAATGTGAAGAGTGAGACCATGTACAACATTTGGTGCAGATTCTATTTTTCTTTGTATTTACTTTGTATCCGTTCAGTCTCCACTTCTTTCCTTATTCTGGTTGGCCAAAACTTAAATACTGATTTGCAACATCAATCTCCAATCTGATTGTGAATTTTCATAGGAAATCAAGAAGAAGCTAAGTCGTTTTTCCTAGTTGATAGGATTAGTAACATTTGTAGACATATTACTTTTATGTAAAAATAAAACCTTGTACTAGACACTTGATTTTTTTTTAAATGGAAAAAAATAATTGTTAGTATTTTTATGTATTATTATAATTGGATAGAAAGCCTCAAGCAATGCTGACTTGCCAATCTTTTGCCAAGAATCAAAGAAAATATCTAAAAGGCTCTCTGCAGTTTTAATGGAAGCTTCCAAGAAAGTATATGCATATTTTCTTGTTCCCATTAGCACTTGCTATTTTTTTCTACAATGTGTTTCATTAAACTTCAAAAGTATTACAATTAACATTTTGAAAAATATAAGTTTTAAAAATAAACTTACATTTATTTATAACTATTGAGAAATAAAAGGCACCCCCCACTCAGGATGTAAGAAAGGGAGTCCAACTGTAAACTAAACTGTTTGAAATCCCTTGAATATCTGTATGAAATAGCACAAATAGGAGACATATGTCTAGAATACATATCTCCAAATATGTTGAATGATATCAGGTGGGATTTCCTGAGAGCCTTTCTGTAATGACACAGCCTCTAAAACAGGGGTGTCAAACTCAACTTCATTGAGGGCCACATCAGGGCTGTGGTTGACCCCAGAGGATTGTGGCCAGCTGAGTGGGCATGGTCAGCTTGATGCCAGTCCCCAAACTGCTGGCATGTTTCCTCTTTGTACTGGGTAGACCAGGCCAAAGAGACACGGGTAGACTGGGCTGAAGTGACATGGGCTGGCTTCTTACATTTTCCAGGACAGCGCTGTGGGCCAGATCCGACCATATCATGAGCTGCATGCAGCTCGCAGGCCTTGAGTTTGACATCCCTTCTCCAAAACATAATTTTCCTAGAAATTAGACCTTGTTGGTCTTCTGTAAAGCACTGAAAATCTTGGTTTTGCTACCAAGCCTGGAACTCTGGTTGTATGGTTGAGCTTTTATCATGGCTATGTTAACTGATGTGTTTGTCAGTTTTCCATCTCAGCTGCCATATATTGATGTGTTATGTTTTTATTTAGTTTTTAGTCATAGTTAGCCACCCAGAGTTATGTATTTATATAGATGGTCTACAAATTGAATCTCTCTCTCTCTCTTCTTCCCCTGCTCTCTCTCCCTCTCTCCTTCCCTCTTCTTTTTATCTAATAGATTTACTAGCTCAAGTATTTCACTGTATGAATTTTTTCCCCAGTATTTATATGTTCTATTTGGTATGAACAGTGTAGAATACATAAGAACAGAGTCTGAATCGCATTTATTGGCAATATCATTTGTAAAGCAAATACTAATTTCTATCCTTCTGAAAACTAATAAATGCACAAATAAAATTAAATAAGCATAAAATCACTGGACATACTTGTGTGCAAATACTTTTTAGGAATAAATAAATGTTCTGTTAGCATATACTGTGTTAGATGTTTTTCCACTGATGTCAGCAGCAAGCAAATTCAGTGTTGCAATTGATGGAAAAGAAGTACCACATATTTGCAAAGCCACACATCAAAGAAAGGCATAGTGATGCCATTTCCAAGAGGAAGAATAAGCTGCAGGGTTTCTTTTGGACTATACTAACTCAAAGTGTCCAAATAGAACAGAATAACTTGATTTTGAAAAAGATGTATGATAGAAGATTGGGAAAAAAATGCTCATAACACACTGCAAACTGCAAATGTTCCGGTTATCTTACTATCAAGACATTGACTATAAAAGAAATGTTCAGCTTTACTAATCTAATTGTGTATTGAAATCACTTACAGTAATGTAAAGCAACCAGGTGGCAAGAGATTAATAAACCCATGAAACCAATAAACTTAAAAGCAAATAAAAACTACAATTATTGCAATCATACACTTGCATACTTCCCGAGATTTCAGCATTGTGCTCCAGTCTAAACTAATACCTCGTAGGCAAGGGTTTTTTTGCAGGATAGGAGAAGATAATCTAATTTTTATTTCCCATGCAGTCAAGATGACAAAGTAATAGGAGTTGAAATAGCCAATTATTTACCATGCTAAATAAAATTTCCTGTGCCACTTGTCTGCTGTGTTGAAACAAACAGGTCCTCATTAGGTTACCTTCAGCAATTGGTAATGTACGATTGGGCACAGCTTGAAACCACAGGAGTATTTCCACACCAGAATGCAAGCATTTTATCAGTGTGTATTTCTTGTGCTAAGGCAGTACTGGTCACCATGTTTTGTACTGTATTGTTTTGTAAAGATGTCAGTGAGAAGAGAATGCTGCTGGTTGATTTGGCCTGGATCTTTTTCAGTTCATTAAACCAGAAAGCATGGAGATTGGGCAGCAGAAAGAAGACAGTTGATGCTCAGGTCAAAAGCTCACATAACCTATTATACGATCGTGGTAGTATATAAATCTGATCAACAAACAAACACAACTGCAGAGGAATTTATATGTTAATTTGTGTGGAATTTTACTTGATACATATTTCTGCTGATAGTTTTCCACAATACAATGTTGTCTCCTGCAGTTTTGACTGTACACATTTTTATGTGCATGTTTTTCTCCAACATACAGTTTAATGTCTGTTTTATAATTTAGATAGCTATATCGCCATGTCCCAGAGTGCATGGGAAATCAAATCTTTGCAACAATCAAATCATTAAAGAAGAAATGTCCATGTTCATGTTCTGGTTTAGAAAATGCTCAGTAAAATGTCACTGAGATCTTAACTATGGATTGTAATCCAGTAGAGTGGGAGTTTCACAAGCAATGGGGGATGGGGGAGAGAAAGCATTACTAAGTTATAAATCAGTTTCCACTAGCTTTCTTCTCTTGAAAGCTCCAAGTTAACATGACCAAACAGTATTATTCTAATAATCACATTATTATTTATGTGATAGCATATTATTTTACTTTATTTCTCTTGGAAATAGTCATCTGTCTCCATCTTCTCCATCAATGGGCCTTGTAGAAACATTTGGAATGTTTATAGAAGAGAAAGGAATATCCTAATAAAATTCAGTTTATTACTTTCTAACATATTTATTTTCTTTCATCAACATAATTAATTTTGTTAAAGCTTATTAATTATTTTAAATTTCTAGATTTTCAAAGTGAAGGAAGTTATGTTAGTTAAGAAGAGAAACATTAAATATGATCAGTGTGCTAGAAATATTGATAAACAATTGCAAGACATATCGTAATTGTGTCAGTCAGAATTTTATAGAGTTGTTGATAAGCAAAATGTATCAAAAGCCAGGGCCCCATAAGCCAATCACAATACGTTTTGTTATTTTTTTTTAAAGAGAAACATTTTCTACTTAACAATGTTCAAAAGTTGTGTTTCAAAAAGTAAGGAAGTGTCCAATTCCAACATTTAATGTAAGTAATATAATAAATTGCCTGTGGGGCCTGCCATACATCCCAATGAGAATAAGTCAGCAAGTGCCTAGTGAATGAGTATAAATTGAACAAACAAGCAAACAATCACAAAAATAAATAAAAGAAAGAGTGAGAGTGAGTGAAAGTGCAACTGGTGTATTTGTCAAAGACTAATTCAATAAAATCATTAGCCTCATATGGGAGGGGAACTCTACACATAATTATTGATCATGTTGGTGGTGATTATATTGCAAAATAAAAGAACCCCTAAATCATTAAAATACAGAGATAATTCCTCTTCATCTCTGCACCTTTGCACCTTTGCCCCAAAATCACTTGGAGTTTTCAAAAACAGAATGGGGAGAATTTGACCTATTTTTAAATTGATGACATATCAGTACTTGTATAAGATTTCAGGAGCCAGACTTTTCTTTAATAATCTTTCAAAGGGAGAGGAGAGGGTCAATAATTGTAAAGATAAATACATCGGGGTAATGTCATTCTTTTGATTTGTTTGCTTCTGAAGTGACATTTTCAATCTGGAAGTAAAATTTAAAAGATTCAGTAGCTGAAGGTCTTTTCCAGCTTTCTTTCATTTTTTAAATTCTTTTTTTTTTCAGAAGTGTGAGTATTTTACAGAGTTAAAATCTAACCAAAAGTCTATCCCCATGGAATTATTCATGCTAATTATCCACAGTATTATTTTCCAGTTCTGAAAAGTTCTGTGCCATTTATATAAGATAAGGATAAGATAGGATAGGATAGGATAAGATCCCTGTAGATTTTACTGCAGATTTACAGTCATTGCCAATTGTAGGGGGAAGTGCTGATCTCCATCTCGCCATGAACCACCATTGTCCAGAGACATTTGTGTGGTCATGTGGATAGCATGACAACATGGAGCACTGTTTCCTCTCTACTAAAGTGGTACCTATTTATCCTAGCGACTAGTTTCACAGCACATCAGAGACTGCCTCCTGCCCTCCTTTGATCAACATCAGTTTGCTTATAGAGCAAACCGATCTACAGAGGATGCTGTGGCCATCACACTTCATAGAGCACTGAGTCATCTGGAGAACAAACAGAGCTATGTGAGGATACTCTTTGTGGACTACAGCTCTATGTTTAACACTATCATCCCAGATATACTAGTAACTAAACTGTATAATCTGCAGATCCCCACCCCCACGTGCTCCTGGATTAAGAACAGACCACAGTCTGTTAGACTTGGCCCCCACCTTTCTTCCACTATTACACTCAGTACTGGTTCCCCCCTGGGTTGTGTCTTGAGCCCCCTGATATATGCCTTGTACACCTTTGACTGTTCACCAAGCCATGCAACAAACACCATCATAAAGTTTGCGGACGACATGACTGTGATTGGTCTCATTTCCGAGAGGATGAGATGGCATATAGGTTAGAAGTAGAGAACCTGTCTGTCTGGTGTTCACAGAACAATCTGTCACTGAATATCCATAAAACCAAAGAACTGATTATGGACTTCAGGAAACATGGACAGGATCATGCCCCACTCATCATCAACAGAGAATGAGTGGAAATTGTCCCTATGATCAAATTCCTTGGCATCCATATTTCAGCTGATATCTCCTGGTCCCCTAACACCAAGGCCATAGTAAAGAAGGCTCAGCAGCGGCTGCACTTCCTGCGGGTTCTCAGGAAAAACAATCTGGATAAGAAGCTGTTGCTGGCTTTCTATAAAGCCTCTGTGGAGAGCACTCTGACATACTGTCTGGGTGTGTGGTATGCAGGCTCCACAGTTGAGGACAGGAAAACTGTACAGAGGGTGATAAACAAAGCTCAAAAGATCATTGGTTGCCCTCTGCCCTCCCTGGAAGACTTAGCCAGGTCTCGCTGCCAAAGCAGAATCAAGGCCATCATAAAGACCCCTCACACCCTGGCTATTATCTTTTTGACCTGATGCCATCTGGATGGTGCTTTAGATCAATAAAATCCCATACCACTAGACTACCAAATAGTTTCTTTCCCTAGGCCATCTGAACTGCAAATAAATACAAAGTGACTACCTTATTAAGACATGAAAAGATGTGAAACCACAATACCTCATTTAGATGTATAATAACATATTACAGTACAATCCATCTCTTGTGTATTACACTCGGCAAAGTGTCACAGTCAGTGTTGGATATATATTTTGGGTATATTTGTAGATATTGTACTCTCTAATTGCAAATGGAGATGTGGATACTCTACTTTTCTTGTCTTCATCTTTAAGTGCTCTGGTTTTATTGTATTGCGAACAGTTGCTGGGGTGTATCCACAGTTTCATTGTACTTGTACAATGACACTAAAGTTCTTCTTCTTCTTCTTCTTCTTCTTCTTCTTCTTCTTCTTCTTCTTCTTCTTCTTCTTCTTCTTCTTCTTCTTCTTCTTCTTCTTCTTCTTCTTCTTCTTCTTCTTCTTCTCCTCCTCCTCCTCCTCCTCCTCCTCCTCCTCCTCTTCTTCTTCTTCTTCTTCTTCTTCTTCTTCTACTACTCACATGAGCATGCTTTCAAACTGTTAGGTAAGCAGCAGTAAGGCAAAGATGGGCACTCACCCCATTGTGCAATACTCTTGAATCTGGGATGTCAGCTTTCCTGTTGGGCTTCCTTGGTGACACCATACTAACTGACAGAGTGAAGCCCAACACATACCTGGGGTGGGGAATCCATTCCAGGCGAGAATGAGCTTAGCCGGTGCCAGGCAAAATGCTTCGCACCCCTCTCCTCCTCCTGATGCAGCCAGCTGGATGAACTGTTGGGCCGGCATAGCGCTTCCCAGCTCTTAAATGGCATTTCGGAGTGGCTTGTCAGCTGATTAGACTTATGCACATGTTGATATGGAGTTTTCAGCTTTTGTGGACTGGGGTGGCAGTGCACGTAGCATGGGGGGGCGGTAACACCTGGGCACTCTTAATTGGGAATATGCACAGGGGGTAGGAGTAGGGATGGGCAGTATCATGGGGTGGCAGTGCATGCAGGGATGCAGAAATTAACTGTTTGCTGGGAGCAGGAGGCTAGGTAATGATTAAGGGTAGGGATGACAATGATTAAGGGTGGAGATAGCAATGATTAAGGGTGGGGAGGGATATAAACAGTGCTGTGAGGCAGATGCCCTCAGCACTGCTTTTGCTCAGGAGTGCTGTTTGTTGCTTTTGTTGGAAGAATCAAACAACAATAAATGAATCTTGCCACAACCAAGCTGTGAGTGAAGTAGTTTATTAGAAAAAGTTTCATCGTCTTCCAACAGAAGCTGACAGAAAACCAGCACTGAGAGTGTCTGCCTCTCAGTGCTGTTTATATCCCAACCAAACCTAATTGGGCAATTTGGGAGAAGGAGGCTTTTGCAGTTTGTTGGGCATTATTGACCTGGAGGCATTTATTGGAGGGCAGTCCAAACCCTTTTGAGGTATGGACAGACCACAAAAACCTGGGAGCCCTCCAAAATCCACGTCGCTTATCACCAAAGCAAGTTTGCTGGGCATTGTTTTTTAGACAATTTAAGTTCACATTGAAATATGTTCCGTCAGGAAGGAATTTTATGGCAGATGCCTTATCCTGATTTCCTCAATATCATAGTCAATGTGAGAATACAATTCAACTACTTATATCAATCATCGATCGCACTGAATCATTAAAAACCACTAAACTTGCACCAGATTTGCCTGTATTATTAACAGAAGATGACATAACGGAAATCAAATAGAAATGAAACATGGCATTGCATGGAGTGGAACCAAAATCTATGTACTAAAAGTATTACAATCAGTGGTGTTTGTTAGGAATATAAGTCACCTAACAGGTATTTGGGTTAGAAATATATAAACCAGGATAAACATTTTAGTACTATATCTTTAAGGAATGCAAGAGCATGCAATTGGGTGTGGTTTCTCAAACAGCCATAAAATGGATGGGTTGTTTAGTCCTAATCTCAGAAGAGACTGTGTCTGGGTGTATCTCTGCTTCCTTCTGTTGGAAAGTATTGCCGTTGCTCCATTTCTTCTAGTTGACTGATATTACTGGATTTAATGTAAGTCTGTTACTGAACTGTTTTTGACACTGGAATTTGATATTTGGATTATTCCTGGATTGAAAAACTGACTGATTTACTTGTGAATGACTTTGGACTGCTTATTTTGGACTTTGCTAAAACCTTTCTGGAAGTAAAAACCTACATTTACTGTACAGTGTATCTGTGTACTGTGTGTGTATTATTCAAACACTTCTCTCAAATACGTCTCCCTGTATGCACTCATTCTCCTAATGGGGAATTACCTCAACAGTGTTAAAACAATGCCATGATGTGAAGCAAGCAGGACATTATGGATTCCTAAAAACATTACATTTGGCAAAACAACAATTTTGGTGGCCAGGCATATGATTGAATGTCGAAACGTATGTGAAATCATGTACGGTGTGTGCAGTAAATAAAACAAAGATAGGAAAACCAACGGGCTTGTTGCAATCTGTCTCTGAACCAATGAAACCTTGGCAAGATATTGGGATGGTTTTCATAGTTGATTTAGTAATGGGTACACGGTTATATGGACTATTGTTGATTTGTTTTTGAAACAGGCATATTTCGTACCTTGCAAAGGAATACCATCAGCTAGATGATTAGCACAGTTGTTTATAAAACATATATACCAATTACATGGAGTACCCAAAGGAATTATATCCGATAGAAGAATATAGTTCACATCAAAATTCTGGCGTGAATTCATATATGCAATTTGATGTACACAAAGATTGAGTCCAGCTTATACCCAGCCACTAAAGGAGCAGCTGAATGAGCTAATGCTGCCATTGAGCAATATCCCTGGTGCTATGTTAATTATCAACGAAGTAACTGGACAACTTTATTACCATATGCTGAAGTTGCATATAATAATGCTGTGCACAGTAGCACCAGTTACTCTCCTTTCCAAATTGCTAATGGTATGGAATTCATACCTATACTGGAATGGCCTCATACTGAACAAACCCAGGAAGTTCCAAATACTACTATATGGGCAGACAATATAAAGAAGCAATGGGATTCAGTTTGAATTGCATTAAAAAAGGTTTGAATTGCATTAAAAAAGGAAGCATATAAAAATCAGAGAGATAAAAAATGATCTGACCAGAAACCTTATAATATAGGAGATTGGGTCTACCTAGCAACCAAATATATACATCTAGGTCTGAATAAGAAAAAATTTAGGACCAAAATATATTGGACCATTTTAAATAGTACGCATAATAAATCCTGTAACGGTGGGTCTTCAACTACCATCCCGTTTTAAATGACTTCATCCCATATTTCACATCAATCTACTAAAACCAGCTGATATGATCAGGAAAGAACCAAGATTGACTGCACCAGGACCAATCCACGATGATCATTATGAGATCGACAGAATACTCGACTCACAACGAAGACGAGGAATATTGCACTATCTAGTTAGCTGGAAAGGTTATCCATTATCAGATGCTGCATGGATACCATGTAGAGATGTATCCGCCCCTCGATTACAGTGGCAATTCCATAAAAGATACTCCAAGAAAGTTGGGGGGGGGAGGGAATTTGACCATACCATAGAATAACTGCATATTTTCTGTTTCAGAAAGATCCATGGTAGAGGGGGATGCATGTTGGGCTTTGTCGGCGATACTAATGGATAGAGTGAAGCCCAACACATACCTGGGGAGGAGAATCCATTCCGGGAAAGAGCTGGCACCAGGCAAAATGCTTTGCATCCTCCTCCTCCTTCCCAACACAGCCAGCTGGATGAACTGATGGGCGAAACGCTTTGCACCCCCTCCTCCTCCCGACGTAGCCAGCTGGATGAACTTTTGGGCTGGCATATTGGCACAGTGCTTCCCACCTCTCAAATGGATTTCGGAGCGGCTTGTCAGCTGATTAGACTTATGTACGTGATGATATGGGGTTTTCGGCTTTTGTGGACTGGGGTGGCAGTGCACATAGCGTGGGGGGTAACACCTGGGCACTCTTAATCGGGAATATGCACAGGGGGTATGAGTGGGGATGGGGAGTATCACGGGGTGGCGGTGCACGCAGGGAGGCAGAAATTAACTGTTTGCTGGGAACAGGAGGCTAGGCAACGATTAGGGTGGGGATGACAATGATTAAAGGTGGGGAGGGATATAAACAGCGCTGTGAGGCAGATGCTCTCAGCACTGCTTTTGCTCGGAAGTACTGTTTGTTGCTTTTGTTGGAAGAATCAAACAACAATAAATGAATCTTGCCACAACCAAGCTGTGAGTGAAGTAGTTTATTGGAAAAAGTTTCATCGTCTTCCAACAGAAGCTGACATTTCCAGTCAACTAGCCCAGCGTCTTAACCACTGAGCCATCATGCCACCATTTATATAGATAAAATGTAAATGTTGCTTTGCATATTCCCTCCCCCCATTCCATCCCTCCCTCCCTCTCCCTCCCTCTCTCTCTGCTTTGGTTTTTCTTAATTTTTATCTACTTGGTCAAAAAATTTACTTGTTAGCTAATGTTTAAAAAACACTGATCCATATTTTTTTGCTAGATGAACTGAGTGGTGTGTGCTTGTTCTCATCTGGAATGAAGGATTGACTGGGAAGTGCACAATGTACACTAAAGTGGACATCAATCCCAGAACTTTTATAACAGTTGGTGTGTTGTTGGGAACAAAAATAGAGGTTTTAACAGTCTGGCTATGGTATTAAATCACATATTTAAAATTTAGAATGTATTGACGTATGAAGAACTCTGGATTTATCATTTGTAGTTTATCATGTGTAGCTAAAAAGATTATTTCATTGTAATAAGAAATACTGAGCTGTACCTGATTTGAATCTCTGGATTAAAGTCATGTCTACACTATTAACATATGAAGCAGCTTTTACCAATATTGTGGAAACAATTTTATTCTGTACCATCAGAGTATAATTCACAATTGTTTACTTCAAGTATTGTTTCTGTTTTGTTTCCCCCCCTTCTCTTTACTTAAAGTTTATTTTCTTTTTGTGTTTATATGAAAACTATTTTTTTTTTAAAAGCCAACATATATTCTTAAGAAAAAATTCCAGGAAACTAGTACAAATGTATAAATAAAAAGTTATGCTTTAAAAATATTTTGGTTGGTGAATGCTTAACTGAATAAAGGCAAAAGATTAGTATTTTGCTTTTCTTTGTGCAAGTTCATTCAATCTCTTTTGACTCTTCCTGTTCCAATGAATATGATTTTGCCAGAATGGTGTGTGAATAATCACATCAGATTGTCCTTGGATTCAAAGTACACCCCTCAATAGGCACACACATATATATAAATCACATTTACATAACTTCAAAAGAGATAATTAAAAATAATCTAGGATGAAGACAAAAAGACTAAAACATATGGCCCCCAACACCCAATATTCAGATAAATAGGAATTAACACTAAACAAACAATCAGGCAGAAAGCAATAATCTAATCCAGGAGCCATCAAGGAGAAAACCAAAACTGGCAGGGCAAGCTATTACATATAAACAGACAGCAAATCTGACACTTTCACACTGATGATGTTACATAGATGGGTAATGAAACATCTGCAAGCAAACAAACAGACTCAGAGAACCAGCTGTTTTTCTGTTAGGTGTTACCAAGCTTAATATTCCTAAAAATAAAATAGAGTTGTTTCTTTTAGGAAATATTTGTTAGGATTCTCGTAGTGGAAATTGTACATAATTCTTTCTTTACAGGAATGGAAACCTAAGCTAAGGTGGCATGCATCAATGTAAAAATAATTTTGTATTAAAAAAATGCAAATATTAGATTTAAATTAAATTGGACAATATTTATGTATTATAACTTGGCACACAGATCTAAAGTTTGCTTCTTCTTGATACAGGGTTTTAAAATATTAGGTTTTTCCCAATATGATAAGGAAAAAAGAATTTCAGATCAGATTGAAGCTCCTACTGCTTATTCTCATCTATGATTCTTACAACACTGGTTCCTTTACTAATTATAGTATATAGATGTGATTTTAATAACAATTTTAAAGTGATTTATTGAAATAACATCATTTTTACACGCAGTTCTTATCTAGAGTTGCTTTTAAAAGTTTGTTCAGTTTTATGCAGCTAATAAATCTCTTTTTTAGTTTTCCTTTCCTTTTTGTTCTTTGTTTTCTCATTTACGCTTTCAAACATTTGTTAAAATAACATAGGAGCAGAAGGAGGAGGAGGGAGAGAAGGAGCTAGTAGTCTATAAAATGATGTAAATCTTACATTAATCTACAAAAAGCAAAGGATTCTTAAGAATTATCAGTCTGAATAAATTCAAGAAAAATATTTTTATTTTATCAGTAGAACATGCTGAAGTGCCATTGTTTGCAATCCTTTTAAACTTATTTGCAGTTCTAAATAGTCATTTGTTTGCATTTTGATTTCCACATTCCTCAGCAAGGATGTCATTTGAAAGCTTGATTGTGTTATTCACTGGTTCTTTAATGCACCAATTAGCACACTCCAAAAAAACAAGTAAGAATAATTAATCAAAATATATTACAATTTTTAAAATGATCCTGAAAAATTCAATGCTGCTTCCTAAAAAAAAAAACAATTTAGAAAGAAAATGTGGATCAGTTATTACCACAGATCCAGGGGTGGGCTTCAAAAATTTTAGCAACCAATTCTCTGCCTGGTTGCTGGGTGGGCTTGGCCATGGTGGATGTGGCCTAGTCAGCCTCCTGCACCATGGTGGGGGGGCAGTTTTTGCCCTTCTTGGGCTCCGGAGGTCCTCTGGAGGCTGGAAATGGCCCATGTCCTGCCTTCTGGAGCTTCCAGGAGGCCTTTTTTTTGCCCTCTCCATGTGGGCACTGCACTTACCCGGGATCCAAAATGGGCCACGAGGAGACTCCTGGGAGGGGCGGGGTGGGGTAGATATGGCCAGCCAGGGGTGGGATTTGCTGGTTCACTGAATCAGCCGTAAAATTAGCTACCGGTTAGCTAAGGGTTCGCCTGAACCCAGGAAAAATCAGTAGCAGCCCTCCTCTGCATAGATCTACTTTACCCTCATTGTGAATATTGGAGGTTTCCATCTAGTTTAAGCATCTGACTGTGTAGTTGGTTTGGGATCAGTCTTAGAAGTATAACATCTGTGTTAATGCAGTTTAAACTCTTCTTTGAACTCTTAGTTTTTTACTATCATATGTCATGTGTTTTTAAGATGTTTCCACAGAAATAAAAAAAGAAAACAATTTTCTAGGCAAGTTATACAGATCACAAGTAGGATGGAGTGTGCACTCATAATTTTGGTATAGAAGGTCATGTTGTGAGAATCTGTAATAACTATTTTACATGACTACAGTAGCCTTAAAAGGCAGAATTCAGAAACAAAGACAAGCTGTATGTCACAGTCTCCTCCCTAATTAAAGGTTGAAAACACTTTCTACACAATTCTGTATGTCCTAGAAATGTCAGCATATGCTGCAAGGAAGATATCATTTAAAGCTAGATAAATGAGCTTTGTAGGTCTATTTTTTTCTCCTGGTGATGTGCTAAGAATCATTATGAATGCTGAAACATGAAAACTAAGGTTATTGAAAATAACCTATTTTTCAATTTGAACCCCAGAATGAGTTCTATTACTCAAAGCTTGTGTCATAAGCCAAGCCAGACAGAAAGGAAAAAAAGTATCTCAGACATTGATTCATGATCTTTGAAGGCACATGCAACCCACCAGCTATACTTTGAATGATTAGTGAATTTAACACGATAAGTACCTCATCTCATTTTAGACAAATTCTCAAAGTTATTAAATTATTTCTTAGTCTTCTCCCCATATTTATTTTTAGGGATTAGATATTGTGCATAAAAATGAGCTTTGAGTAGTTGATCTATACTGGAAACTGGACAGAAGTATGACTCTACTTTTGCTTTTGGATTAACTTTCTTAAGCACATGATGAGAGTGGCCTTGGGCACAGTGGTGGTATTCAAATACTACTGGTTCTGTGGGCGTGGCTTGGTGGGCATAGCAGGGCAAGGATGCTGTAAAATCTCCAGTCAGAGGTGGTATTTGCCAGTTCTCCTAACTACTCAAAATTTCTGCTACTGGTTCTCCAGAACTAGTCAGAAACTGCTGACCACCTCTGCCATGGGGGCATTATTTCACAGTAAGAACAGCCCTTTCCTATGGTCTTCTGTTTGAGATGTACAGTACTAAACAAAAGTGTTAGGCAGTGGTGCAAAATGTTGTAAATTAAGAATGTGTTCAGAAATAGAAGTGTTAATAGTTTATTTTTATCAAATAACAAAATGGAAAGTAAATGAAGAGAAGAGAAACCAAATCAAATCAATATTTGGTGTGACCACACTTTGCCTTCAAAATAGCATCAATTTTTCTAGGTGCACTTGCATATAGTTTTTAAAGGAACTTGGAAGGTTCCTTCAAAGTTGTTCCAAACATCTTGGAGAACTAACCACAGGTCTTCTGGGGATGCAGGCTGCCTCAAATACTTTTGTCTCTTCATGTAATCCCAAACAGATTTGATGATATAGACATCAAGATTCTGTGGGGGCCAAACCATCACTTGCAGGATTTCTGGTTCTTCTTCACACTGAAAATAATTCTTAATGTCATTGGCTCTATGTTTGGGGTTGTTGTCCTGCTACAGAATAAATTTGAGGCCAATCACATGCCTCCCTGATGGTTTGATATGATGGATAAGTATCCACCTGTATTTCTCAGCACTGAAGACATTATTGATCCTGACCAAATCTCTAACTCCTTTTGCAGAAATGTAGCCCCAAACTTGCAAGGAAACTCCACCATGCTTCCGTGTTGCCTGAAAATATTCATTATAATACTGCTCTGCAGCCATTTGGCAAACAAACTGTCTCCTGCTACACCCAAATATTTTACATTTTGATTCATCAATCCAGAGCATCTGCAACAATTTTTCTGTAGCCAGTTGCTATGTTTTTCTGCACAATTGTGCATGTCTTGTTTCCACATTGGAGATATACTTCTAGTCAGACTTCTCTGGACTGTAAACAGGGCTACATGGGTCCCTTTGATTGTGGCCAGTTCTGTGTTGATGGCACTGCTGGACATCTTCTGATATCAAAGATAATTAAGCATGATGTGTCTTTCATCTGCAACATTAAGTTTCCTTGGCTGATCACTGTGTCTATATCTTGAAACTCCAGTCTGCTTTGAAATCTTTGCCTGGGAGAAACCTTGCTGATGTTGTATAAGACCTTGTCTTATTCCTGTGCTCAGTTCTGACACGAAACTATCTTCCACAACCTCACTTTAGTAGCAGTTTAGCTGCTCCTCACACAGTTTTAAGCCTCCTCCTGTTTCTGTTTCAGTTAATGACTATTTTTAATGACTATTTTTCAACATACCTATGAAATTGATGGTCATTAGCACCTGCTTGATATAATGGTTAATCATACACATGACTCTAATTCTACAAAATCTCTAATAAAGTGTTAAAGTTTAAGAATTGAGGCTATTGTGAAGCCAAAGGGTGGCCACACCAAATATTGATTTGATTTAGATTTCTCTTCTGTTCATTTACTTTCTATTTTTCTAATTGATAAAAAATAAACTATTAACACTTCTATTTCTGAAAGCATTCTTAATTTAAAGCATGTTTGCCCAATTGCTTTTCCACTGTAGTATTGGTTCTGTATTCATCTCCCTGATGGTTTATTTGTATATAAGAAAAGTGCACCAAAATATATGAGATGGTCAACCTTGATTTTTTCAAGAATGTCTGGACAATAGCTTTGTAAACATCTATAAAGTTTCATATACATCAACCCCTGTTGTTTTCCCAAATACAGTTTACAAGGGCAGTATAAGCAACTCCCTCTCTGTTCATTTTGTTTATCTGTTTAATTTAGAGATGTTTCAGCATTACCAGGAACTAATTTATCTCCAGGTTCATTGGAAGACTAAGCTGTATGAGACTGTGTTTGCATATTTATGGGAAGGATCTCTTAACTGCACCAACAATCTATTAAGCAGAGCATAAATACTGGAAATAAATCAAGAATAAATAGACTCTACTGTTGATTTACTTAGCTTATAACTTCTTCCGGCATCCCTTTTTAGACAAGGTAAATAAACTTGGTTTTCTGTAATCCATTACATGTTAGTTCAACATTTTGGTTGGATGCTTCTATAAAACTCACATTAGGCAAGTCAGTAGAAATAGGGAATTCACTGCACATACAGAACAACCTAACTATCTTTACATTATAGTTACTAAGAAAGAAATTCAATTTATTCAAACAAGGCTTACTTCAACTTGATTTTATACAGAAGTAAAACTCAGTGTGATGAATGAGGACACTTCCAAAGAAATGTTGATAGGATTGAATCCATCATTTGCAGGAGTTATGAACCTATGGTCTTCTTGTTGATGTTGAATAATGCCTCACAGCATTGCTCAACACTGGCCATTTTCAGGAGCCAGTTCAGCAATATCTGGATAGCCAAAGTTTTCCACCCTTACTTTAGATGATATCAAATACTGCTTCCTCATATTTTATATTATAATTCAAGAATTGTAGAATAATTAAGGTAGCTAACCTTTTTGAGTGCCACGTTTTCAGAATCCGAGGCATGAAAAAAGGATTAGTTACAGTTTGTTATCACATAGATTTAGTCAGTTTAACTGAGACACAAATCTCTTATAACTGATGGGAACAAGGAAGTAGGATGATGAAAGAGAGATAGAAGCAGGGCAGATACAAGTTAAGAATTTGAGCAAAGAGAACTAATAAAAGAGCAAGAATAAAGTGAAATTGTTGCCAGAAAGGTACAAGCTGAAACTGGGGGTAGGAACTGGTAACAATGAAAAAAAAAAGCTTGTACAAGTACAATCAAAGTTTGTGAGAGTAGAAAAGAGGGATAGAAGAAATTGTGACAGGAGGGGAATTGATATGGAAAAAATATTTATTGGACAGCAAGAATCCCTTAGAACTGAAAAATGTAATGGCTGTCTTTACTAGTTGTAGTTTCTCAAGTACACACTGAAACTTTGGTCTATCAAAAGATCTATTTTGCTTATCATTACTTCAATAGAGTTCTCAACATTTCCCAAAGTAGACTGTGATTTAAATGTTAAAATTTCTTGATGCATTCTTGTGTTAGAGACCCACAGACATCACTGCTCAAACTATATTGAACACTCCTTTCTTTTCCATATTTGTTCATTCCAAGGTATAGAAATGATATGTATTCTTGAAAAGCACAAATTCAAAGTTTCTTTCAGAACACTACAGTGTTAAATTTAAATATTTAAATCACAATCTACTTTTTTAAATCTTCCCCATTATGTGAAATGAGGCTTCAGGAAATTCCATGTTCATTATTGCAGCCAAACAGTAGAAAGGAGTGTTAAATGGGATGTTTCTTCAACATTTCAAAGCTAATTTATCTAGCTTTAATCCCCATGTTTTGTGTGTGTGTGTGTGTGTGTGTGTGAAGCTTAACTTAACATGGAAAGTTAATAAAATACTGTAATTGTGCTACCCAGGAAAGGTTTATTTCCATTTAATCATATTTAATAGGCAATTGTCTGCATTTTCTGATTCTTTTGATAATGTACTACAATCTTTCATTTGAAAAAAGAGTTTGTAGTGGACCAAAACATGTAAGAACATTCAAGTGTAATGAAATAGAGGAAGCACTTAATCAATTATTTTAATTTTTTGGTGACAAAAATTCTTACATAAAAGAAATCACATATAGACAATTATTCATAAATGTCTATCTTTATCCTTCCCTTCCAGTGTAGATAGCTGATGACTGATTGGACAAATCTCTGCAGGTGTTTTGGCTAGATTTTCAGAAGAGGTTTACCATTTCATTCTTCCTAGGACTTAGAGAGAGTGACTGGCCCAAAGCCATCCAGCTGGCTTCATGCCTAAGGCAGCACTGGAACTCTTGGTCTCTTGGTTCTATGCTGATATCTTAAAAACTAGCAAATACTTTTTCACATGGTACTTGTAGCAACTAAAAAAATAATATTAAATTGAACAAAATAGTTTGGTAGTGTGGTTATTTAAACTACGCCAGACAATATCTGCTCTTTCAAATTTCTTTCTTTTGTGGATCTCTATATAACTGCTCAAAAAAATAAAGGGAAAAACAAAAATAAGGCATCCTAGATCTGAATGAATGAAATATTCTTATTAAATACTTTGTTCATTACATAGTTGAACGTGCTGACAACAAAATCACACAAAAATTATCAATGGAAATCAAATTTAGCAACCCATGGAGGCCTGGATTTGGAGTTACACTCAAAATTAAAGTGGAAAAGAACACTACAGGCTGATCCAACTTTGATGTAATGTCCTTAAAACAAGTCAAATTGAGGCTCAGTAGTGTGTGTGGCTTCCATGTGCCTGTATGACCTCCCTACAATACCTGGGCATGCTCCTGATGAGGTGGCAGATGGTCTCCTGAGGGATCTCCTCCCACACCTGGACCAAAGCATCCCCCAACTCCTGGACAGTCTGTGGTGCAACATGGTGTTCGTGGATGGAGTGAGATATGATGTCCCAGATGTGCTTAATTGGATTCAGATCTGGGGAATGGGTGGGCCAGTTCATAGCATCAATGCCTTCGTCTTGCAGGAACTGCTGACACACTCCAGCCACATGAGGTCTAGCATTGTCTTGCATTAGGAGAAACCCAGGGCCAACCGCACCAGCATATGGTCTCACAAGGGGTCTGAGGATCTCATCTCAGTACCTAATGGCAGTCAGGCTACCTCTGGCGAGCACATGGAGGGCTGTGCCGACCCCCAAAGAAATGCCACCCCACACCATTACTGACCATGACCAAACCGGTCATGCTGGAGGATGTTGCAGGCAGCAGAACATTCTCCACAGCATCTCTAGATCTTGTCACATCTGTCACATGTGCTCAGTGTGAACCTGCTTTCATCTGTGAAGAGCACAGGGCACCAGTGGTGAATTTGCCAATCTTGGTGTTCTCTGGCAAATTCCAAACGTCCTGCACGGTGTTGGGCTGCAAGCCCAACCCCCACCTGTGGACATCGGGCCCTCATGCCACCCTTATGGAGTCTGTTTCTGACCGTTTGAGCAGCCACATGCACATTTGTGGACTGCTGGAGGTCATTTTGCAGGGCTCTGGCAGTGCTCCTCCTGTTCCTCCTTGAACAAAGGCGGAGGTTGTGGTCCTGATGCTGGGTTGTTGCCCTCCTATGGCCTCCTCCACGTCTCCTGATATACTGGCCTGTCTCCTGGTAGCGCCTCCATGCTCTGGACACTATGCTTATAGACACAGCAAACCTTCTTGCCACAGCTCACATTGATGGGCCATCCTGGATGAGCTGCACTTGTGTGGGTTGTAGACTCCGTCTCATGCTACCACTAGAGTGACAGCACCACCAGCATTCAAAAGTGACCAAACCATCAGCCAGAAAGCATAGGAACTGAGAAGTGTTCTGTGGTCACCACCTGCAGAACCACTCCTTTATTGGGGATGTCTTGCTAACTGCCTCTGCTTTCCACCTATTGTCTATTCCACTTGCATAACAGCATGTGAAATTGATTGTCAATCAGTGTTGCTACCTAAGTGGACAGTTTGATTTCACATAAGTGTGATTGACTTGGAGTTACATTGTGTTGTTTAAGTGTTCCATCTATTTTTTGAGCAGTGTATTTACTCATGTAACACAACCAGTTCTGAAGTATCAGATTTAGATTATAAAGTCTTTGTCATGGTGGGCTCAGACTCAGAGCTCCAGAAATGCTGGCAGATGACAAACAGCACAAATTCTAGAGTCATCAGATGGACTCCTGTCTGAACAAGCAGAGGATGTGGGCCTGGCAAGCAATCAAGAAACACAGCTGCCATTGTTCTCTAAAAGTGAGGGCACAGAATTATCTTCCCCAGCCAACAGAAGGCAGGCTGTAAAGAAAGTAGATCAAAGGGGTTCTGTGAGACGGCTTGTATGGAAGGAGTCTCACTCCACTAAATGAACTACATCAGGACTGCTTCTATTAAAATGGAACAGCAAGCACAAACTCTACATTGGAAACAACTCTTCATTTATCTAGATTTGATATGCCTTGAATTCTGATTTGAATTCTCATGATTATGACTCTAGACCAATTCCAGTGGATGACCTTTCTACAACAGATGGACTCTTGGTGTCAGATGGTGCTCCATTCAAAATCTAAGGAAGACACTCTTAGACTCCATTATTACAGAGAAAAGAAACTTTTACTGGAAATCAAGTGGTATCATCAAAGGAATTCTAGATCTGAGGATTTACGTGCAAAAAACACATATACAAAGCGATGCCAATGTTCCCACTTACCATAGTTCAAATGGTCCATCCAATCAAAGATGTGTATAATGTCATGTGGGGCATCTTCAGGTGGTGATGCAGACATCTGGCCATTGACCTTGGCCTATTTTGATAAAGAGCTGCAGGTGCACAGTAAGCAAGCAAGTAGGCATAAACAATAAAATTTTCCCCAAGTTATACAGTTCATTCTCTAAAACCTCCAGCACATTTCCCACCCACACAAAGCCCTATTATTTCACCCTCCCCCATTACTATGGCAGCTGAAAGATGTGAGAAAAAGGAAAGGAGTCTTGAAGGCTGACACTTGGACTACACTTGACCAATCTTGTATCTGCTATATTGAATTTCAACTCTCTCAAGGCAAGCCTGCTGGATATTTCTGGACCTGATTTCTCTAATGTGTGTGAGTTTGCATTCATATTTTGTTTGCTGCTTATTTGCTTCACAAATTTCCCAATAAAGTTTGCAACCACCTCTCTTTGTGTAATTGTATGTGGTTGGCCTGAAACCAAACCATCTTTTTCCACTGCTTGCTTAATCAGTGCAAGTAATATGTGATAGGATTTGTTGCCAGTAAATTAGAAGAAATTATTATCAATCACGTAATATTTATTTCATGAAAAAAAATCTTACAGAAATTGCAAAGAATCCTATATATAATTAGGCCAAAGCTGTTATATGATACTCTACTGTAATACCAATAGATTATATATTCACTCAGCACAGGAGGAGAGAAGAAAATTATCAATTTGAAAAATTCTTGGAAAAGTGCCTTAGAAATATAATTTGGGGCCAGCATAAATACACATGTAAAGCAAATATTGACAAACAGCTGTGAATTAACATCAGGACCACTTGGTTAAAACAGAATTACTACCCAGGCATGTAGCTTTTAAGTCAGAAGAAATGTCAGCCAAAGACTGTTCCCAGAAGCAAGTGAGATGTAGTTGGTTCTACCACTGGACAAAATGAGTCAACTGCTGGCAAATTTTGAGCCAGCACTAAAGTGTTGGAGAACAGTGTTATGGATGCTTTGCAATCTATCCATCCCCTAAATTGTGTTTTGGATTCATATGCAGTTGAGGATGCTGTAAAGTCACAAAGACTAAACAAAGATCCGATTATTCAGTGAAATTTTACCTTTCCAGGGGTGGGATGTTATTGGTTTGGCCCAGTTCTATAGAACCTGTACCTACGAAGAACAGCTGACACTGAACCGGTTCGGTGTTTGGCCCACCCACCTGCCTGGCTCTAGGCTGTCCTTTATTCCCTGCTTTTCCCTTCTCAGCTGCTTTGTGCAACACAGTTGAGGTTGAAAAAGCAGGAAACAAGAGGATTTTCAAATGCTGCGAACCTGAGCACAGCACTTGTCAGCTCTCCAGGTGACACAGCTGATGATTTCTTGCAAGGCTGCACACACGATTGTCCCCAGTTCGGTGGACCAGCAAAAGTTCCTAGATATAAACAGTGCTGGGCTGCTGGACAGTCAGTGAGTTTCAGGTGAACCCCTTGCTGTGCTCTCTGGCTGGGCCCACCCATCCACCCTCTTGCTATGCTTTCCCTAAATAACTAACTTTTCCCCTGCCCAGGCTGCCCAGGTGAGTTCCACACCACCCTGCTGTACTCACTGGGGCTGCTTGAGTCAATTAGCTGCCTGTTTGAAGCTGCATTGCAGCCTCAAAGCGGCAAGTGCATGCTCATGACCAGTGAACCCCTTGTCAACAAAAGGGCAGCCTACCTCTGGATATGAAAAAAAAAGAGAGAGAGACTATTTGCCTGAAGAGTATTTCCTTTCGCCATTGGCAGTGGTTCTTCCCTTCCTCAATGCTGCTTGTCAAAAAGTTTGTAATATTGTAGAAAATGAGAAAGGAAGGAAATTTGTAATATGAATATAACATACTGAATATAACTGCTATTTCTCATGGGAAACTCTAGTGGTATATCTTTAAGCCAGGAATGAATTGAAGGAGCTTTCAAAAAAATGCCTATTATTCAATTGATGTTGGCAGTGAACAGAGATAAGAGATTGGACCAAAAAAGTGTCAACATGGATGCAAATGAGATATACACCTGACTGTGGAAATCATTGATTAAGTCTGTCTGAGGTAAATTTTGCTGATAAATACAAATCTTGGCTCTGGATTTACAAGCCTGTCAGTCTGTACATTCAGAACAGCCTTGTCAAGCTGAGCCAGGAAGTTGTTTCAAAATGTAGTTTAACAGACACTCCAAATGAATTAAATCTTAGCTAACTAGCTTTTAAATTGCTGTAACATATGTCTAAGGCAGCATGTCCATAAATCACCTACTAAATATAAGTTAGGCTTGTATAATATTGCCTAATAAAATATTTGGAGTATCCACATTGTCCTACATTCACATTATCAGAAATAAAATCATTTTGTGTGTGTTCCTAGGTTAAAAAAATGTCCTCCACTGACTTTGAACTGAAGAAGGGAGACATGATTTTCCAGACATGAGAAATAAGCAAAGTCTCCTTGAGCCACATAGCTCTGCAGGGTTTAAATATGGAATTGATACTTATTCAGAGATTGATTCAGCAGAGAGAAAACAAATGGCCTTCTATTACATGACAGCATCAATGTTTTGCTCATTAATTCCTCTCCTCCCTTCTTTTTCTTTTGACACACCAAGAAGAAAGAATCTGATGAAATGCATTTCCTTACAAGCAGCGTAAGAGCAATTTAGATTGCTCTGCTTAATGGTCCAAATCAAATAGCTTTGCCTTTCGATGAACAAACCTCTAATAATATGTCGCGGGTGAGGCTTTTATCTCTATTTCTTACAGTTCTAATTTTTCTTAAACAAATGTTTTAGCATGGGGAAAAAAATCTATTTCTTGCACTTTCACTGTACAGGGTCTAGCAGTTATGCTTCTCATTTTGGAAACTAATTAGAAGAGATAATATAGCTGTATCAAAGCCGATTCTTTGAAGGCCCTATTTGCCATTTGGTTCCTAGAATTCAGTGATATGTACCTCAAACCGTGGGAAGAGGAACAATGCTATATTGCACTAATTCATGTCAAAAAACTTCTATTAAGGACTTCAAAATCTTTTAGATGATCCTTTAAGGTCACAGTGCTTTGTTCCCCATAATATTCATAGGAAGATGAAGTTTGCTGATTCTGAGAAGTGCTTCCCTGAAAGCTAAATTAATGCCAATTCTGGTGAAAAAACCCATGATTTGCAAAGGGAAATATCCATCTAGAAAAGGGCTGAAGGAGAAATTTAGTCTGTGATGTGGTGTGATGTGGGTAAACCTAGTTTTTTGTTTTCTTTTGTTTTTTGTTTTACTTTTGGAGCAATTCTTGAAAAATGAATTATCTTTCAAAATGTACATTTAATTTTTCAGCATTGTTCCCCAGTTAAAAATGACCACATAAGTTTGCATGATTGTGCATTATAGAAGAAATATCCAAAAACAAATCTAACAAAATGAAATGTAATATAGAGAAAAGAAAGGTTTTACTGTTAGGCAAGAAAAACAAATTTTACAGGTACATATTAGGTGAAACATTTCTCAATAGCAGTAACTGTGAGAGGGATTTTGGAGTTCTAATGGACAGTCACTTAAATATGAGCTAGTAGTACGCAGCAGCAGCAGCCAAAAAACTCAATGCAATCCTAAATTGCATTAACAGAGGAATAAAGTGAAGATATGTGAATACTAGTATCACTTTATAAAGCCTTAATAAGACCACACTTAGAATACTGCACCCTGTTTTGGTCATCATATTATAAAGAAGATGCTGAGATTCTGGAAGAGCACAGAAAAGAGCAACAAAGATGATTAGGGGTCTGGAGGCTAAAATATATGAAGAATAGTTGTAGGAATTGGGTGTGTCTAGTCTAGTGAAAAGAAGGACTGGGGTGACATTATAGCATTGTTCTAATATTTGAGGGAATGCCACCAAGAAGAAAGGTCAACCTATTTTCCAAAGTACCAGAAGGCAAAGCAAGAAACAATAGATGGAACTAATCAAGGAGAGAAGCAACCTAAGGAGAAATTTTATAACAATAAGAACAATTAACCCATGGAACAGCTTGCCTTCAGAAGTGTTTCATCACTGGAGTTTTTTGAGAAGGGAATGGACTGTCACTTGAATGGAATACAGGGTCTCCTGCTTGAATAAGGATTTGGACTAGAAGATCTCCAAGGTACCTTCCAACTCTCTTATTCTGTTAAAATTAATTACTGTAGAGATAAACTGGGCCTCTGCTTTTTAGAACAAAGACTTGATTCTGTCCTCAATCAACAACTGCTCAGTTTCCAGACAATGAAGCAAAGGGCAACCCTTGTAAACAAGAAATGGTATACTGGTTAAAAATATACAAGGACTTCACTGACTGAAGGTATAAAAGCATTGAAATGCCCTGTTTTGAATATATTTTAAATATATCTTATTCTCATTCAAACTTTCAGTTTCCTCCTCCAATTTTCCATTTTCTCCTTTCCAATCCAATTTATTCTTCTTCCTTTAACAATATATCCCATTTTTGCTCTTATTTAAGGACAATGGTGTTTAAATTACACTTCATTGATACACCTTTTATTTAGTCTTCCTGCTTCATTCATTTATTATTTCCAGTAACCTTTCATTACTTTTTTGATCTTCTGTTTATATAAATTGATAAATTGTTGTCTTGTGTATGGAATATCTTATTTTTATAGCTTCTTGGACTATGATAAAAATATCCATCTATTTAGAATGGTAAACAATATACTGTGGAATATGTCTATTAATAATTTAAAACTCTCCTCCCAAGGTTCCTATAGTTAATATAGGCTGCTACCAATCAGGACGAATCTCCTGATTGATCCCCGTTGTCCAACTAAGGAGTCTGTAGGTCTTCTACTCACAACTTCTTCTTTCAGCTCAATTCTAAGAATGTAGAATGCTTAATTCAAGTGTGGGGATTATTCTCAGCTTTTAACATATGCACATTGTAGACAAGATGGTTGGCAGATATGGTTTCAGCCTCCCTCTTGATGTTTGTGGCAAACCTTTCCCTCCCTCCCTCCCTCCCTTTCTGTTTTATACGAAGTAATGGGAAAAGCTAGCCTCTTTAGGAACATTGAATATTGGCTTATACTTCAAGGACAATATTCTATAACATCCTGAATCTAGACAGCAATCAGAAATTATCTTAGAAATCATCTTGCTCATTTTCCTTAGGAAATGATACAATCCAATCCAATTTATATTTGTTTTCCATTGGGGTTTGGAGCAAAAGAGTGGGAGGGAGGGACAGAGACAGAAAGAGTCAGACAGAGAGTGCAGTGTAAACAGTGCATGCAATGCGACTGAAAAGCTTGGGAACAGGTAAATGGGAAGAGCCTCAGACAAATTCCTTGGCAAAATATTACTTGGCTGCTGTTAAGGATTTCATGGCAGGATTTGGCTGCTAGTGGGGCATCAAAACTAGGCATGGATATGCACATTGTCCTTAAAGAAGCTGCATTTTTCCTGAATTCACATGGTAGATGTACAGTTCCAGGAAAATGTTTTTTTTTTTTTTTAAGTTAGGAAAACACTGACATAGGTGAAATAGAGAAGACATGGGGATGCTAATTGTACCTCCATAGCTCAAATGCACATTTGGGGGGGATTATGAAAGCCCAGGGAAATACACAGCTTGCTTATGAGGCATTGATAGGTAAGCATGCAAGCCCATGCCTCTCCAGTGTCCACATTCCTAGATGATATGTTCAAAGAACTGTAATCTGAAAACATCAGATTAATATCATTTGATATACTTCAGCTTCTACTATTGATATTTGATATATTTCTATCTGTACCTTTCTTGTAGCATTATTCTTTCCTGGGGAATGAATGAATGATCCTTGCACAGCTCTCTGTGAAATTTGACAGTGCACATTTCATCATAATGATCCAACTTTCTAGTAAAACTTTAGTTGTACAAAAAACAATCAAGCAAGCTAACCAACCAACCAAAACCTAATAGGTTTTGTATTAGCAAAGTCATGTCTCATCCCCAATGCCTGCAGGGAGCTGTCATCATTACAAAAACATTGGAGTTTAAGCCTAAGATAATTTCTGATTTATTGTCTAAATTCAGAACATCACAGAAGATTGTCCTTGATGTGGAAACCAATATTTATTCCTAAAGATGCTGTTTTCACTTCCCCCCCATATTGTATAAAACTGAGAAGAAATGCTGAGGAGGAAAAGGCAATGAGTATGATTTAACCAGAGCCTGTACACAGTGAGTGTTTCAGTACACACAACTCTGAACAGAGTTTTTAAATGCTATATTTCTGCCTGACACATAGCTGTTAAAAGCACTATAAACCTATCAAGATTATGTAAACTATCCATGTTCCAGAGAAGCTCAGTACTTTTTCAAGTTATGATTATGCAGATGAATAATCAATAGATCATCATCTATTATTTGAACTTTACTTCAAAGGAAAAAAAGGTCCCTTGATTAACTGGTGAAATGAAATTTAGCCCAGATAAGAAGCACAACATAATCTATTATCAGTTTTCTTTTGCAGAAGATCAAAGGTTGGATATCGAAGAAGGAAGTTGCTTTTATCTCCATCGATGATGGTCCAAGTAGGTTAGATATATGTAGCACTATAAGAATTTGACCTGTGATTCAGTAAGATTCTTGTTTCTGAGGGTATTAGGGAAATGCATTAGGTACAATAAGACTACATATTACAGTATTGCAACAAAATATATTAATTTAATGTAATGCTTGCCTGAAATATTAATGTAAAGATATGTCTCAGGATGCTAGTTCAGGGGAGGATGAGCTGGCAGCTGAGGGCTAAGAGCCAGGAGTGGAAGGACCAAGCACAGGGAAGCAACCAGAGGAGCAGCTGTCTGAGCTAGAGGAGCAGCTGTCTAAGCTAGAGACAGGAGAAGCTCAGTTGTAGCTGGTGAGTGGAAATCAAGAACTACCTCCCCCGTCAGATATGAGAACATGTAGTGCTGAGAGGAGGCAGACATAAAGGAAGTCAGCCAGGTAGAGTTGTCGCTCTTAATGAGCTGCACTAGGAAGCATTATTTAGCTCAGGAAGTAGAGTGAAATGATTCTGGGAACAATGTGCAGTGTGTTCTTACCTTGAACTTTGGATTGTGTCTCTTCAGCTATGGCCATGCCTTTGTCCTATGGATTTTCCCTTCCCTTGCCTGCCTTGCTTTTGCTTGTGGACTTGCCTTGTCTTGTAGACTTGCCTTTGCCTTGAAATCTGCCTTTGTCTTGGGAACTTTCTTTTCCTTAGTGGATTGGACTTGCCTTTGTCTTGAAGACCAGTGTTGGCTTCATTTGAGTAGCCTGTGGAACTCATTGGGGTTGAGCTGGTGCTGGCACAGGGAATTGCTGCCGAATCCCAATTCAGCCTTGGAAGCCTTAAAAAAGACTCCTAACACCTGTGGTGTGTGCATGTGCTTGACTGGGACAGCAGATTTATCTCCCTCAAAGTATTCTATATTCATTCCAACTATTTCCTTTAGATTTATATAAAAGACATTATTATTTTAACTTTCAAAGGAGAAGAAATTTTATATGTGTGAAATATCAATATTAACTGTTAGATCGGCGGATCGGTTCGCATTGAGAGGCGTGACTCGGGAGTGAACATTCAGCTCTTTATTGTGAGTTTAGAAAAGGAGCAGAAAAGGCTTGCGAGCCACTTGGCTTTATACAGCCGGCTGGCGGCTCGGCGGCCAATGGCAGCGCTTTGAATCTCCCGCGATCGGCTCGGCCAATCGCAGTAGATTCTTAGCGCTCCAATCACAGGAGTTCAGTAAGCCAATCATGTTGCGGTCCGGGTGGACCAATCGGAATGCGAGTCTACAAGAATGCTAATACAGAACATTAACTATGAGGTACCGATTACATGGTTTCGTCCGACGCAGCGTGGTGACGTAGTCGCTCAGGTAGGTGGGGCTCCGTACCTGCTTAGTTGACCTGCGCGGCTCAGTCTGTATGTGATCGTCGGCCGGTTCAGACGGGCTCCGCGTCGCTCTCAACCCTTTCGATGGAACCGCCTGGAAGGGTGAGCCGGGCCTGTCACTGCAGCTCCCGCCTGGACTACCTGGGTCGGTCGAGCTGTGGTTCCTGCTGCTCCTCCTGGTCTTTCTGGGCTGGTTGAGCTGGCTTGGCTGTACCTTCCAGGTGAAGCTCCTGTCTGCGATAGCTCGAGGTCTGCTGGTGAGTATGGTTGGTTTATTTGGACGTTGCTATCTTTTGGTGGGGGGTGTTCAGCTTGCGTTTGGGGGTGTACCGCTGGCGTTTCTGGCCTTTTGTCGTTCCCCTGCTTGGTTGTTGTGGTTCCCTCTCCCTCTCTGCTTTCTGTGGTTGTTGTTGTCGAGGTGTTGAGGGTGTTGGCGGCTAGCCTGGACCGTAGCTGGTCGATGTGCTGCTTCCAGCTTCTTCCATCCGTTGTTTGGAGTCTGTATGACTGGGGGCCGGTTACCTGTGTTATTTGCGCAGGTACCCAGAGTGGGTCTCCCGTGAAGTTCTTTGCGTAGACTGTGTCCCCAATGTTGAATGCCCAGTGCCGGCTGGAGGAATCTGGGGGTTTCTCCGGGTTGTAGGTGGGGTGTAGCCGGTCCAGCAGTGACCTCAATTTCCTGCCCATCAGTAGCTCTGCTGGGCTTTTGTTTGTGGTCGTGCTGGGCGTGATGTGCTGTATGAGAAGCATTCTGTTTATCTTTTCTTGAATGTCGCTGGTTTCAATTTTCTGGATGGTTTTCTTTGTGTATTGGACCATCCGTTCCGCCCGTCCATTCGCCTCCGGGTGAGCCGTCGAGGTTAGGGCGTGTCTGATGCCCCGTTCGGCCAGGTATCTTTCAAATGTCAGTGCCGTGAACTGCGGGCCGTTATCCGACACTAAGACATCTGGCAACCCATGTGTCGCAAAGAGTCTGTTAAGCTTATCGATGACTGCTTCTGTTGTTGTTGTCCTCATGGTGCTTACCTCCAGCCAGTTGGAGTAGGCATCCACGGTGATGAGGAATGTATTCCCCTTGGTCGGCCCGGCAAAGTCTATGTGTATTCGCGACCACGGTCCTCTGGGGGTTTCCCATTCCAGGACTGGAGCGGCGGGGGGTGGTGGATCTCGTCTCTTGGCAGCTGTTGCACCCAGCGACTCATGTCTCGATTTGCTTGTCCATCCCTGGCCACCAAGCGTAACTTCTGGCCAGGGCTTTCATCTTGACAATGCCCGGGTGCCCCTCGTGTAGCATTGCTAGCACTCTTTTCTGTAGTGTCTCTGGTATAACTACCCGGTCTCCCCAGAGTATGCACCCTTTTTGTGTGAACAGCTCAGTTTGTCGGTTCCTGAAGGCTTTGAACTGTTCGCTGCCCTCATTTTCCGGCCACTCCCGCTCTACCCAGCTCAATACCCGCACCAGCCGTTTGTCTTTATTTGTTTCTCGGGCAATGTCTGGCACGGTTAAGAGCGGGCTGGGTAGAGTCTCTATTTGCAGGGTCGTTGTTGTGGGCGCTGGGTCGTCGTCTAAGTCTGGTAGGGGTGACCAGCTTAGTGCGTCTGCGTGCGGGATATTCTTGCCGGGCCGGTGTGACAGTTCATACGAGTAAGCGGCAAGGAACTCGGACCACCTTGTCATCCGGGGTGACAGGATGTTCGGGGTGGCCTTGTTCCCTGCGAGTATTCCGAGTAAGGGTTTGTGGTCCGTAATGATTGAAAATGTCCTACTGTAAAGGTACTCGTGAAACCTTTTCACTCTGGAGACGATGGCGAGGGCTTCTTTGTCCAGCTGGCTGTAATTTCTCTCTGGCCTGGCCAGCGTCCTTGAGAAGAAGGCGATGGGTGCTTCCTTCCCGTTGGGTAGGGTGTGGCTGAGGACTGCTCCAATGCCGAAGGACGACGTGTCGCATGTCACCGTTAGCGGCAGGGTCTCTCTATACTGGATCAGGACTGCGTCTGATGTTAGCAGGTTTTTTGTCTGTTGGAATGCAGTCTCCTCCCGCTTCCCCCAGGTCCAGGTGGCTGCTTTATCGAGTAGCCGGTGCAGGGGTTCCGCCACAGTCGCCTTCTGGGGTAGGAAAACATTGTAAAAGTTAAGCAGTCCCAAAAACGCCTGTAGTTCCTCCTTGTTTGTTGGTGTGGGGGCTTCCTTGATGGCTCTGAGTTTCTTTCCGGTTGGCTGGATTCCGTGCCGGTCTAGGAGGTACCCCAGGAATTCGACCCTCTCAGTGTAGAGTTGGCATTTGTTTTTTTTTTTTACTTTAATGCCGGCGTCTTTGAATTTTTTAAGCACCGCCCTTAAACGGGTTTCCAATTGTTCCTTGTTGGCGGCTGCGACCAGCACATCATCAAAGTAGGGGACCATTCCTTTTATTCCCTGGAGGAGTCGTTCCATGAGGCTTTGGAAGACTCCTGGGGCGACGCTGACTCCGAATTGGAGTCGGTTGCATCGGAAAGCCCCCCGGTGTGTTACAATCATTTGCGCTTCGGCTGTCTCAGCATCGACCGGCAGTTGCTGGTAGGCTTGCGCCAGGTCGAGTTTTGTGAAGACCCGGCCTTCCCCCAGTGAGTGCAGAAGGTGCTGTACTACTGGGACGGGGTAGGCGTTTTGCTGTAGCACATGGTTGAGGGTGGCCTTATAGTCACCGCAGATTCTTATGGCGCCATCGGGTTTGATGGGGGTGACTATGGGCGTTTCCCAGCGGGCATGGTCGATTGGCTCTAAAACCCCTTGCATGACGAGCTTGTCTAGTTGCTCGTCAATTTTCGGTTTGAGCACGAATGGCACCCGCCGCGGTTTGAGGCGGATCAGGGAGACGTTAGGGTTAAGGTTGAAGGAGATAGGGGCCCCTCGGTACTTGCCTAGAGAATCGTCGAAGACCTCCTGGAAGTCCCTCATGAGCGTCACTTCCCAGTCAGCCTCGTCTGTGTGGTGGATGCCCGTCACTTCTATTCCCAGTGGGGAGAACCATTGCAGGCCGAGCAAGCTGGGGTGGTCTTTGTCTACAACTGTGAGTGGCAATACCTCGGTGTGGTTTTTGAAGGTGACTTTAAAATGTCCGATGCCGGCCACAGGGATGCGGTTTCCCTGGTAGTCCTTCAGGATTAGTTTTTGGTCGTCTAGCTCGTGGCGGCAGATGGTTGGCACTAGGCGCTTGATTGTGCACCAAGAGACCATGGAGAGGTAGGACCCGGAGTCCACTTCCATTTCGCAGGGCTGGTCCTCGATGCTCACCTCCACGTGTACCTTTCGGGTGTCCATGGTCGATGAGTGGCCAATGACGATCGTCTGGTGGGTTTCTTCGCGCTGCTGTGCTTCACTGAGTTGTCTGCTGTGGCCGTCGTGGCTCCATCAGCTCTCGGTTTGGCGGTCTAGGTTTCTGGGGGGGGGCTGCTGCCTCGTTGTTGTGGGCTGTAGTTTTTCTTGTTCCGGCACACCTTGGCGATGTGCCCCCACTTCTCGCAATGCCAGCAGATGGCGTTGAGGAAATGGCATTCAGAGCGGGGGTGGTCGCCACCGCAGCCGGCACAATGGAATCCCGACTTACGTCCCCTCCGGTCCTGCCGGTCGCGCTCAGCCTGTAGCCGGTGGATCTCCTCTTCTTCATTATTGGTGTCGGATTGGGGGTTGATGTCGCCGTGATGTGTGGTTGTTTCTCGGCGGCTGGCTTCTCCGGGCCTCGGTGGTGCAGGGGTCGCTTCGTTGCTTGGCGGTGGTTCAGTTGTGTTCGCTTGCCGCATCCGGGCGGCCGATTGGCGGGTGGCCTCGGCTGCAGTTGACTCGGCGAGGGCGTCGGCGAGGGAGATGTTGCCCTTGGCCATCAGCTGGCTCTGTAGTACGGGGTCTTTGAGTCCGAGGACGACTCGGTCATGTAGCACCTCGTCCAGGTCAGCAAACCCGCATAGACCCCTAGGTTCCTTAGCTGGGCCACGAAATCGCCTATGGTTTCGCTCTCGCACTGATCCCGCCGGTAGAAGTCGTGCCTATGAATGAGTATGGGCACGGTAGGGGCATAATGGCGGCACAAGATGGGCTCGAGGTCAGCCCAGTCCATTTCTATTACGTCGGCGGGCTTTGCCAGCGCCTTGGCCATCTTGAATACCACGGGGCCACAGTGCGTTAGGAACACGGCTCGTTTCCTCTGCCCATTGGCATCCTTGAGGTTGCTGCATTCCAGGAACATCTGGAAGCGATCGGTGTACGATTCCCAGTCTTCGGTGGCTGGGTCGAATGGAGCGGGTGGCGGGGTGCTGCTGGCCATCTTGTGGGTCGTTGCGCGCCGTTTGCCACGTGCTGGTTCGGTTCCTCGCCTCACGATCCCACCTTCGTCGCCAGTGTTAGATCGGCGGATCGGTTCGCATTGAGAGGTGAGACTCAGAAGTGAACATTCAGCTCTTTATTGTGAGTTTAGAAAAGGAGCAGGAAAGGCTTGCGAGCCGCTTGGCTTTATACAGCCGGCAGGTGGCTCGGCGGCCAATGGCAGCGCTTTGAATCTCCTACGATCGGCTCGGCCAATCGCGGTAGATTCTTAGCACTCCAATCACAGGAGTTCAGTAAGCCAATCACGTTGCGGTCCGGGTGGACCAATCGGAATGCGAGTCTACAAGAATGCTAATACAGAACATTAACTATGAGGTACCGATTACCTGGTAGTTTGCAAAACCAGTGAAACTGTTGCTTCTTACCTAGTAAGGTAAGAAAAATAAATGTCACCTTACTAAAATGATAAAAATGAAAACTCTATATGTAATAATGTAACCTCCTGTTTATTCACAATAGCGATATATGGCTAGAGGTTTTAAATTCTTCTTCCCCTTCCTCTACTCCTGTAAATAAAATCAAACACTATTGTGAAAAATATAAACTGTCAAAAAATCTATCTAACTATCCAAAATGCAAAGATTTGATGTTGGAGGAAATAAAGACCTCTTGATTAACAAAGAAAATACAGTGCAAAAGTTAGATCCACTACAAACTGTGCTATCAGAATATTGTAGGTCTCCAGGCTATTCTATAGAACCTATTCTCTATAATATTTTAAAGCAAAGATTATGAACTCTGCATGAAGTATGAATAAAGATTAAATTATATACAATTAACAGGGAAATTAAAAATAAAACCCTAGCAATATCACATAGAAAAAACAGTTTAGTGGTAATCAGAGATATTTCTGTATTCTTATTTCTAAAGAAATAGCCATTCTCTTGAAAGAAATACACTCTGTTTTTACCTGATATATACTAAGATGATTAATACCATTAAAGGCAGAGCAAAAATTCAAGTAGGTCTTAAGACATTGAAAATGGTTTACCATATCTCCTTAGGGCTGAGACAGTGTCTTATCAAGATATCCAGCTGGCCTTGGTAAGACTAGAACTCACAATTGTCTGGTTTATAGTCTGATTACTTAACCACCATACCAAACTGGCTTGCCTGAAATAGACAAGTCCTACAGTATACATGAAAAAGACACTTGATATAATAGTGAATGAAAGCTGCATAAGGATCAGCAATGTGGTATAGATGTAAAAAGATAAAGAGGAACAAGAAGAAAAAATAATAATTTTAGGTTGTATCATTATAAATATTATTTCCATTATATTGCATTAACCATCAAAGCCCACGTTTGGAACAGGTACAAAGAAAGCCAGTAAGAAAAATAAACTTACAAGGAATTACTAAGATATATTTGTTCTTGAGAAAACAAGACAGAATAGCAATAGCAATAGCATTTAGTCTCATATACTGCTTAACAGTGTTTTGTAGTTGTCTCTAAGTGGTTTATAGAGTTAGCATATTGCCCCCATCTGGGTCTTCATTGCACTGACCTCAGAAGGATGGAAGGCTGCATTCTAACCACTGCACTACCACCAGAAGGGGATATGATATTATTTGTCAAGTACTTTTAAGGAAATCCCAGATTTGTATCAATTATTCCAGACTTCAAGAAACAGAACACTGGGTGTAAATGATAGAAAAAGCAGATTCCAGTTAAATGTTGAGCAAGAGCTAATTTCCCAGGAGGGTGAAGGACTCCCTTTCACTGGACATGTTCAAATCAGAGGCTGGACAAGCTTGATTTTGTTTGGATTCCTGCACTGAGCAGAAGGGTGATTTGATTGCATAAATGGTCCTTTCCAGCTCTCTTATTCTTTGTGCTTTCACATTTTTTCAAAATGAATGAGGAAACACAACCTGACACAAGAGAGTTTAAAGGTTGATAGGTCTACAGATTGTAAGTAGCATTTTAAAATCTGCAGATAAAATATTTGGGTGATTGATTTGGCCTGTTTAATATGCTGCAAGTACCTTTCTAGGAACACAGATGGACAAGACCCTTATCGTGGATTCTTGAAGAGAAACACTGGCAATGTTGCAGTTTCATCCTCCCCACAAAAAAACCAACCCTCCCCCCCCCCCACAGATGGCCCACTATTTCAGATCTTTTTCTGCAATGTATTTCTATGGGAAAAGATTGTAGACATTTTAGAATTCATTAAGTCTGTGAGAACTGAATTTCTTTTTTAGAATATATCTCAATATTTTTAAAGTATGTAATTATTTTCTACGTTCATGAAAATAAACAATAACAGTGTAAAAGACTTAATGCTAGCCTTGGACAAAAAATATTGAGTTTAAATTCATTTTGAAGCTGGGTTTATAGTCTTGCAAAAGTCATTATGTGACATCCGAATCACATTTCCTTGCATTATTATTATGGGTCATTGCACAGTCAAACAGATGTTTGGGTTGGATCTGGAATTTATCTATTGTATCCTTCCCAAGGACTTGAAATAGGCAGATGTTATTTATGATGTTATGAGCATTGTCACAGAATGTAAACTGCCTTTTGCAATTGACTGATTTTGTCTATGCCAATTCAAGTGGTTCTCCAGATGTTTTGGTACTGCACCCAAGAGACATATTACTATTGGTACTATATTTGTTTTCTTTTGCCAGCAATGTTCTACTTTTATTTGAAGGACTTTGTGTTTTGTGATTTTCTGAAGTTCTTTTTCTTTTATTTTGTTATCATTATAATTCACAACAATGTGAAATCACAGCTGACATTGGCCTTCATTTACATCAACTTCTTCTCAAGAACCTAGAATGCCATAAAGTATCAGTGTATTATATATGTAGTTCCCACCAGTGCAGCCTTTTGTAATTGATAGATGAAAATTTTGTCCATGTTCAGATTTTCTAAGTGTTATCTAAGTTTTTTTTTTTCTAATATGGAACCTGTGATGATAACTTCTGAGATCATCATAGACAGTTTATGCCATAATCTTTCAACTTTAATTTTCAGATTTTAATACATTATGATATTCTCAAATTCTTTGTCTTCTACTATCCCATGGCATTGTTACATCAATTATATACACTTTCTTCTTTTCAACTATGGTTAAATAGCGTTCCTGTTTGGAATCCACACTGTATTTCGGACATTAATACAATTGAGCATGTCAGAAGTATTTCACAAGAAGAGTACTACTACTCTGTACTACACTCTGTTCGCAACAGAATACCCTACACCACCAAGCTTGAGATTTGAATTTGGACAACCTAGAACTATGCCACCTACAGTTTGACTTAAGCATAGTTTATAAAATAATCTGCTTTAATGTATTACCAATCAATGACTTTTTCACCTTGAACTGCAACAATATAAGAGCACACAATAGATATAAACTTAATGTACACCACTCCAAATTTGATTGCAGAAAGTACAACTTCAGCAACAGAGTGGTCAATGCCTGGAACACATTACCTGACTGTTCTCACATCCCCAAACTCAAATTCATTTTCTCTCAAACTAACCACTGTTGACCTCACCCCCTTCCTAAGAAGTATGTAAGGGGCATGCATAAGCGCATAATCATGCCTACCATCCCTGTCCTATTGTCCCCAATTATTTGTACCCATTTCCTGTATTTATACTTATGTTTATTATCATGTAAGCTATTGACAAATAAATAAAATAAATAAATAAATGATGTGTGCTTTAAGCCAAGATTTCCACAATATTTTAACCTGCTCATATTTTATTACTTTTCAGCTAGATGTCTACACCAATTTTTCATTCCTGGACATAATAATTTTTACAGATGTCCCAGTGAATGATTTTGGCAATTGTCATGTTATTGTTACTTGTTCTTGGCTGTCTTTTACATAATCAGCCAATATGAACAAAATGTGGGTGTTTGGAAATTTGCATGCCCTTATGACCCACCGCAGGGATATCCCAGCTATCTCCACTTACATGTCTTCCCCCACATCCTACCTTCCAGGGTCTCTTGCACCTACTTTGCACCTGCTTGGGTTCTTACAGGGTCTTGGACCTGCTTCTCTCTTGATGCCTTGCTTTACTTACTTAAATTTACGTAATGAATATTAATATTTGGATTAACTTATACAATTACTATATTAATTATTATTTTAAAGTAATTCTTAACCCATTATGTAGATGAAAAGTGGATTATAAAGTATAATTATGCCTTATAAATTAATTGAAACTGGTGAAGACATACCTTTATCACTGGAATATCCTGAGGAAATAGTAGACTAAGTAGATAAAAAAATGAGTGCTGTGTATAAATATTACATAAAAGAGAGAATTCTTACTAATCTTTTAGAAGTATTTTTGCTATGTTTCTGCTTATGATATTGCTTATAATTCACTTTCAGTTTTGTTTTGGATGAAATGAGCCATTCTAACTGAAAAGAAAAATAGCGGAAATTGCATTATGTGAATTTGACCAGCTAAATAAAATTTAAAGCAACAATAACATCAGAATTTTGTAGTACATGTAAATTATATCTCCTATGTTAGTCACAAATGCCATTTTCATTTTTCTGGGGAAGGGGGAGACTTCCATGTTTTCATTTGTTTCATAATATCCAACACCTAACATTTTTTAATTCACTAATTGTACATATTAGAGAAATTATTTCCAATTGCATTTCTGCTTATCATCTGGCTAGCAAATGTAAGGGTTCTGTTTGATAACACAGTAGCAACGTCTAAATTGTCTTGGATATAATTCTGAAAGAATGATTTACAGTTTTCATCACGTAGCTACTGCTGGAAGAATGGGTGAGAATCATTACTGATGTCAAACACATTTAATTTTTTTAAAAAATGTTTTTCATAAACCAAATAATATGGAAGCAAATTTATCCTCAATCATCTTGGTACCTTTTAATATTCTTCATAAAACCTCTTCTTTCCAGAAAGGGAAGTATTCATCATCCTTTTCACTTACCTCATGTTTGCTTCAGCATAGGCAATTTCAATTCCAAGGACTGTTCTGAAAGATCCTGTTACAATCTCTGGCTTTTTACTTTAGGCCAATATCCAATCAAGTCCTTGAGACTGGTTTAGTTGAGCAAACACCAAAGAAGAAGAGCTCCAAATCTTCATCTTTTTTTTTTTTTTCATTATTAGAGATAGTTAAAAATGAACATGGCTCCTTCTGAAATGAAATCAAAACTCCTCCAGGCATTATAATAATATTGATAACTGTCCTTGTGGGTTACTCACACGGGGAAAGCGATACTTGCAGCATCCATGCCTTTCTTCCTTTCCCCCAGGGAGAAAGAGGATGTGGGGAATGGAAAGCTAGGAGAGTGATCGCAAGTGAGCGACCGGGCGACTGGGTTGGGGGTATGGCCAGCCAGGGGTCACCACCAGTTTGGCGACCCATGCCAAATAACTGCTACTGGTTCACCCAAGTAGGTGCGAACTGGTTGAATACCACCTCTGACTTAAATCATTAGAGATGAGTACTCCAAGGTCCTTGACAGAGTTTGGAACATCAACAAGGTCTTGGCTATTCAGCTTGTATTTTATTTTCTGATTATTATTTTTTTTGTCAATATGTAAGACAGAGCATTTATTTGTTGAGATTTGAAGTTGCCATTTCTTTGACCATTGTGATACAAAGTCAAGGTCTTTTTGAAGGGTAGCAGTATTGTCTGTGGTGTTGAACAGCTTTACATCATCAACGAAGAGAACGCAGTTGCTCTTAATATGATCATAGAGGTCATTTATGTAGACTATGAAGAGAGTTGGTCCTGGAACACTGGCTTGGAGGACATTTTATTTTTGAAACAGTTACTGACCTAAAATATATTTGTGTCTCAAGTTTACCTTCCATATTTCTAGCAAAACTTAAATGATCATGGCTTCAGACCTGATTTCTTGTTCTACGCAATCAACGTATAGTGACAGCTACTCCAGTGGAGACAGGTCTTTTATGCCTTTAATTAGATGTGTGAATTGAAGTCATATTAAGCCCAGATGCAAAAGAAATAGAGTAATTCAGACAGTGCTTATAGGCTTTTTCAGTGAAGCAGGACCAGCCAATTCAAATCTAAATTTTCATACTGCTCTGATCTTAGTTCATATTTCTAGAACTTTTAAAAAAGAGATTTTTCAGAAATAGTCCAGGGAAAGCAGTAGGAGGTGATGGAAAAAAGTATTTAAATCATATTGATCCTTTGGCTGAAGTGAGCAGAACTAAACCAATCCCAATTAAGTGGAAAGTAGACTAAAAGGTAATCTAAAAAAGAAAATGTAGAAGTAAGTAGCAATCTGATATAGTTTTAAAAATCAGTAGCTTGAAAATATCAGGATTGAAGGTTCTATAAAACTTTACTCCTCTACATAGAAGAATTTGAAATTTCTGCTTGTAATCACTACTTGAAGCAGTATTATGTTAACTAATTCATTATATATATATGTTTTCTTAAGTTTTCATGGGTACTTACATGTATGGTATTCAGCTTTGTTTTGGGTATTTTCCCACGTCATTATAGTTATGCTTTTAAAGTTGTAGCAACGTTTCCTGAAAAGAACTGAACTACTAAACGTATCCTGAAAAGAATTGAAATGGCTCTACTCAGGAATGAGCTCCACAGAAAGAGATTCCAATTGGATCAGTTAAACAAAGATTTGCTAACACTACACCTGGAACTGAGCAGCAAAATCCACCCTCTACTTTGGGACAAGATAAAACAACTTACAACTTGGAGAGCTGAAAGTGAAATCACTTACAAAAATGACAAACTCTTGAAGAAACTAAAGAAATTAGAACATGACAAGAAAGCCCCCAACAACTCACAACAACACCTGAAACAATTAGTATATGTTTCCAACAGAGAACTCACCAAAACAGAAACAGATGTCCTAACCAAAGGATTCAATTATGCTATAGCACCCAAAAAATTTGTCACATAATTCATCATATGTGCAGTAGAATTCAGTCTAACTAAATTAAATACAGATGAAGCTGATAGAATAAGACACCAAGTTACTAATATCCTATGCACAAGCAAACCACCCAAAAGAAACTTGCACAGACCTAGAAGATGAACAGACCTATGGAACAGCTGTCCTGCCTTACATAAGAGGTACAAAATCAGTAAGATACTACACAGGCATCACATCAAGGCTGCCCTCAAAACAGACAAAAAAACAGCAGCCATCCTTAGAAATCCCAAAGATAAAATTGACCTGGAAAACCAAGGCATATATGAAGTCCCCTGTGCATCATGCCCTACCACATACATTGGACAGATCAATAGAAGAATAAGTACCCGCCTGGATGAAAAATGCAGTAAAAAAGCTGGAACACACTTCCTCACTAGACCAACACATGAAAGCCACAGGTCATAGCATTGACTTCAGTGGCACCAAAACCCTAGCCACTATAGAAAACCCCAGCTACAGAATTATCAAAGAAGCCATAGAGATTGAAAAAAGAGCTGAAAGCATGAATAGAAGACATGATTCCACCAGATTGTCAATTATTTTGGAAGCCTGCAATCACAAACAAAAAAAATCTCCACACCACAAGCCAGGCAAACACCTGGGCACAAACAGATCTCCCCTGATACCTCCAACTCAAACACACCCCAACCAGGCACCCAGATGAAACCTAGCTTCTTAATAAATGATAGCCGCCCATTTACTTGGATCCAAGCCACACTAAAAGCCTCCAATACAGGAACACAATGTTGCCAGCCAATCAAGACAAAAAAACCCACAAAACAGACTGAAGATATTAGAAACATCAATCAAGCAGAACATAGCAAACTCCAAGACCAATAAACACAGACCAAGACTCCCAACCAATCAGGATGAAGTAAAAAACCATTCTGGCACAGCAGTAGGCTAGCCCCAAATTTAAAACTGAAATGGCTGTGAAAGTCTGACTCACAGACGAACACAATACAGAAGCCTGATGATGGCAGATGAGATTCTGCCGAAACATTGCTACAACTTTAAAAGCACAACTACAATGACGTGGGAAAATACCCGAACAAAGCTGAATGCCATACATGTAAGTACCCGCGCAAACTTAAGAAAATAGATATAGATATAGATATAGATATAGATATATATAGATACACACACACACACACACACACACACATACAATTCACAATATGTTATGAATGACTCATGCAGTAGGCAAAGCGCTTTTATAGATTTAATTCATTTTGCTCCTTCCTCCTGTTTATACAAGTAATAACCATATGAATGAAACATACCATCTTTCACATGAAGACCTGGGGATCTTTTTTTATGAAAGATGGGGGGAGGGAAGGAGAGGGAGGGAGGGAGAGGGAGGGAGAGATATGCAGTACTGAAATCCAAACCATGCAGAAAATCACAAAGAATTTGTGGACTGTATATCAAATATATAAGCATAAGCATAAAGCACATTAGATTTAGCATATTTAGTTCCAATTGAGATGAAACCTTCAAGGATTTGATAACAGGAAAAAAAATGCTTGTTGACTAAATGGGGCAGAAAATATGTATGATGACCTGGGGCAAGGCACGGAGGCAACACAGCCAGCTGATAGTTCGAATTCCCCTTTATTGCTTCAATTGTTCCCCAAATGCTCCCATGTTTATGGCAAGTCCCAGAGCAAAGCATTCACACATACCAGCAGCAGCCTCTGGCTGCGAGTAATCCAGCAAAACACTGTTAGCACAAAGACTTGAAGGCAAGAAGTTCAGTGAGGCAAAGAAACAAAGCAGCAATAAAGAAAGAATTCCAGTGAAATCCAGATGTCGGCAATGGCACACAAAACTTCATAAATTCAGCCCTTGTTCCCAGCAAGCGCCCATCCCTACAGCATCTCCTTCAGTCTCAGTCCCCAGGTGTGCCTTGTGAGGAGGGGTGGGGTACTCTCCTCCCAAATCATCAGGACAGCCTGTGCTGCTCCTGCCTCCTCTCTTCTCTCCCTGCTCAGGGATCAGGAAGAGGTGGTCCTTGCTCATTGCCTGAGCTCTGTTGCTCCAGATCTCCACTCCACTGTCTTCCCCCTCTCTCAGTCATCTTGCCCCCATTCTTCCCTGCTGGTAAGCCCTACCAGGCCCAAGGGACACAGGCCTGCCTTGACTTGCTCCTCCGTGTGTTCCTCTGGAGCCAATGAGGCTTCTCCCTTGACCTCCATCAGCCCCAGCTCTGGCTCATCTTCCTCTGAAGACTCAGGCTCTAACAGGGTCATGGCAGTTTCATATAGCAGGTTAAAAGGGACAGAGGATCAAGATTATAGTTCCTATTTGCTGCCATTATCTACTATCCTTATTCTCTCCAGGTATTGGCCTATGCTAATCTCCACTGTGTGCCTCAAGTAGCTCATTCAATATATATATATATATACATACAATATCAGACGAGACAATACTATGCCTATGGTACAGAGATATTCAATACAGTCATGCACCTATATAATATATTGCACTTAGGCCTCCTAATAAGAAGATTCTGTATCTTCAGAATGGAAGACATCTTGGACTATCTCTAAATAGGATTTCTTCTTTCATCCAGTAAAAAAAAATATCTTAATTAAATGAAAAATTTAAATATATACAAACATATACCCACTTGTATCATGTGCATTTGGAAACTAGTGTACCAAATAATTACAGATTTATTCAAAATTGTAGGCACCAGGTCAAATTATATGTTTTAATGAATTCTTAATTAAGCAGAAATTGATACAACCTTTAGATGATACAAAGTTAAGCATAATATACTTTTTCTACATCTTTCAGTGCATAGTTATAATTTATATGCATTTTGGGTTAACAGCAATTTATCAAAATGATACTTTTATTTTATTTTGTACTCAATATTGCTGTCTTTGAAATGCTAGACAAAAATCAAATTTTGGGATGTAAATACACAAATGTTTGGCTAATACAAACATTTGACACTCTTTAAAGAAAAGGCAGAAAATTAGCTTTCCTGAAGTAATAATAACATGTACATAGAGTTATGGATCATATCAAGAGTTTTGTTGTATTTATTCTTAAATCTAGCTTGACCAATTTTTTCACTCCATAGTTTTTTTAAAGTAGGGTATTCCTATTTAATAACAAGTAGATTTTCCAGTTCTAAAAAGTTTCCACCCAAGCATGTTGAAATAGAAAAAATAATTTCAAAGAATATTAACTGATTCCTAGAATTTCAACATTACCTGGATTATAGTTAAAGTTTTCACTTGTGGCATGCCACAGAAAAATAATAACAATTTACTACTTTCTAGCAAAGTCAAAACAGATGTTCCATGTATCAATGTTCAAAATCTGCTTTTGGGGCTATTTTATGCACTGAGCATTGTGAAATGCATTTAACCACTTGATTTAGGTTTGAATTGTCTGCATGGGCTGTATTTTAAGGAAGGGAGTGGCAGAGCCATAGGAAAGCTTCTGGACAAAAATGAAACTGAATTTATATTTAATTTCAGATAATATCATTACTCCAATCATGGGAAAAATTATTTAGTAGCATGATTCTGGAGGATGATATGCAAGGTTTTTGAAGGATGCCTCTAACCCAAGGCATAGCTCAACAAGTATCCCTTTATATGATCAGATATTTTTCAGTCTTGCCCATTTGTGGAAAAGTTAGTATCCAAGATTTCTAGTGCTAATAAGAACTCTGATAAGATGAATTTTCAAAGCTAATTAATTCAGAACGAATACATATTAGTATTAGAATGAATACTAATTAATACATATAACAAGACAAAATAGTTACTCACATATCAATCATTTAAACTATGTTAAATTATTTAACATAGTTTCAATTTTAAAAAAATGAATATAGAAGAAAAGTATAAAAACAAACAGGAGCAATTACATCAAAAGGATGTATTGTGTAAAATACATAGTTTATGCATTAGGATAGGTTTGCACTCGAATTCTTCAGTCATTAATTTTTGGCACCAAGTTTTTAATTCTCTCATTGCAAATCATCTGATGTTTTCAACTTGCTGAGGAATAATTGAAATGATTGCTTTCATCTGCAAATCTTATCCTCCTAGTATGTATGTATGTATGTATGTATGTATGTATTTATTTACACATATACAAGTGCTACCTTTATTAAAAGAAATAGAATGGAGATATATTGATGTTGTAAATAGACAAATGACCTATATAGACTTGACTTGCATTAAATTTATTTACATTTTGAGTCTGATTAATTTCATTAGCAGTGCTTTAGAAATAACCTTTACAATGGATATAGAAAACATGCAAGACTGTATAGCTGTCCATGTAAACCATTAATGGTCTGGAAATAAATTGTTTTTTAAACCTCCAAATCCATAGCAAATTAACATTAATAGCTGAATTTCTATCAATGGAGTTGTATCCCTATCAATACATTAGTCTATGCACATTCCTTCATATAGAGAATAGAACAATATTTCTCATGTTACATGTTACATGTCTACTGAAGAAAATTTCTGTGCCTACTAAAAAGAAGTGGAAGGAGCATAATAAAACTTGTTAACCAGGAGACTCATTAAAGGAAAAGTTCTTCTTATATACTGAATATACTAAAAGTTGGACTTCAATATATTTGTCCAGAACTAGTATATCTCAAATAGTAGGTAATAGAATAATAATACGATCACCCTAAAATCCTTATACTGAAGATCAAATCCAGCCATGTAAAAAAAAGTTGTTAATCTTTTAATATCTCAAGAGAACCATACAACCAGGTTGTCTCTCTTGGAGTTTGATGCAAATTGTTGGAATTTGCTAGGAATTTGTGTGATGGAGTTAAATCCAGTTGCAAAGATCTAAATAGAAGAAGTTAGAATCAACAGGAGATTAGTACTTCCAGAAAGTAACAGAAAGTAGAGATTAAAAGATGAGTGGTTGTTGCAGACAAAAGGTTAGATTTCCTGGAGTCAGTGAAGGAAAATAGAATTAGGGAAGAACAGACAAGGCAGGTTGTTGTTCCAAAGATCAGTGACACTTTAATCTAGAACACTCTCCACAGCCACAGTCCCATTTCATGTAGTCAACAGTTGAGAAGGAGAAGTTTGGGGGTAAAAAGCAATTAGTTGACAATACTGTAGATACTTAGGGTGACAGATGTTCATCAGTAAGAAAATTGTCAAGGGAATTGACGAGGATAGACTGATGCTTAAAGCATGGAGAGGAGAAACTGACTGGATCAGACAGGCCATGGAACTGATTGGATCAGACAGCCAAATATCAAACCCAAAAGGAATGACTGGTGACACCAAGTATAGCGCACCAGAAAAAAGTTCTAGGGATAGATCATTGTGGAATGCTAAGCTGGACACCTGCACTATGCTTTGTATAAATAACAACCTCCTTCAAATCATTCTAATCTCTCCTAGATTTTGATCTTCATTCAGATAATTCCCAACAATGACTATCCAAATTACTATAAGCTTACATAATTAAATAGTCTTGTGTGCTTGCATGTACTGTTTATATCATGTTCTCCTCTTTGTATAATTATTTCTAGGTATTAAGTGGATTGGAGCTGCTCTGAGATTAATTTTGCTCAATGTTTAGCTTAAGGCTTTTCATTAGTTTTGTTTTAGTGTATAGCAGCAATGTTTAAGCATGCTAGAATGGAATTTTTGGATTCCAACCAATGTATTTCTTTTGAGTCTTGTGAAGCAGGATCAATTATAACTCTCATGCCCCAGATTGGGTATCACTTTATTTCTTTGTTTATATTAATTCAACATAGTTTTTTTTAAAAAAAAAAATAGCTTGGAGTTTTGGAGGCACTTTCATATTAAAGAGACAACTTAATCAGACCCTCATTTCTTTATGCTTATTTTTAACATTTAATTAGAATTGAGAGAATTACCCTGTTCTCCTCTAGTATTATTTTACAATTCTATTATTTTTCAATTTCAGGTTGAAGAAATGTTTTAAGTATTTTATATCTACCACTAGAAGTTGTTCTTGCGTCTTTATATTTTGATAGAATAGAATAGAATAGAATAGAATAGAATAGAATAGAATAGAATAGAATACTTTATTGGCCAAGTGTGATTGGACACACAAGGAATTTGTCTTGGTGCAAATACTCTCAGTATACATAAAGAAAAGATACATTCGTTAAGAATCTAGAATCATAACGTACAACACTTAATGATAGTCATAGGATACAATCAACAATCAAATCATACTAGGAAACAGTCAATATAAATCATAAGGATACAAGTGACAAAATTACAGTCCTATAGATTTTTCTTTAAAATATTAGAATTTGTTTTTAATTCAGTGGAGTTTCTATTTTATTTTTATTTCATTTTTCCTAATTTAATCAAAATGTTATGTATTTCTAATCTAATATATCAGTAAATGTAAAACATATTTTTTGAAAAATATATTTATTTATAAGATATTGCTTACTTGTTCCTTAGAGACCCCTTCCAACTCTACTATTCTATGTTCTTTATTCTAAAAATACTAATCAAAATAGCAACAGCAATAGCCCTTAGACTTATATACTGCTTTACAGTGCATTATAGCCCTCGCTAAGTGGATTACTGAGTCAACATATTGCCCCCAACAATTTGGCTCCTCATTTTACCCACCTTAGAATGATGGAAGGCTTGGAAAGATGGAAGGCTGAGTCAACCAAAATCAAAAAGAATGTTTCTTCTATACACACACAGCAAGGCAAGCTGAGCCATGTTCTTTCTTTTTTTTTGAAAATTTTAAAAAGTGATAATAATCAAAATGATTCAAATAAAAATAGTAATAATATCCAAAGTATAAAAATATTCAAATAGCTGGGAAAAAGAAAAATTGGAAGGGAGAGAAAGAGAGGGAATTATCAGAATGCCCCATATCTCTATTTCCATCTATCTATCTCTATCTATAAATATTTTTGTTTGTTTTGCATTTTATTTTTTTCAAAATATTACTACAATTTATGTGTCTTTTTTTTACTCTGTTTTTGCATTGTTGCTGTTTGCATGTTTTACAACCAATAAGAAAGAAGTGTTAAAAAAACAATAACCGAAAGTCCAATAGATTTTAGGTTTACATTTCTTTCAAGAAAAAATAATATTTTAGAAACAAACCTTATTGTATTTGTATTTTGGGGTATGCAGTAAAATTAATGCTTTACTTAAATATAGCATTCTACTTATGAAAGATATTAGTAATACATTTATCTTTAAGATGTAATGTTTTCAGGTATTTATATTCTTTGGAACTTTATCTCTGCCATAAGGGAGTTGACATCCAAACATTGAAACTGGATTTTCTGTACTTACTTATAGTCAAAAGACATACTATTCAGTATTGGAAAGTGAAACAAATTGTTACAACCATTCAGTAGTCTACAAATTTGATTAATATACTATAGATTAGCTATGGATGATTATAATGAATTATGGCTTCCGTTTATGTAAATATTTATTGCACAACTTTATACATGTCTGTATGTCTGTGAATATATACTGTATATATATTGTTTCTCTTTCTTTTTTTATATTTAGCAAATAAAATAAAAATAAAACATATAAAACAAATGTTACTGAATGTGGATCCATGTCTACAGATGGAAACTCTAAATCTTTCCAGTCCTCATCTAGCATCCATGATCCATGTTGGTTCAGTGGTTAGAATGCAGTATTGCAAGCTAACTTTGCCCACTGTCAGGAGTACAATTCTGATCCATTCTAGGTTGACTCAGCCTTCCAAGGTTGGTAAAATGAGGAAGTAGATAGTTGGGGGCAATATACTGACTCTGTAAAACACTTAGAGATGACTGTAAAGCACTCATGAGCAGTATAGAAGTCGAAGTGCTATTGCTATCTTAACCCCTACATTACAGTGGTTCTCCAATGTAGGTATATTTGCACATGTGTTCATTAAATTGTAGGAATAGATACATGTGAGAATGGAAGAGAGAGCAAGTTGCTGATATGACATTAGAAATGAAAATAAATGTTTTAAAATGAACATTACTTTGAAATCATTCTCACTCAAGACTAACAATATAAAAGGAAGGTAATAAATTATTCTCCTATTCAGACCACCAGCAGAAGAAAGTTGCATTTAATAAATAGTAAAGTAATTCAGATTCTGTGCAGAAGATAGACAATCTCTTACTTCAGTTGCCCAAAGTTGTTTATTGGATTGTTGCTTCACTGAAGCAGCAAAACCCAATGAGGACTGACATATCTGTGACAGAAAATACCAGAATGAAAGGAAGCTTTGTACTAAATAACAACTCACGTACTCATGATAGTCAAGCTAGTCAAAACAAAGTGAAATGTTTTAAAATAATTTCCCACTTGTCCGCGTCTTTGAAACTCTTTTGTAAGCTTCACTGTTTCCTTTTACTCTGTTCCAAATCTCTAAAGGCAGAGGTCATTTCTAAGTGCTAAACTGGCATAAAGAAATTTCCTGCAAATGGCTGGTATAAAACTATATCACAATACTCATCTGGTCTGAAAAGAAGGAGATTTGTGTGCAACATGAAGTTGTACAACCAATTTGCAGCTATTACATATCAGCAAAAAAAAAAAAAAACCCTCAAAAAACAAACCCTCAAAAAACAAAAAAACCACAAATGGAGCTGGATTTGCTCTATGCATTTTTTTGTAGAAGTGCATATACATTTTCAGGTATAACATCTTACTTCCTAGTGTAGTCAAATAGGATTTGAACTGAATATGCAAACTTAACACAAAAGAAGCCATTCTTATGACTTCCAGTGTTGTGCATAATTCTGGGTGCAAAGGTGACACTATAATGATTTATAAAATATCGTTTATTTGCATACTGTGTTTGGAATGGCATGTACAGGTATATCTCTGTGTTTGTGTATGTTTGTGTGTGTGTTAATTAATATAATGGTTAAGATGCTGAATTAGAAGCAGGGGGACTTATGTTCTAGTATAGGGGTCGCCAACTTTTTGGACCTCAGGGACCACCAAAACTCATAAGTTTAGATCCCAAGGACCACTAACTGGTTCTGTGGGTGTGTCCTAATTTGTGGGTGTGGCTTGGTGGTCATGTGACTGGCTGGGCATAGCTTGTATGTAAATATTTTAAATATTTATATAAATATTGAATTTTTTTATTAAAAAAGAGCAACTTTTACTCAAAATCAGGCAAAGCAGGCAGATCGAGTTGCTCAAAGAATCATTCAGTGATCTATTTATCTGCCATCAGCTAGCTCAGTCTCTCAAATTTGCTTGCCATGAGTCTGCACTGAATTTGCTTGCAAGCAAACCTTCAGTCCTAAGGGAAGCAGAGCCGAAGATCTAAAGACTAGCTAGAAAGCAAGAAATCCAACCATTTCCTGGTTCCTAGCTAATCTAAATCTCCCAGCACAGCAGAACAGATGATGGTCGGAAAAAGGAAAAATAGGAATTTAGCAGGCAAGTTTACCGGGTAAGGGGTGAGTGGGCGGGGAGGGTTCCCACAGGCCATGTAGGTGGCACAGCCTTGTGTTTCTGTGCAGTCTGGATTAATTGCTTTGTGGGGGTGTTCTGGGGGTGAGATTTCTCTGAGGCCCACCAAAATTTTCTCACGGCCCACTGATTGGCAACCGCTGTTCTAGTGCATAAAGCATGAAAATGGCTGGATGAGTTGGCAGCCAGTCACTTCTTTTCAGTCATACACAGGGAAATTGAAAAAAAAAAAATCTATCTAGCAGCTTGTACTGGACCAGCATGGTAGATTATAATTCATAGCTTTTATTGAAGAGGCCTTCATCCTGCATTTGATTGATTTGCATCAAAACAAGGAAACATCAATCATAGCATGCTATGGCAATCCTAGTGCTTTTCTTAGGAAGTTCAAAAACTCAAAAAAAACTCACTCTTTTTGATATTCAGCTTTTGGCACTGAGTTAGAGCATTGCTTCTCTGCGCTGTTTGTGTCAATTCACTCCATTGCAATTCTATGTCAACATTTCTTTTTAAATTAAATTTAATTAAAATTAAACAAAAAAAACCCCCCTTCCTACAAGGGTCCTGATATTTGTGAATTTTTTTAATTAAAAAAACATTTCACAAATATTAGGAGCCTTTTCAAAACAGGTAGTTCTTGTTTAATGACTTCCTTCTTTAGCAACCATTCAGTTACAAAGGTGATAAAAAGTAACTTTGCAACAAAATCCCTGAATGTATAACCTTCACAGATCTACAAAGCAAAGGACAGCTGAAGTAAGATCATAAGCAGTCATGGGTTCATTTAGTGATCACTTTGCTTAATGACCAAGTTGTGGATCCCAGTTATGGTAGCCAAATGAGGACTACCTGTACACCAAATGAGGACTACCTGTACTGTACAATATTTATTTCTTAAGTGGTGTTATTTTCAGTTAATGTATACTAGCATTTAACAGAATTAATTGAACTTAGTATACAACAGGAGGTGGGCAACTTGCAGCTCCAGATCACATGCAGTTAACATGTCCCACTTTCTGTGTAATTCCTGGATCTCTTTATAGCCTACTATTTTGAGAATATAAACATAATTTAAACTGCATTCTATTAGAAAGAGACCCCTCCCCCCCAAAAAGGAGAATGATATTTTCTGTACAAAAGCCTAATATGCCCTGTCTACCATCCATCATCAACCAGGTCAACTTAGCTTGTATTCTCTTTCAAAACCATGACATGTAATTCTGATTATATTATCAAAAGATCACCCATTCTTTCATATATGTTTTTAAGAATTTATATACTTTTTTTTATTCAGCCCAAGACATGAGCATATTTTTGAGTGTAACCTTGGGAATCAGTTATATGTTAAACACATTGAAGTTCATTCTATTTATTGGTTGCAAAATGATTTCTAGAGTTACCTCTATTTCCACTTCCGTGGCTGCAGATAAGATCAAGTTCACTGCAACAAACAAGGGGCCAAGAGAGAGAATCAAATCACTTCATTTATAATATTCCTTGTTTTGAGTGGTGTCTAAGATATTTTATTATTATTATTATTTCTGTTACAGGCACCTTCATGCCTTGAGGGAAAAACACTAAAAACTCAATGTCTCATTGGAATGATCTCCTCTGTCTTTCACATTTAAAGTCACAGCTTGTTTTAGAATTAGTTAAAAGATGTTTCATTTCATCCCAGAGGCCAGAGACAGCCAGAAGGAAAAGATCTGAAGGCACATCCTGAAACTGTCTCTCATTATATCATGGAATGTATTTCAAGATGAGAAAGAAAGAGAAAGAGAGAAAGAGAGAGAGGGGCGGGGTGGAGGGGTAGCAGGGAGTAATAGTAGTGTCCTGTACTCTCAAACCAATGCTAATTGTTTGCTTGGTGGACTTTTAATTTTGAGGATGCTTTCAGTGCTAGCTATTATGAGAAGTTCATGATACTTATTCATGTGTGTCATACACTATCATATGCAGTATCATCCATATAGCTAGATGTGCCCAAGGCTAAAACATGGTCTGTGTACATCTAGCAAAATTTATATTTAATGGGTATGGGCTCGAAAGATTGTCTTCTATACCATACTTTCTATACTGTGGAATTATCCCATTGAGTAAGTTGCAATGATAATTTATAGTTGCTCTTTTGATTAAAACAATATTTAAGCAGGCATGATACCCAGTATTTATTCCTTTGTTGATTAACATTTCATTGGATGCTGATGCTATTTTCATTTTTTAAACTTTAATAGAAAACCACGTCAGCATTACCTATGATGTAAAGTTGTAATGGTCCTTCCTTCCTTCTTCACTCCCACCCCTCCCCCTCTTACATTTTAATTTTTGAGAAATAAATATTTTTAAATAAAATTAGCACTCAGACATGGAAAGCCAAAAAATGGATTTTATTAGTCAATTCCAAAAAAAAAAAAAAAGTTCCAGGTTTACTATTAAGTCAGCAGTGTTTTTTGATCCTCTCAAATAAATAAACCACTTTTTTCCCCCTTGAGCTAATCAAAGCACTTGTGGTTTTTGAAAAAAAGCAGCAATTGCCCTCATGGAGGGACACTATATTTTACAAATAGTCTCCAGAGAGATTTGAACCTTGACATGCCTTCAGATAGTGCTGGCCTTTCATGTCACAGATATACACCACTGATTGATGCCACCCAGCCAATCCACATCTTTCAGCATAGTTTCTACAATGAGTAACCTTCAGGTGTCACCCAAACAACAATACAACCAAAAAGAAAAAGAAAAACCATTACAAATGTACCTCCAAACAGACTGAAGTAATACAAGTTCTGCAAAACTTGCTGTTTAAAAATAATAGTTGCTATAACACATAGGAATGAGATGTATTTCGGTGTTGCATTTATCAAGAGCCCATAAAACTAATGTACAACCATTAACATTACATTAAAAGCTGAGAGAGAGGTTGGGAAGTGAGGAATGAGTCAAACATTTTGGTCCCTTATCTTTTCCAAACAGGAAAGTAATTTTAGAAGGTTCCAATAAAACATTTGGAATTCTCAATAATTTAGCATTCTTCAGTTTATTAAGCATTAGAAAAAAAAAAAATTAACTACAGAAGAAGAGGAAAAGGGGAAAGCAAATGAAATATATACTAGTTGACTAGCTTCTGACAAGTCTCAGTGCAAGGTTTCCATGGGAACCAAACTAGGCCATCCGTTTCAAAATAGGCAAATAAGTAACCTGATTCTACAAGAACTCCAGCAAAAGATGCATGTCTCAAAATGAAAAACTTCCTTAGCTTCTAGAATATTCTATGCATGTTAACACCTGCAGAAGAAAGGATTGATATATAGAAGCTAGTAACTTTTTATTGGAACCAAAATATCTTTATTTTTTATGATTCAATCCTATGCTGATAGGAGTAAAATGATCTTAAAATCCAGATGGTATTTGATTACTTGTTCACACATTCCTTTTTACTATGGGTAGGTATTCTACACACTTTTTCTCTTTTGAGTAGGATACTTATTTTCTTCAGTTTCAAAATGATTTGTTAATAGATTTTTAATAAGTTTTTCTTGCCCAACCCTCTTTTCAGATGCAGGCTGATCTCCTTGGCAAACTACTTAGAAGCCAAAGCGTTGTGCATTCTGGCACTACAGAATATGAACAGTCTGAGAATATACTGTATATGCTTTTTTCAAAATGGCAAGGAGGGAGGAAGACATAGGATTTCTTCAATAATTGGTTGCCATGTGACTAGTTAAAGTCAGCTAATTACTAGAATGACATCTGCCATGTTTCTGTTCTCTTTGGACAGGGTCTTTTGTTTTATCACCTTCTGTTTTATCATTGATACCTCTTTCCTTTTTTTAAAGGTGGATAGGCACATTTCCAAGCAAAGCATCAGCCTTCTGCTTTTCCACACTGGGGAACCTGTTTAGAAATCAAGTGGAAGTATACAATAAAATAAACACTAAAATAAAAATGCATTTGTCCAGAAAAAAACTAGACATTCTAAAATAATGATATATATAGGAATCACCATTCACTCTATCAAAGGCCTAGGGGAAGGGACAAATTTTAGGTCTCTTTTAAACAGAGCTGGGGGGCAGAACTGGGGGGAGAGGAGACATGCTTCTTAGGTAACATCAAATCTTCAGTCCATCATGACACAGCAAGTCACTCAAGTTTAAAACAAAATCTAACTTCTCAGGTTGCACATGGTTGCTTAGCAATATGCATGTAAAGCAGGTAATTAGTTCTATATTGTGAATGATCCCTACAAAGATACCTTATTCTTAGAGAGATTCCCTGCTGGCACTATTTCAAAAATTACTCTAGGCATAAATTTGATTGCTCTCTATCCAATCTGGTCTATAAAGGAAAGAACAGATTGCAAAGGAATGGGAAAGCTATTAACAGTTAAAATAGACAGTAAACAAAATCTCAGCCTTGGGAAAGAAGGAAGTGTTAAGAAGGGATTCAAAATAGCTCCCTCTGATTCAGTGTGGTATAAGAGAGGACAAAGAAAAACTGTCAAGCTTTCAAGATTCTGCTATTCCAGAATTATCTAAAATAGTGTTTTTCAACTGTTAATTATTTAACAACTTTAAGATTTCCAGAATTCAACTCCCAGCATGCTTGCAAAACATCATGGGAGATGAGGTTGGAAAAGCTGGTGAGAGGATTATGCATGTCATCTCTTGGTAACTTGTTTATGTTTGCAGACCTGTGGAGAATGGCCACAAACCCTATCTTATAAACTTATTTTTTTTTCACAATGATTGAGAATGTAAAGAACATATTGACATCGGAATTGTAATCTGTTATTTAGTTGTAATGTTGATTGAGACAAGCATCCTACAATGTTTGTTTTACTTCTGTAAGAACCTATATTTCCACAAATTTTGCTGAGATACACTTTCAGAAGGTCAAACAAGCATAAACAAAGGTGTGGGATTCTGGCAATTGTAACTCAGCATTCAGGAAGTCATACATTTCTGGTCTCTGGTATAAGACATGGCATTAGTTCATCTCAGCATCAGCAGAAAATAGGAAAATTAAATAGCATGGATAAACAAAATGGATAAATAACATTATTAATTGTATATTGTCATATATATTCCTCTTAGGCCTTTTTGCCTTGCTTCTATTTATATCTGAATAAATGAATCAGTGGAAACTGCAATTATCATTAACATTATCTTGAAAAAAATGATCCTGAACTTGCAGTTAAAATCATTACTTGAAATTGATTTTGCTATATTAAAAGGCACTATAATTACATTTTTAAAAGAAAGCTGAAACACTCTTCATATTAATAACCCTGATTAGAATAGATTTGCAAAACACTTTAACTACATAGATTAATCACTACAACGGATACTTAAGAAAACAGTTCCCAGATTTACTATCTTTGCCATGCTCTAAAGTTTTTTTTTTTTTAAAAAAAAAAGCAGATCAGAGACAGGCTGTGTATAAAGGAGCAGAGTATAACTTACTTTAGGCCGAAACCTTGATCATGCCTCCACTGCCAGGCTAACATAAATTATATAGAGCCATAGAAAATTAGTATTAGTATTTATTAGTGTTTTGTTATTGTTGTTATTGTTGTTGTTATTATTGTTGTTATTGTTATTATTTAATCTTTAGTGAAATTCACAGTCTTTGGAGTTGGTTGATAGATCAACAGTTCAAGTCCTAACCAAGGACCTAAGAAGTGTTAAGGTAGCTTGGCAAGTCTCTTTCTTGTCGGAGCTAATTAGTTGGAAACAGCCTTTTATCTGTGAAGAAACAGGATTCATAGATTAAACATTAAAAGGTTGTGCTTCTGCCTTTGTCTTGTGTTTGCTCTCTTGGAACCAGGTTTGGGTCAGAATAATAACACACTATTTCTTTTTCCAAAGTTGTTCAACTTTAATTTGTAAGTCCCGATACTTTGTGATTTTTTTTTTGCTGCGTGTCTACAATTTGTGCATCACCAGGTATTGCAATGTCAGTGAACCAAACCTTTTTCTTTTCAACTATTGTTATGTCAGGTGTGTTGTAGGCCAAGTGCCTATCCATCTGAGTTCTGAAGTCCCACAAGATCTTGATTTTTTCATTCTCCAGAACCTTCTCAACCTGATGTTCCCAGTAGTTGTTACTATACTCAAATCCAAACTTTTGGCATAGTTTCCAGTGAATGATTTTAGCAACTCTGTTATGGTGTTCTAGGTAGTGTTCTAGGTGTTCTAGTTTGTGAAATTTTGCTGCATCCACTGATTAAATGGTCAACTGTTTCTTCTTTCTCATTACAGAGGTGGCATTTGCTGTTGATGGTGACATGCTGAATCTTTGCCTTCATGCAATTTGTGGCTAAGGCTTGTTCTTTAGCAGCCAAAATAAAGCCTTCACTTTTTTTTTTTTTCAGTATTCCTGATTTTAGCCAATTCCAAGTAAGCTTTTTGTCAGCTTTGCCTTCAATACTTTTCAGGTATTGGCCATGCATAGCTTTGCTTTTCCAATTTCCAATTTGCTTCTCAATTACTTCTTTTTTGTATTCAGTTTTTGACTTAGTTGTCTTCAAAAGGCCTCCTTTATCTACTTCCTTAATCATTGGCTCTTCATTTTTCTGGATGTAATCATTCAAGCCATGTCTTTCTTCTTCTATAGTCTGCTTTACTTGTAGGAGACCTTGACCATCCTCTACTCTCTGTAAATATAATCAATCAACATCACTTTTAGGGTGCAAGGCATGATTCATAGTCATAAGCTTCCTTGTTTTTCAGTCCAAATTGTTCAGCTCCATCTGGGTCCAGTCAATTATTCCTGCAGAGTATCAAATTACAGGTATAGCCCAGGTATTTATTGCTTTTATGATGTTTCCACCACTCAATTTGGACTTTGAAATCTTGCAAATTCTTCAAACATACTTGACTGAAATTGATTCCTTGACTTTATTATGCATTAAATTAGAGGCTTCTAAAATCCCTAAATACTTGTAGTCTGCTTCTGGTTTCATTGCCTTTATCATTTCTTCATTGTCAAATTCTATTCCATCATCATCTATGAATTAGAATTAGAAGAACTTTATTGTCATTGTACAACGAAACTGTGGACAATACAATAAAACCAAAGCACTTAAAAATGAAGATAAGAAAAATAGAGTACCCACATCTCCATTTGCAATTTGAGAGAACAATATCTATGAATATACACAAAATATACATTCAACACTGACTGTAACGCTTTGCCGAGTATAATACACAAGAGATGGATTGTACTGCAATATGTTATTATACATCTGAATGTGGTATTGAGATTTCACATCTTTTCACATCTTAATAAGGTAGTGACTTTGTGTTTATTTGCTGTTTGGATGGCCCAGGGAAAGAAACTATTTGTTAGTCTAGTGTTGTGGGATGTTATTGACCTAAAACGCCATCCAGACAGCAGCAGGTCAAAAAGATAATTGCCAGGGTGTGAGGGGTCTTCTATGATGGCCTTGATTCTGCTTTGGCAGCAAGACCTGGCTAAGTCTTCCAGGGAGGGCAGAGGGCAACCAATGATCTTTTGAGCTGTATTTATCATCCTCTGTGCAGTTTTCCTGTCCTCAACTGTGGAGCCTGCATACCATACACCCAGACAGTATGTAAGAGTGCTCTCCACAGAGGCTTTATAGAAAGCCAGCAACAGCTTCTGATCCAGATTGTTCTTCCTGAGAACCCGCAGGAAGTGCAGCTGCTGCTGAGCCTTCTTCACTATGGCCTTGGTATTAGGGGACCAGGAGATATCAGCTGAAATATGGATGCCAAGGAATCTGACCTTGCCTGCTGTGATTACCATTGTTGCACATTTGTCAATTCCAAAGTGCACGCTGATGTCCTGGCTAAATTCTTTCGTGCTTTCAATTAGTGAATTCAGTTCACTTTTTGTTTTACCAAACAGCTTCAAATTATCCATGTACAACAAATGTGAAATTGTCAATCCTTTCTTTGCACGTTCGTTCCCACAGTTCACTTTCTTTAAAATGGTTGTCAGTGGTAGCATTGACAGAATAAATAGTAGGGGTGAAAGGGAGTCATTCTGGAAGATACCTCATTTAATTTCAACTTCACGCAGTTCTTCTCCATTATCCATAAGCTTTGTTTTCCAGAGGTTCATTGAAATTTCCATGAATTTTTGAATGTTGCTGGTGATGCCAAAGATTTCCAGGCATTTCTTAATCCAGTTGTGGGGGACTGAATCGAATGCTTTCTTGTAGTCTATCCAAACCATGTTGGTTCACCTTTTTTTCGAATTCTTCAGAATTAGCTTGTCAATCAGCAGTTGATCTTTTTTTTCTCTTGAGTTTTTGCAACACCCTTTCTATTCTACTGGGAGCAGATCTTTTCTTTTCAAGCATCCATAAATTTGATTTGCAATTATGCCAGTAAGAAGCTTATAGCTTGTTGGCAAGCAGGTAATTGGTCAGTAATTTCCTGGATTATTTCCTTTGTCTTTCTCTTTCTGAATTAAAAAAGTCTTTCCAATTGTTAGCCATTCATCATTTTCAGATGTTTCTATAATTTGGTTCATATGGGCAGCAAATTATTATTATTATTATTATTATTATTATTATTATTATTATTATTATTATTATTATTATCATCATCATCATCATTATTATACACAAAAATGACAGTATACACAGCAAACGAGATAACTATGCTGGGTTTCATATCACAAATCACTAGTCAAACACTTCCCAAGTGTTTAGGACTGTGTGATGCATCAGCGGATCATGCGAGCAAATCCCAGTAAGATGGCCTTCTGCAGCTGACCAGTGGTGATCTTGTCAGTGCCAATTGTTTTTAAGTGCTTGCCTAGGTCTTTAGGCACAGCACCCAGTGTGCCAAGTACCACGGGAACCACCTGCACTGGTTTATGCCAGAGTCTTTACATTTTGATTTTCAAGTCCTAATATTTGGTGACTTTTTCAAGTTGTTTCTCGTCGATTCTGCTGTCACCAGGTATGGCAATGTCGATGATCCACACTTTTTTCTTCTCCACAATCGTGATATCCAGAGTATTGTGTTCCAAAACTTTGTCAGTCTATATTCGGAAGTCCCACAGTAGTTTTGCATGCTCATTTTCGACCACTTTTTCAAGCTTATGATCCCACGGGGTGCTGCCTTGACGTGGGGGAGGCCTAACTGCTTCAATGAAGCTGAGAGCTGTGCTGGTGGTAGTGCAAACTACCAGCAGGTCCAACCATGTCAGAGAGGTCTAGGTTGAGGAGCAGAACTGATTGCACCCAACAACCCATGCAGTGAATCATGGTGAAACACAACCGAATGAAGCCTATATCGGTCGTCACCTGGGTTAACAAGGACCATGTCGGGTGTTGGGGAACCTGGGCATCCGTTGACAAGTGGGCAACAGGTCATGGGTCCCATAGCTGAGCAACCAGGGCATGGGCCTGCAGGGCTACTGGAAGCTGAACAACTTCAGAAGCAGCAGAAATACACCATGTCAGGGAACCAAACTGTAATGAAATGCTACTACAAAGCAGAACCAGAAAAACAAGGCTACCAAAACAGGATGTACAAATAATAATAATAATAATAATAATTTCCATCTAATTATTTCAATTAGGAAGATACAACAGGAAACAAAAGAGCCTCTTCCTTAGCTTATCCTTATCTTAAATGAACATTTTTCCTGAAACCATATGACTCTTATGAAAACCCAAGAAAAGATATAGCTTCTATAAGGCTCCAATAATAGATGCAGTAATCATGCTAACACCCTGCTTCAAAATATCTTTTCTACCCTGGATCTAAATACCTGCATTAGCACTTTGTCTTTCTCTGAGGAACAACTGGGTCCATGGAAGTTTCCCCACAATGCAACTCATGATTAGATTGTAATTCTATTGATTATTAAAGTTTCGCTTACCCAGATATGTATGGATATAGAAAAGAAAATGCTGCTAGGGTGGGAAAATATGTTTAGGTATAGATGAGAATACCATTTATTTGTTGTTTGAAACAAAAAGCTAAAACTTTTTAAAAATTGAAATGTTCTTCCAATATGTGATAAAAGACCTTCAGATGTTTTTCAAAACATGAATAAGGGAGAAAGCCAAACTGACAGATGCTATTAACAAATGCAGCCATGTTTACAGAAGTAAATTAGTCATGCCACAAGGACTGTGCAAATGTTTCTTCAAACCTTTTTGAATTCAGAATATCCTGTCTCAAGCTTGAAAATGTTCCAAAATTAACGAGACAACCCATTTCTTAGTGAGGACAGCTTTTTCAGCTTTCAATGAAGGCTTTTGGAGCTTAACATGGAACATTTTGATTGTAAAATCTTACGCATTTTTTACTTGACACTGACATGCTTCTCTATTTTAATAACTGCATGGTGTATAGACACAGTATGATTCACTCTGCTCAATTACTTCACCTAGCCTAAATCTAAATTCTAGTAGAAGAGATATACTGCTCTGGGTATTTGGATTACAAGCAGCATCTTGAATTCAACTCAGAAAAGAATATAGATCTTTCAATGGTGTATAATTTCAATACCTATTTCTATCAGCATTCAGACATCTACGGTGGCCACTTTTGCAGGAGCAGAATTATATAATCACTTTACAAAAGTTCCAGTAAGCAGATATTAGTGAATGGTTCACTTAGATTTGCCAGTGGCACTGAGGCCTGATGAGCTTCCAGTATCTTAGCTGTATTGAGGAATACTTCTGGGATATAATCAGCTCCTCAGGACTCCACACAGAACAAGCTTTTAAACAAAGAACAAATCAAACATTCCTGGATAGCTGGGAGCCATTATAATCCAACCAATTTTTACTTTGAGGCACTGACCCAGCACATCTACAGCCTGTTTCAAGTGATAAGAAGAATTAGTACTGCATTTTAGAAGCACACTGACTGCATCTCAGTCCTATGATGCTGTCTTTCAAAAATATCATGTAGCTGATAAAAATAATAGGAAACAGAATAGAGCTTTGTGGAACCCATTGTAAAGTTTTCCTTTTTGTGTGTGTGTAAGCTGCCATTTTATCTTCCAATCACAATATAGAATCCATCCTTCCAAGGTTGGTAGAATGAGTACCCAGATTGTTGGGTGGGTGGGGGGGAATGCAAATAAGGCTTACATTGTAAACTGCCCAGAGAGTACTGTAAAGTACTATGGAACAGTATATAAACCTATATGCTATTGCTATGAGTCAACTCTCCTGTTGGTGAATCCAGAAAAAGAAACCCCTGGAACATTATTTCACTAAGAGTATAAAACTTTACTGAAAAAAACACATTGGCACAGAATAAGCGAAACTAGCTCTGGGTTTCCTATGCAAAAGCAAGCATAGTTAATTCCCCCCTTTCCCTATGGCTCACCTACTGTCCAATACATCCACCAATCACTTCTGTTCATTTTGTTATGGGAAACAGCCAGCCACACTGGGACACCTACTTAGTGTTTCCTCAAAAATCCCAGCAATGCCTCATGGAAGCTGATGGTTGCTTGGATACCATTCCCCCACCCTTGCATTCCATACACCCATCACTGTCAAGCTGTGAGTGAAGCAAAAATGTATCTGAAAATGCGAGTCAGTCTTGATACTCTGCTGGATTTTGCACATTATATTGCCTTACTTGAGGAAGACAAGATGAAGTTAGAACAAATTATGATGGCCTTAGATGAAGAAGCAAAGAACACTGAAAAATTGGCCTCAGCATAAGTGCCAAGAAATCAAAGGTGAAGTACATGAGTTTCACACACAGATAAAGGGAATCATATTCAGGTTACAGAGACTTGAGGTAGTGGAGAGGTTTATCTACCTATTTGGGTGTATCAAGGGAGGGAGAAAGGAATAGATGGGGGGGATTGGAAAAACAACAGCTTGTTTCCAGGTGAATATTGGCCCTTAACATTATATCATCCAAAATGGTTGTTCGCTCTATAGTGAGCCTGACAGCCATTTATGCCAATGAGACTTGAAAGGTGTCAGCAAATATTAGCAAGAGACTTAACATCTTCCAACAAAGATGGTGTTGTGGAGCGGCGGAGATACGAGGCTGAGCCAGAGCGTTCGTTTTAAAGAGGCTTTATTCGGGTGAATAAAGGGTTGCCGTGTCTGCCAGGCTAACTGGGCAGATCAGCTGGTGGCAACAGCTGATGCCGTTTGACAGCTCCTTTTATAGCCAGCTGTCAAACGGCATCAGCCAATGGGAGCGGTCGGCGCTCCCGCTCGAACGGCGGACCTGGTTGGGAACTCCAGCCAGTTCTATAGACACAACACTCCTTTCCCCCGGCCAGGAGCATGCGTAGTCCCGCAAATAGGCCGGTCATCTACGATGGCGGCAGGACTGTCGGAGTCCAGGAAAGTCTCTGGCTGGAGCGAAGTCCTCGGCCCCGGGGAGCGTCTCGGAGGTTGCTGGAGAGTGGGTTCGGTCAGCGAGGCCCTTTGGTGGATCAGGTAGGCCTCTCCGTTTAGTTCGTTTCTGGCGCGTCGTTCGGCCGGGATTGTAGACCGGCTCGCTCGGTTGTGAGTCTAGAGTCCTTCGTTGGTAGACCGGGCCCGGTAGGGAGTGCTCAGTGTCTCTCAGGTAGATCGGGCCCGGCGGTGAGCTTTCGGCATCGTCTGAGTAGATCGGGTCCAGCAGGGAGCTCTCGGTGCCGGCTGGGTAGATCGGGCCCTGCAGGGAGCTCTCAGCGTCGGCGGGGTAGATTGGGCCCTGCAGGGAACTCTTGGCTGGGTAGATCGGTCCCGGCAAGGAGCCTTCGGTGCTGGCTGGCTGGGCTGAGTAGAACGGCCCCTTGGCGGTTGTCGGGTAGGCTGGATCATTGGTGCTTGCTGGGTAGATCGGGTCGCTTGGCTGGTTGCAGGAGCCATCGGTTGTGCCTCTCCACCTTCTCCTTAGCTGGTCCACGTGCCTGCGCCACAAGCGTCCGTCTTCTAGGAGGACTCTGTAGGATCTTGGCCCTGCAATGGACACAACCTGTCCAGGTACCCACAGTGGGTCCCCTGCATAATTCCTGGCGTATACCAGGTCATGCAGGGCAAAGTCCCTGACCAAGCTGTTAGATCCCAGGGGGGTGTCTGGGCAGTAATGGGGATGTAGCCTGTCCAAGGTGGTCCTAAGACGCCTCCCCATTAATAGCTCAGCAGGAGATTTATTCGTAGTGGTGCATGGGGTTGTATGCTGGCTTAGAAGATAACGTGACAGTTTGGAGTGCCAGTTTTCCTGACCAAACCTAGCAAGTGCCTCCTTTACTGACCTGACTGCCCTCTCAGCCATCCCATTGCTGGCTGGGTGAAAAGGGGCTGTGAGAATGTGTCTGATACCTAAGTTAGCAGCGAACATACTAAACTCACAAGATGTGAACTGGGGGCCATTGTCAGACACCAGTGTGTCAGGGAGGCCATGGGTAACAAACAAACGGGTTAGAGCCTTAACAATTGCTTGGGTGGTTGTTGAAGGTAGTAGGGACAAGTCTATCTATTTGGAATATGAGTCTACTAAAACCAAGAAGATCCTTCCGTGTACTGGTCCAGCCAGGTCTATGTGCAGGCGAGACCAAGGTCCCCCAGCACTTTCCCACCTGGTAGGGGTGGCTGCTGGTGGGGCAGGCCTGGTAGTTTGGCAAGGTTGGCATGAGCTTACCCAGCTGGAGATTTGGGCATCCATGCCTGGCCACCAAACGTAGCTGCGGGCCAGGGCCTTCATCCTTACGATGCCCGGGTGGCCTTCGTGAAGGACCTTTAGGATGGGTACATGGAGAGTGGCTGGGATGACCACCCTTGTCCCCCACAACAGACAACCCTGTAGGCTTGACAATTCTTGCTTGCGAATTTTGAAGGGAGTGAAGTCAGAAGTGTATTGTGTTTCAGGCCACCCCCTTCCCACCCAGTCCAGAACCTGGGCAATTACCCTGTCTTTTTTTGAGTGCGTTGCAATGTCTTCAGCTGTAACAGGCAATTTAAGTTCATTTACTTCAAAAATGGCATGAATGGGTGCTGGGTCTTCGACTGGAACTGGCAGGGGGCAGCGACTAAGGGCATCTGCGTGACTCAAGCTTTTTCCAGGGCGATGCACTAATTTAAATGAATATGCGGCCAGGAACAAGGTCCACCTGGTCATCCTAGGTGATAGAACCTGTGGGGTTTGCTTGTCCCCTGACAAAAGTCCCAGTAGTGGTTTATGGTCAGTTATGAGTTCAAAGTGGTGCCCAAATAGGAATTCATGAAACTTTTTAACTGCAGCTACTGCAGCCAAGGCCTCCTTATCAATTTGGCTGTAGTTTCTTTCTGCAGCAGAGAAAGTCCTAGAGAAGAAGGCAATTGGTGCCTCAGAACCATTTGGGAGCCTGTGGCTCAGAACTGCCCCAATACCAAAAGGGGATGCATCAGCAGCCAGGACTAGGGGGAGTTGTTGATTAAATTGGATTAAAACTGCATCAGATGTTAGTAAGGATTTGACTGATTTGAAAGCGTGGGCTTCCCTGGGTCCCCAATGCCAGGGGGATTCTTTGTCTAACAGTCTGTGTAAGGGCTCTGCAATGGATGCCTTATGAGGAAGAAATGAAGCGTAAAAGTTCAGCAGCCCCAGAAAGGCTTGGAGCTCCGTCTTGTTGGTTGGTGTGGGTGCCTCGTGGATAGCCCTGACTTTGGATTCAATTGGGTGAATGCCAGAGGCATCAATCCTGTACTCCAGAAAGTGCACTTGCTTAGTGGCGATGGTGCACTTCTCCCTTTTGAGTTTGAGGCCATGCTGCCTGAACCTGTCGAGGACTGCTCTAACCCTTTGTATGAGCTGAGGTTTGTTAACTGCTGAAACTAAAATGTCATCGAAGTAAGGGACTACCCCTGGGAGTCCTTGGAGAATCCTTTCCATGAGAGACTGGAAAATACCTGGGGCTACACTCACACCAAATTGGAGGCGCTTGCATTTGAATGCTCCCCTATGAGTGACTATGGTTTGCAGCTCAGCTGTCTGATCATCAACAGGGAACTGTTGGTATGCCTGGGACATATCTAATTTGGCAAAGATGGTGCCGGGTTCGAAAGTGTGTAATAGGTGTTGGATAACAGGGACAGGGTATGCGCTGACCTGCAGAAAACGATTGAGGGTGGTCTTGTAATCAGCGCAGATTCTCACGCTGCCATCTTTTTTGAGTGGAGTGACTATGGGGGTTTCCCATTTGGCAAAATCTGTTGGCCCTAATACCCCTTGCTTTAGTAACTTGTCTAATTCTAAATCTAATTTTGGGCGGATGGCAAAGGGTACCCTGCGCGGCTTGAGGTGAAGGGGAATTGCCTGGGGGTCCACAGTGAAGGAGATGGGGGTGCCAGAATAGCAACCCAATTCATTGTTAAAGACATCAGAATAGTCTGTGAATAGGGTGTCTACTTCAGAGGTTGAGACAGCATGGATTCCAGTTATACTAAGGCCAAGGGAAGGGAACCAATCTAGTCCCAGCAGACTGGGGAGGGCACCATTAACAACCACCAAAGGCAAATGGCCTTTAAAACCTTGGAACTGAACTAAAAACTTGCCTTTCCCGAGGACAGGGATGTTCTTGCCCTGGTAGTCCCGTAGGGTCTGGTGGCATTTCTGGAGCTTCTTTTTTGAAATTCTGAGGTGAAATTAGCAGTAGGTTGAGGTCTCTGAGGGAAGGTTCTCCCTGCTTGGCAGACTCTAGCTAGGTGGCCTTTCTTCTGACAGTTTAGACAAATGGCATTCCTGAACAGGATGCTCTAAGGTGGGAACCCCCACAGCTCAGGCAAATGGGAGGTTGCTTGGGGGTGAAGTTGTTCCTTTGCCCTGCTCCTTCTTGTGGGGGCTTTTGCTGCCTAAGGCGGTTTATGTCTGTTGTGCCTATGGGGTCTTCTTCAAGGGAAACTTCCTCTGAGTGAATAGTGGAGCTGCCAGGTCTGATAGGAGTTCCTTGAATCTCAGCTGCTGATTGAGCAGAGAGCTCAGCAGCTTGGGCTTCTTCTATAGCTAAGGCTAGGGTTAAGTCTTTTTTGGCTAGCAAGCGACTTTGAAGCCTAAGGTCCCTGACCCCACAGACAATCTGATCCAAAAGCATGTCTTCTAGGTAGTCTCTGAACCCACACTGTAAGGCAGCTGACCTCAGGGCTGCCATATACTCACTAATTGACTCCCCCTCAGCCTGCCTTCTGGTTCTGAAGGCATGCCTCCTAGCTATCTGGGAGGGTTTAGGTGAATAGTGATTGGAAAGAATCTCTTGGAGCTCTTCCCAAGGGATGTTTCTTACAGAGCGAGGGGCAACTAGTGCTGTAGCAGTGTCAAAAACCGCAGCCCCACAGTAACTGAGGAAGAAAGATTTTTTCCTATGCTCAGCAGCATCTGTGAGGTCGATAGCATCCAGGAAGTAGATAAACCAGTTTTTGTATGACTCCCACGTTTCTTCGGCTGGCTTGAAGGGTGGGAATGTTGGGTTGGTGTTCAACTCGAGGTGGCAGTGCCTGTCACCTCAGCTGCTGCGGTTCGAAAATCGCACTCTTAGAAGAGCGTTATGCGGCTGCGCCTGTCAGGTGGCGTCTGTCTCCTCGGCTGAGGAGGCTTTAAATTTCGCGCTCTTGGTGAGCGTCGGCAGCTGTGGCTTCAGCGCTCGGTGGCTTCGCTCTTTTTTAGTGACCAGCTCAACGATCGGACGTCTGGAAGCCTCTTATTGTATCCCGCCCTCGTCGCCAGTGTTGTGGAGCGGCGGAGATACGAGGCTGAGCCAGAGCGTTCGTTTTAAAGAGGCTTTATTTGGGTGAATAAAGGGTTGCCGCGTCTGCCAGACTAACTCGGCAGATCAGCTGGTGGCAACAGCTGATGCCGTTTGACAGCTCCTTTTATAGCCGGCTGTCAAATGGCATCAGCCAATGGGAGCGGTTGGCGCTCCCGCTCGAACGGCGGACCTGGTTGGGAACTCCAGCCAGTTCTATAGACACAACAGATGGCTTCACCAAATACTAAAGTTTCACTGTTCTCACCATATTACTAGTGAAGAGTTATTCCAAAAGAGTTCCTCCAGAAAATTACATAACATCGTCGCATGCAGAAGACTCCAACTTGCAGATCATATTTTCCACAGGAAGAACAATTGCATCCCCCAAATGGCAATGAGATGGATCCAACACACATACACACAATGCCAAATGACCAAGAGGACATCCTTGAAATATAGGGTGAAGAATTTTCATGGAAGCCTTAAAGACTAAAGTTCACAATGGAAGATGCTGAAGTACTTGCTCATGACTGAAAATACTGGAGATTTCTTGCTGCCTGATATGCTATGTGGCATGGGAGGAACTAACACTAATAAATAAATTGCTATACTTAACCAAGAAGTACAAGAAAATCAATATAAAATACACTCTTTCGCCCACTCCCAGCAAAAATAATCTACATGGCAAAAAAATCCATTTCAATACCAAGCTTGAATCTGAAGCCAAATTAAAATGGGTTATGATAATTAAATGTAGCTTTTCATTTTTATAATTAGAATTGATCAAATTGTGCAAATTTCTTCTTAAAAAGAAAAAAAAAGTTCTTACATACTAGGAAATGTAAATGTGCAGAATTGACCATTTCATCCATTCTTAGGTATTTCCTGAAATCATCTATTTTGTTGTCAGAATTGTCTTTTTTGGACATTTTCTGAATCTTAGCAATCATTTTTTCCCTTATAATGGCTGTTACCTTTTTTTGGATTATTCATGTGAGAAATTCCAGCCTATCAAGTTGATTGAATAAAGAAAATTGTGTCAAATAGCTGTAAGCAATTTTATTTGGTTATGTAATGTTTCAGCAATGTTGAAGGTGAAAGAAGTTAATTCAGAGTGAGGGCAATGATTCTTAAATAGGCAATACTTTCAAAATAATCTTATAAATGCCATGCCTTTTATTGTCCAAATTTTTCATGAAAAGCACCAAATTCCTTAGGTTGTCATGATTTAATGAATATAAGGCTATATCAAAGCTATGTTGTCACATTAAAAAAATGTATCATCCAGATTACTGTGCATCTTTTATATGCTTGTTTTCTGTCATGAATACAATTTTCTGTTTCGTATTAAAACAAATGATAGCAGATGATTTACACCTACGTCTTCAGTTCTGCTTCAAATGATTAAAGAAGGAGATGTTTAATGGATTATTGGAAAATTAATGAGATCTAAAACATTTCACTGTTTTCTAGGAAAAATTCAAAGCTAGAGGCTTGTTTATATTCAGTAACATCTGAGCCAAACAATAAGGCTTAACAGAATGGCCACCTGGACACAGTACAAGTGTCAAATTTCACTCCCTGTATTATACTCTAGAAACAGAAAAATGATGTTGTGCCTGGAAGGCCAATATGAAATTAAAGAGTTTTGTTCAGTTGTACAGCATCATTTATACATCTCACAATCAGCTATTCTGCTGGACTTTGAAATAAATTTCAATTTATCCTAGCATGCATCAGGATTCAATCAGAATGCTTGAAGTGCTTTCGTCTGATCTGTAATAGGCCTTGAGAATTTTACTATTGAACAGGTGCATTATTGATTTGTAACTTTTCCTGGTTTTAAATGTTTCTAACTTTTTGCAGAACTTAGCTGCTAGTTTAATGACCCATTAAAGGAGGTTTCACTATAATGTTACTTAACCAGATGATTCTTAATGGATAGGAATTAACTATCAACTCCTAATATTTGTTTGGTTCAGATTATCTTGAGATAGTGGATAATGTTTTCTGTCTATATACAACATGATAAGATATTAATAGATATAAATTATTTCCCAAGTTGTACACAGTTGTATATAATATGCATTCCATTCTGAGTCATCCTTCCTTGCTTAGTGTTGTAAACCACTGGTTCTGATTTATGGACTGCCTTGACATTGATATTCATTGCTGATAATATGAAAAGAATGAAAGAGTTTTTATGTATGACATTTTAAATCAGCCCAGTCTGACTCTCTTGACATGAGAAAGGATGACAAACTGACAAAGAATGGGGGAGGACATTGCAAAAAGAGAGGACCTATATTTATGGACATTTTTTAATTTGGTATTTATGCAACTGCAGTTGCTGAAATATTTGTAGAAGCCTCTGCAATAGTTCTCTTCTTGTTTGGGAGTGTAGGATTGTTTATTTATTTATTTGTTTGTTTACTTACTTACTTACTTACCTACTTACTTATTTATTTATTTATTTATTTATTTATTTATTTAGTCAAGCGATTATAAGATAACGGGTATAAGTATAAACATAGTTATGAATACATGAAATGGATAAATATAAGAAAAATAAAAAGAAACAATAGGACAGGGATGGTAGGCATGCTGGTGCGCTTATGTACGCCCCCTACAGACCTCTTAGGAAGGGGGTGAAGTCAATAGTAAACAGTCTAAGGTTAAAGTTTTTGGGGTTTGGGGAAGAAACCACAGAGTCAGGTAGAGTATTCCAGTCATTGACCACTCTGTTGCTGAAGTCATATTTCCTGCAATCAAATTTGGTGCGGTTAACCTTGAGTTTGTATCTATTGCATGCTCTTGTATTGTTATGGTTGAAGCTGAAGTATTCATTGACAGGTAGGACATTGCAATGTATGATTTTATGTACAATACTTAGATCGGACTGAAGGCGGCGTAGTTCTAGTTTTTCTAGGTCTAGAATTTCAAGTCTGGTGGCATAAGGTATTCTACAATGAGTAGAGGAGTGGAAAACTCTTCTTGTGAAATATTTCTGGACTTTCTCAACTGTATTAATATCAGATACGTAATGCGGGTTCCGGACTGATGAGCTATATTCAACTATTGGTCTAGCAAATGTTTTGTATGCTTTAGTTAGTAGTGTGATATTACCAGAGAAAATAGCTATGTAGGATTAGGTTAGCAACTCTTAATGCCTTTTTGGCTATGTAGGTACAGTGGGCTCTAGCACTTAGATGATTAGAGATGAGTACTCCAAGGTCCTTGACAGAGTTTGGACCATCAACAAGGTCTTGACTATTCAGCTTGTATTTTATTTTCTGATTTTTTTTTGCCAATATATAAGACAGAGAATTTATTTGTTGAGATTTGAAGTTGCCGTTTGTTTGACCTTTCTGATACATAGTCGAGGTCTTTTTGAAGGGTAGCAGTATTGTCAGTGGTGTTGAATAGCTTTACATCATCGGCAAAGAGAACACAGTTACTCTTAATAAGTTCATAGAGGTCATTTATGTAGAGTATGAAGAGAGTTGGTCCTAGAACGCTGCCTTGAGGGATACCACTATTGACAGGTACAGAATTTGATAGGACACTCCCAATTTTGACCATTTGTTGTCTGTTTGACAGGAATGCTTCTATCCAGTTATGCTGGTGTCCAGAGATACCATAAGATTTTAGTTTTAGGAGTAGTTTGTCGTGTACCACTGAATCAAAGGTTTTACAGAAGTCTATGTAAACTGAGTCTATTGCTTTGCCCTGATCGAGTTGTGTAGTCCATATGTTTTTCAGTGTAAGAGTTGCAGATTACAGGATAGTTTTTTTCTAAAACTAAATTGTTCATTAGAGAGTAGGTTGTTTGTCTCTAAGTGGAGGATAATGGATTGGTTAGTAATTGATTCCATTACTTTACAGGTGACACACCATAAAGAGATTGGTCTGTAATTTTCAACTAGGTTGGGCTCTCCCTTTTTGAAGATGGGGATGACTGTGGCCAGTGACCATAGTTTTGGCAAGGAGCTGGTCCTGAAGGATTTTTCAAAGATTGTGCTTTGAGGTTCAGCTATGGCAGTGTATAGCTTTTTTAAGAAGTAGACACGTATTTCATCCGGTCCAATAGATAGAGATGGTTTTAGATTGTGTAGTGCTTTTTCAACATTATCTTCTGTAAAATCGATATGTATTAGATTATTGTAGTTGTCAGTGGTTCGAATAGGAAATACTGGGCATGATCCATTGCTGTTTACAAATACTGAGCCAAAGAATGTGTTAAAGAGGTTTGCTTTAATGGTGTCTTCACTGCAGTCTTTACCATTAGGTCCTTTCAGGGGTGGGATGGACCTTGAGTCTTTAAGTTTATTCTTTATAAAATTGTAGAAAGCACAGGTGGAATTGGTATGTAGAAGGTTTTCCTCTTGTTTAATGTGATAATTGATGCATTCAGTCTTTATCTGGTGGCATAAATTTTTGTATTGGCTTTTGAAGTTGGCAATGTGACCAGATTTGTTTTTCTGCCAAAGTGATTTCTTTTTGGATTGAAGCTTCCTTATTGTTGTGGGTAATTTGTTTTTTCTGGTTTTGGGAGTTGTTGTTGGTACATATAGTTTGATGACTCTTTTGACTTCAAGTAAAAATATGTTGTAATGGTCTTCAACAGTATTGTATCCAGTGAATAGTAGTTGCCAATCAAGAGATGAAATATCTTTTAAATAGATTTTATTGAATTTACAGTTTAAAAACACATGAACGGTACTTTTACAAAATAGAAAGAAAACGGCTGGGGGGAAAGAAAGAAAACACCTGGCCTAACACACCGGATAAGGGCCGGTTGGGGGGAAGAGAAAAGATATAGAGGGAGAGGGGGGAAGGGAGGGGGAGGGAGAATAGGGTAAAAAGTACAATTAAAAGCAAACAATATCTTTTTGTGACAGTCTGTAAGGATCATTTCTCTTCATCATATCCAATCTACTCCTTTTTTCCATTATGTTTAAGTTACTCTATGTCATTTACATAATTTGTCTCTGTGTAAGCCAATTATATCATGAGTCCCAGTTATCGTAAAATGTTGAGGACTCTTTGTTTCTTAACGCTATAGTTAGTTTATCCATTTCAGCACACTCACAAATTTGCTCTGAAGGTGTATGAGGTGATTTCCAACATTGAGCAAACGCTAATCTAGCCACAGTTAGAATATGGATTATTACATATTTTGTCTTTTTGGATAAATATCTATCAGAGATCCCTAACAGGAAGAACTCTGTTTTATAGTCTATTTGTTCTTTAGTTATCTCCTCTAACCATTTTCTGATTTTTTGCCAAAATTTTTGGGTAGTTTTACAAGACCACCACGTGTGGAAAAATGTTCCTTCAGTGCTTTTGCATTTCCAACATCTTGAGTTCATGTTAGGGTTCATCTTCGCCAACCTCGAAGGGGGTAAGTGCCATCTATATAACATTTTATACATATTTTCTTTGTACGCCACCAATTTCGTAATCTTGATGTTTCTATTCCAGATCTTTTCCCATTCTGTTAATGTAATGCTTCTTCCAATATTCCTACTCCACGTTATCATGTTCCCTTTCACTATCTCTTGCTCTAATTCTACCTCCAATAAATATTTATAAAATTTGGACATATTATTTTTATTTGATCCTAATAAGATTTTATCTAAATATTGTAATTTGCTATAGATTCCAAACTCTTTGATACCTTGTTTGTATCTGCTATGGATTTGTATATATAACCACTGGTCAATTTTAAATCCCTGTTCCTGTAAATCCTGTCAAGTTCTTAATTTTCCTAGAGGGTCTAATAAATCTTTATATTTAATTGTTTTTGTTATATCCAAATTGTTGGGATGTACCATTGCCTCCATTGATAAAAGCCAAATCGGAATTTTTAATAATGTTTTTTGCATATTTTTTTCCAGTTAGTTAATAATGAATCTCTAATAAGGTGTCTATGGAAATACGACTGTCTGGTTTTCCCCACTTCCCATAAAAATGCGTGCCACCCTCTCTGAAGGTCGTGCCCTTCTAAGGCTAAGGTTCTTTTATTGAGTAAATTAACCCAGTCTTTTAACCATAATAAGTTGGCTGCCCAATAATATAATTCCCAATTTGGGAGCGCTAGCCCCCCTCTACTTTTTGCATCTTGTAAGGCCTTAATATTGATTCTTGCTTTTTTCCCTTGCCAAATAAATTTAAGTGTTACCTTATTTATATCTTCAAAAAAAATATTGGGTAATTTAATTGGAATTGTTTGGAATAAGTAAAGGAATTTTGGTAGGATGTTCATTTTGATCGTGGCAATCCTGCCCAGTAGAGAAAGCTGCAGCTTATTCCAAGATTCTAGGTCTTTCTTAATTTGCTGTAATAGTTTATCGTAATTATTCTCTTTGAGCGATTTACTATGTGGTGTTAACCATATGCCTAAATATTTGACCTTTTTTGTTGCCTGTATCCCTATGGTTTTTTCTAATTCTTTCCTCTGATTCTCTGTTAGATCTTTAGTCATTAATTTTGTCTTATTTCTATTGATCTTTAATCCTGCTACTGAACCGAATTGTTCTAGTTCTTTTATTAGGTTATGTCCTTTTTCCATGGGTTCCTCTAGGAAGAAAACCATATCGTCTGCGAACGCCTGTAGTTTATATTCTTCTGCTTTGACCTTTACTCCTTGGATTTCAGAGTTTTGTCTTATCCGCGTTAACAGTGATTCTAAAGCAAGTATAAATAGGAGGGGTGAGAGGGGACAACCCTGTCTGACGCCCTTTTCAATGTTTAATGGGCCTGTTTGTTGGCCTGTTGGGTGTTGTAAATTGTTGTGATAATGTTCTCAAATTTAGTGCCCAGACTCATGTGATAGATTTTTTGTATTAAAAAGTGCCAATGTTGATTATCAAATGCTTTCTCAGCATCTAAAAACATGAGTGCAAATTGTTTCTCTGGATGAACTTCATAATATTCTAAGATGTCAATAATGGTTCTTAGATTATTTTTGATTTGGCGGGATGGAAGGAAACCATTTTGATCTTCATGAATGTATAAATTTAAAACTTGTTTTACTCTATTCGCTATAATTGAGGAAAATAATTTATAATCAGCGTTTAAAAGCAAAATTGGTCTATAATTGTTGATATATCTGGCATCTACGTCCTCCTTCGGAATTAACGAAATCAATGCCCCCCCTCCATGATTCTGGCATTTTGGCTGCCAAAAGTACTTCATTAAACACTTCCAGCATCAGTGGCCCTACTAACTCTATTATAGCTTTGTACAATTCTACTGGAATCCCATCTGGTCCAGGGGATTTATTATTACTTTGGTTCTCCATTGCAGATTTCAACTCAGACCATGTAATATCCTTATTTAATAATTCTTTCTCTCCTTCCCCTATTGTTTTATCATTCGTATTCTCCAGATAAGTTCTTATTTTGTCTTCATTGATTTCTTCCTTTTTATATAATCTTTGAAAATAGTTTAATATAATATCTTTTTTCTTCTCAATCTCATGTTGTGGTATGCCTTTATCATCTATTAGTTGGTGTATCAGTCTCTTTTCTTTTTCTTTTTTAAGTTTATAAGATAGCCATCTTCCTGATTTATTAGCATGTTCAAAATAATTTTGTTTGGACCTTCTCACACTAACTTCTATTTTATCTTGTTCAGTTAAATTCAGCTTATGTTTGGCTAATATTAACTGGGTTTGTATTCCTTGGGTCTTGGGGTTTTTTTGTAATTGTATTTCTAAGTCTTTGATTTGTTGTTGTAATACGTTTTGTCGGGCATAAGTTCTCTTGTTTCTCATAGCATTATAGGAAATTGTTGTACCTCTTATAATTGCTTTCATAGTATCCCAAATATTCTGTTTTGAAGTTGTTTCATTATTATTATCTTTTAGGAAATAGTTTAGCTCCTCTTTCAGCTTATTGATATACTCTTCTTCATTTACTATTTGGGTATTTAGTGTCCATCTTTTTTTTAATTCCTCTCCTGTCTCTCCAAATTAGCTGTATTGGGTTGTGGTCAGCCCATTCATTTGGTAGGATTTTAATTTCTTTTATTTCATTAGCCAAATCCAAATCCATCCAAGCCATATCTATTCTAGTCCAAATCTTATGTGGATTGGAATAGTATGTAAATTGTTTCTCTTCCAGGTTCCGTTCCCTCCATAAATCTTTTAAATTTAACTCTTTCATCATTTCCTTACATGCCATAGAAAATTCCCTTTTCCCCTTCTTGTTTTTTCCCATATTACTATGGTCTTTTTGGTAGTCTGCAATGGAGTTAAAATCGCCAATCAAGCAAATGTTCCTTTTTTCAAAGCCTACTATTTTTTGGTGGAGGTGTTTAAAAAATTTCCCTTGGTCTTCATTTGGGGCATAGATTGCTACAAGTAAAAATGTGATGTGGTTTATCCAAACTTGTATAACCAGAGTTCTTCCTTCGGGATCCGACCAGGTTAATTCTGCCTTTACATCTTGTTTTACATAAATTGCAATTCCTTTTTTCTTGTGTTTATCGGCCGGTGCCGTAAAAGTTTCCCTAATTTTGGACAAATTAGATGTCTTTCATCATTTTTCGAAATATGTGTTTCTTGAAGACATATTATATCTGCGTTATGTCGAATAAGTTTTGAAAATATCCTTTTTCTTTTTGATATTGAATTTAATCCATTTATATTGATGGAGAGCAACTTCTTCCCCTCCACCATTTATCTACGTCTGCTTAGATTTTTGCCTAGTAATGATTCGATTCTCTTCTTGTTGTTATGGGATTTGCTCTTCTCTCCCAGGTTGTGGTTTATCACTTCCTGAAATTGGGGAAAGTCGTTCCTTTGGGGTTCTGTGATGATATCGGTCCTCCTGTGGTCTCCTTTTAGGTTCTTCTTTAGTGGATTGACCATCCATATCCGTGAGCTATTGATAAAAGTCTTGGGCCTGTTCTATTGATTCTATTTTGATTTTCCTAGAAGAGATGAAATATCACTATCTATAAGATCATAGTTACCTTTTTTGAAGTTATAATTGGGGTTCCCATTGTTATGATGATTCTTGTGTGGATGTATGTTGAGACAAAAGTCAATCATGTTGTGGTCACTGTTGGAAAAGTGTTCTTTAATTTGTATTCTGTAAATTGAATTCAAACTATTGCAGAAGATGAGATCAAGGCAGTATTGTTGGTTACTAGTTGTTCCAGTCCTAGATTCGTTACAGCATTGTAGAAGGTTGCATGTATGGGTTCAGTTTTACACTCGTTTAAAGTCCAGTTAATATGAGGTTGATTGAGGTCACCAAGAAAGCTAAAAACATGTGGGCAGGATGTTGCCCATGTTAGTAGTGAATTTAACGTGTTTACATGTTGGGAAAGGAACCATAGTTTTTACTGTTGCTATGGTCATGGCATTAATCTCGGTATGGTAATGAATGGGAAAAGGCTGATCACCATTTGTATAAGCCCATCTATCTTCTGAAGAGAAGAAGAGAAAAAGAGAGCTATGAAGCATGCTACAATTGTAGCATTCTATTCTGGTGTCAGAGCAAAACACAGGAAGTGGTATAGTTGTGGTCCATTGTCTGCCATCAAAGAGTCCATCATCCACTACCAATATTGAAGTAATTGGTGGGGTGGTATGCAATGTATTGCCTTCTTTCTCTATCATGGGACTAAGTCAGAAAGCCTACCAATATAATTATAGTTGTATGTTTCAAATTCATTGGTTCCACTCTTGTGGTGGAAAAGATGGTTCAAGTCTCATATTTAGTAGTTAATATAACTCTTCAACACTCATTTTAAAGATGTTGGGAATCATTTTCATTTTTTCCCCTTTATTTCTTTGTACAGCTTCATCCTCTACTATTACTACAGGAATTATTAGGTATTAATACCTGCCCTATACCCATTTGTTCTAGAATGGCAAGTGCCAAACAATCTTGCTCTTTTAAAAACTAAAAGAACTAAGCAGAATCAGATCTAACTATAATTGGATGGGAGATCTCAAAAAATCATCAAGAATGCACACTAGATTGCAAAATCAAACTGGAAACTTTCCAGAAAAAGACAATAGTAAACTAATTACACATTGTTGCAAAACAAACAAACAAACCCTTACAGTAGGTATCAGGTTGGTTGTTCAGTTTAGAACAGTTTTATATATATATCATAATTTGGAAAGGGATATTTTAGAGTTCACAGACACTAGAGCAAATCAATAAATAAATGATACATATTTGCAATCAATAAGATTCTACTTTTATTTTGCCTAAATATTCCACCATCCCTTTTATCAGTGTCAAGCTTCAGGGAAATCAGGAGATTCAGGCAGTTCAAATGAGTATAAAGATTTATTGCAAGCTTAAGCTTTCTCTGCAAAAGGCATTCAAGGTGGTCTGGACTTAGATTTCTGGCAAACATGCAGGGATTTGTGGCTCATGACAAGTTTGACCTCTCCCTTGGGCTCAGCCTGATCATCTCCTATAATCAGCTACAACAACCAATTTCTTAAATGATCATTGGTATGTTTACAAATTGCATTAGTTCAATTGAACTTGTTTGAAAAACATGTCCTGCTGATAGCTGCTCACAGCATGGAAAACAAGTCTTAGAATACTTTGCATTGAATTTTTTTTTCTATAATCAGGTTTTCAATGGTGAAGTTTTTTTCCTTTGATGTTCTATAATGATGACAGCCACATTGTCTTTGTCAATATCAGTTTAAGCACAGGTAATTTTTATCTATTGTTTCATTGTTTTGTATTCCAGTCCAAGGAGGAAATGTCATTCTTCTCATGTGAGAAATTCTTTTAAAATGTTGTCACATTTTATCAATGGCTATAATAGTTGTGATAGGAAGAAGATGCTTCCCCTGTTCCCAGCAATCAAGTTTATAGAATGCATGTTACTGATCTTTTAATACATTCTTAAGAAAGTCAAAGTTTTCTCTGAATACTTTTAGGCCATATTTACTTCTTTTATCTGTTTTATTTGTTGGCTTCCCTTTATCCATGAGATTTCTTAATGGCTCTACATTTGCAAAAATCAGAAAGACTACATTGAAAAACTGGACAACAGCAGGAAAAGAGAAAGACATGATCAATAGTCAAGCAATAATATTAGAATAGAATAGAATTAGGATAGGATAAGATAAGATAGGATAGGATAGAATAGAATAGAATAGAATAGAATAGAATAGAATAGAATAGGATTTATTTAACAAAATGTGATGAGAGGACTTAATAACAAATTACATTCTCTATATCTATACTGCATTTCTAAAGGTACAAAACTTTCTAGAGACTGTAGAAACAATATTGTGAGCTACAGCATGAATAATACCAAATGATACTGTACATTAATCAGCAGATTAGAGAGGTAAAATAGGATACTAGGTGATCCCTTCCTTGTTCTGCACTATGAAAAAAAAAAGATTTTGGTGACAAGGTAATGTATTTAGCATCTTGGATTTTACTGAAGTATACAGGCAATATACAAAGCATAGATAGGTAGGAGATTCTTAAGAACTCTTAACTACCTTATCAGGGAAAAAGAAAAGCAGAAAACAGCTTTAGATACTGCCTTGAGCTTCTCAGGAAAAGGTAAAGTATACATTTAAGAACAAATAAAGGTATCAACATATAGAAAAATCAATTTTTAATGCCATGCTTTATATATACCAAATCAAAGGAAGCAAGAAGAAAATGTTATGTTGATGAACAGCTCAGGGCAAGCAGAGTCAGCTCTTACTGATTACCTGAGAAGTGTAATTTAAGTACAAAAGATGGATCTGGATTTTGATAACAGGTTCCTTTTTATCTTATTGTGTAGGGAACATAATACATAATCATATTGCTTTGATTCTGATAGCTGCTGTTTTTTTTTCCTGCTGGCACCCACAGAAATATGCAATAGAACTATTTTGTGAGGATCTTTTGGGGAAAAAAATCTTCCTTTACCTTTCATTTTTAAATAAAATATTTGCATGAGAATTATGTTGCACATTTTATATATGTATTTCCTACAGTGACAAGTTTAATCCAGAACTGCCAGGACTGAACAAATGGAGGTTTGTCCCAAGTATCTGTAATAATTTGAATGAAAAATTGATGGCAGTCTGCTAGGCAGTTTCTTGAGCGGTATAAATTATTGGGAAAGAAATGTAGGTTAGGCGAGACAGCTAAGCAATCTTATCCTTCAAAGCCAATAGATTCATGTTCAATGGCAGGTTTTTATAGTAGTTGTTGTTTTCATAATGAATTATTTATTCAAAAGTGAATGCATCGGAGAAGGAATATTTCCCTCTATCCAAAAATGCTGACCAAGATTTGGAGAAAAAGACATATGGACAGGAAAATTTGCATCTGCAGCCAGAGTTTTAGATTAGTTTTTTTTATTGTACCAAGAACCCTTAAGAAGCCACAAACAAACAATTACAATGAATGTAAGTTTTTACCTGATAGTTGCTGCCCATTTTGATACATATATGCACTAACATGGACACTTTTGCAAATTATTGTTTCTCAATGTGCTTTTCTCTAACATATATACATTTACATGCATATTTTGGTATTGTCAATTACATCATGGCATTCTGAAAAATACAGATCTGGAATAAATTCCTGTTTTGAAGGATACACATGAAAGATTTTTTTTTCTATTAAAAATAGAAGTTATTATGGTTGGTGACACAGTCATCCAGATGGTTAGACTGGATTTTTTCCCCACCTTCTTCCCAAGGAGCTTCCCAATGTCCCACGTGTCTTCTATGACAAAAATGTGATGTGGTGCTTTCTCACTGAAATAATTGGTTTTCGATGAAGGGAATGTCATAATAGTCATAGCAATAATGATGAAAATAGAAAATAAAAGTATGGCTTCATTTCTTTGGCCCTCGCAACTTTGGATAGCCCTTTTCTTTGAAAAGACATTAAGCTCTTGATAGAAAGTACAAAACAAAAACAAAAAACAAAACAAAACAAACAAAAAAGATCCCTCCACCATTAATTGCATAAAATGCCAGGCAAACCTAGTTACCAATCCACAGTCACCTGTATCTGTGACTTAAATAACTTAAGATGTCACAAAACAAACAGGAACTAAAATTATTCAAAATTCACAGATTTGCAAATTCACATAAGTTGGGACTCAAAGCTTAAGATGTTTGCTTTGTCTAAGCACACTAAAATCAATTATCCCCCCTCCCCCACAAAAAATCAAGCAGATCCATCATCTAGATGAACCTTGGAGACAGTTTCCTGCAATAAAGATTTCTACAGTATTTCTGAGATCCTCCAGAGTTCGACTGGTTTCCAAGCTTCCCACCTGTATTAATTTTACAAATAACTCAAGACAGTGAACCACCTTACTCCTCCTATTTTTCTCACATGTCTTATACATTTCTCATATATCTATCCTTTTACCACCATAGGATCACTGAATTTTAGGCACACATTGAAGCAAAACAAGTTATTTTTTATTTTTTGCAAAATAACAGCATGCATATGGAAACGCTGATCTAATATGGATATCACTCGATTATTTGATTAAAGCACAATTTCTAGAAACTCACACCTGCAGGTTTCTATTTATATTTTTTAGAGATAATTAATAGTCTAACTTGCATAGGGTGTCTGTCAGGGAGAGAAAGTAGGGAAACTTTGAGAATTCATCTAGTTGTCATGGGCAGACAAAACAATACCAAGCAATTCCATTTTTATTCTGAAGCCAGTCTGTTGCCAAGGTAAAGACTTCTGACAGAGAAATATGGTCCCCATTTTCTTTGTGAGTGATTAATCTCGCTCCAGCACGGTTTGCTTTACCAGATCTGTCCTGAAAAGAATGCAATAAGCTTTCCATTAAATGAAGAGGAATAAAGCACTATATTGGACAAAATATTCCGCGGTGGTTAGAGGTTTGCCTGAAGTCTTTAAATATAGGGTTGCTTGCATTATATTCCTAGACCTTATAGTTTTGGTCACCGCACTATAAAAAAAGATGTTGAGACTCTAGAAAGAGTTCGGAAAAGAGCAGCAAAGATGATTAGGGGTCTGGAGGCTAAAACATATGAAGAAAGGTTGCAAGAACTGGATATGGCTAGTCTAGTGAAGAGAAGGACAAAGTGTTACATGATAGCAGTATTCCAATATTTGAGGAGCTGTCACAGAAAGGAGGGTGCAAAGTATTTTCCAAAGCATCTGAAAGCCAGATAAGGAACAATGGGTGGAAACTGATCAAGGAGAGATACAACCTAGAAATAAGGAGAAATTTTCTGACAGTGAGAATAATCAACCACTGGAACAGCTTGCCTTCAGAAAGCAAGCTGTTGTAGGTTCTTCATCACTGGAGGCTTTCAAGAAAAGACTGGACAGCCATTGTCAGAAATGGCATAGGGTCTTCTGCTTGAGCAGGGGGTTGGACTAGATGATGTACAAGGTCTATCCTATCCTATTCTATTTCTATTTGTTTCTATTATTTCTATTTCTTTTTCCCCTCAAATATTTTTATTGTACTTTTCCTTTGTTATACATTGCATATTAATACTTATTATTGCACAATTTTCTTGATTATGTATAGGATTTCATTATTCACAGTAACAGTATACCATCTGAGTGCAATCTCTACATTCTTAATCACATAATAAATCTTATATATACAGTAGTTATAGCCAATTAACTGCATATAATCCTAATGTTTTCTATTCTATTCTATTCTATTCTATTCTATTCTATTCTATTCTATTCTATTCTATTCTATTCTGGCACAGTGGTTAGTACTGCTGGCTGCCTGACTGCTGGCTGCCTGTAATTTGTCAGTTCGAATCTCACCAGGCTCAAGGTTCACTCAGCCTTCCACCCTTCCAAGGTGGGTAAAATGAGGACCCAGATTGTTGAGGGCAATATGCTGACTCTGTAAACCACGTAGAGTGGGCTGTAAAGCACTGTAAAGTGGTATATAAGACTTAGTGCTAGTGCTCTTCTACTCTGTTCTGTTCTGTTCCGTTCCATTCCATTCTGTTCTATTCTATTCCCTGATCTTGCCATCTATGATTTTGAGCAATACATCAGTCTAGTCTAACTTCCGTCAGAACACCAGCCAAAACCACCCCTTCCTATATTATTTTGCTTCCTGCACATCAAGGGTAACACAAAAAGAAGTATGTACCCATAATTATGGAACATCTTGAATAGGACTAGCTTAAAAGGCTCAGAGGAATGACCAGATTTTTCAGTTCTTCAGAAATTTGCAGCAGACAAGATGTTGCAAAGACATATTGCTTCTTCTCCCTCTTCTTTTTTCCTCTTTCAACAATGCTAGTTTAGCAAAACAGTAGCAGATACTACAGGTTATAGAATGTTATTAAGCCAAGTCTGCTTATCAGTGTTCCTCTTGATGTGTTTTTTTTTCCCCTAACAGATTCTTGGAAGCTTTTATAGTTCCAATGTGTGTGAGGTGGTTGTTTGGACTTTTTGAGTTATCTTCTTTCCTCCTCACACAGAGGAACTGCTTAAATTCTGTTTTCCAAAGCCTCTTCCTATTTATGGACAAAGTCAAAATTTCTTTGCATTCTTTGTCAAACTTCCCTTTCTCAGGCCCTCTCTGTACTGCACCTGCTGCTGACATTTGTTATGGGATTCTGAAGTTATTTCACTCTTCACCTGCCTTCTTGTGTGCTGTCTTTTTTTTTTTTTGCCTTTTTATGATAAGGCTAAACTGCACTCACCCTTTTTCAGGAGAAAGTCTTTTGCAAGCACCAGCAGTGTTGGAATTATTTTCATTGAGCCATACACTCAAGATCTAGAGAGACTGGAGAGGTTATTCAAGAAAGTCAACAGAAAACAAAAGGAAAACAAAAAACCTGAACTATCACATTTTATGTTAGTGCCTCCTTCACTTGATAACTTCATTCTGTCAATGGAGAGAATGCAAATTTTCTATTCTGTTACCTGGGGTCATCCTGAGCATGAAATAATAGTTTTCATGAGGGAACCAGGCTCTAAATGAAGCTTTAAAATTCTTGTTAATATTATTCATGTCTAAAAATCAAATATGTACAATTTCTCAACCATGTATCTCAATGGTATAGGACTACTGAAACAAATTGTAATGATATAGGACTATTAAAGCCAAGAAAATAGAGATGTGGCCTGACAATATGTATGGCTACAGCTTGGAATTAGGGATCGTGTTCAATTGTGTTCATAAGGCAAATCTTATTGTTCTGCATTGTTTTATGAAGAAATATTTTTCTTTCTTAAAATCATATTAACCCTCTTGCTTATATAACAAAAACACTTTCATTTCCTCTGTATATTTTTCTTTGTTTATCCCTTCCCATAGCTTCCACCTGTCTTCCATTACCAGTTGTGTTTGCTACAACAGCAGAATATTGTGAGTTCTGTTTTCAGCTGTGCTTATATTGTCAAAGAACTAAGAATACTGTGCCATTTGGAAATTGCAAGAGACGAAAAATAGTGGCTAGTCAGTGCTTATTCTTATAATGCCATGGGCTAACCATATCATCCAGTGCTTTGATGAAAAATAAAATGATGGCCTTCAGGAGCAACTTCTAAAATTAGTTTCTGTGCAACTCAGGAAAAAGCAAAAATTCATTTTGGGGAAAAGGATATCCAAAAGGGAAAAGCAAAAATTCATTTGGGTATGAATAGGCATGAACTTGAATTGGATCCCTATATGCATCCATTCCTTACTGATGGCATTCATTTTGAATGAGTGAAAGTCATATTTGTATGATATTGCCAGAGAAAAAGCTACATAGGGTTAGGTTAACAACTCTTAATGCCTTTTTGGCTATGTAGTTACAGTGGGCTCTAGCACTTAGATCATTAGAGATGAGTATTCCAAGGTCCTTTACAGAGCTTGGATCATCAACAAGATCTTGACTATTAAGCTTGTATTTTATTTTCTGATTTTTTTTGGCAATATGTAAAGACAGCATTTATTTGTTGAGATTTGAAGTTGCCATTTGTTTGACCATTCTGATACATAGTCAAGATCTTTTTGAAGGGTAGTAGTATTGTCAGTGGTATTGAACAGATTTACATCATCAGCGAAAAGAACGCAGATGCTCTTAATATGATCACAGAGGTCATTTATGTAGAGTATGAAGAGAGTTGGTCCTAGAACACTGCCTTGAGGGACACCACTATTGACAGGTACAGAATTTGATAGGACGCTCCCAATTTTGACCATTTGTTGTCTGCTTGACAGGAATGCTTCTATCCAGTTATGCAGTTGTCCAGAGATACCGTAAGATTTTAGTTTTAGGAGTAGATTTTTGTGTACCACTGAATCAAAGGTTTTACAGAAGTCTATGTAAACTGAGTCTATTGCTTTGCCCTGATCGAGTTGTGTAGTCCATATGTTTTTGCAGTGTAAGAGTTGCAGATTACAGGATAGCTTTTTCCTGAAACCAAATTGTTTACTGGAGAGTAGGTTGTTTGTCTCTAAGTGGAGGATAATGGAATGGTTAATAATTGATTCCATGACTGTACAGGTGATGCAGCATAAGGAGATTGGTCTGTAATTTTCAACTAGGCTAGGGTCTCCCTTTTTGAAGATGGGGATGACCGTGGCTTGTGACCATAGGTTAGGTAAGGAGCTGGTCCTGAAAGATTTTTCAAAGATTATGCTTAGAGGTTCGGCTCTGGCAGTGGATAGCTTTTTTAAGAAGTAGGCACATATTCTGTCCGGTCCAATAGATAGAGATGGTTTTAGATTGTGAAGTGCATTTTCAACATTGTCTTCTGTAAAATCGATATGTATTAGATCATTGTAGTTGCCTGTGGTTCGACTAGGAAATATTGGGCATGATCCATTGCTGTTTACAAATACTGAGCCGAAGAATGTGTTAAAGATGTTGGCTTTAATGGTGTTGTCATTGCAGTTTTTACCATCAGGTCCTATCAGGGGTGGGATGGACCTTGAGTCTTTTAGTTTGTTGTTTACAAAATTGTAAAAAGTGTGGGTAGAATTGGTGCATAGAAAGTTGTTTAATGTGATAATTGGTGCACTCAGTCTTTATCTGGTGGCATAAATTTTTGTATTGTCTTTTGAAATTGGCAACATGACCAGATTTGTTTTTCCGCCAGAGTGATCTCTTTTTGGATTGAAGTTTCCTTATTGTTATGGGTCATCTGTTTTTTGTTTTTGTTTTGGGAGTTGTTGTTGGTACATATAGATTGATGACTCTTTTGACTTCAAGTAAAAATATGTTGTAATGGCCTTCAACAGTATTGCATCCAGTGAATAGAGATTGGCAATCAAGGGATGAGAGATCGTTGTCTATAAGATCATAGTTGCCTTTTTTTTTTTAAGCAAATTTTATTAATTTTACAAAACAATATACAAACAAACAAGACATAAAATATAATGATATAAGAAATCTTTTTCTAAAAAAACCCAATACAACATCTTATTTAAAGACAGAATTATTCCACATTATCACATTTCCATATAAACACAATTTAGTATATATATTTACCTTATCTGTTCAACTTCATATCTTATCCCGAACTTCTCTTTATTACTCCCTTTCCTTCTATTTATTCAAATTATATCTCTTTAACTTTAGATTGTATAAATTTTTTATATCCATCTGTCTTATACAATTTCATTGTTCTCTTCCAATACAAAAACAGACAAAACATAAAACATAAAAACATAAAACATCTTTTCTGAAAGTTGCTTGATTCCGGGTTAAAACTCTTCGTACAGACACCACTTCAAAGATCATGTTCCTTTTATATATCATTCCATATCTTATTACTGTTTTCCATTTTCTATATAGCTTCTTCCTTTATTTAACTCTCTTAGTTTTATTCTACTAATCTCATCTCAGTTCAAATCATAGTACTTGTCATTCTTTGTCTGTTCTCAACTATCCATTCATCTTTTCTCTTTAAACAAAACTTCTCCTGTACACTGATTGGAGTATGATGCCTTTAACTCTTTCCCCTAACCTAATAATACTTAATATCAAACATAACTTGTATTGGGATTCTGTTTAGCACATCCTAAAATTACACAATGTATTACATAAACAACAACAAAGGAACAAATTTATAGATATATAGTTGCCTTTTTTTAAGTTATAATTGGGGATTACATCATTGTGATGATTTTTGTGTGGGCGTATGTTGAGACAAAAGTCAATCATATTGTGGTCACTGCTGGAAAAGGGTTCTTTAGTTTGTATTCCATAAATTAAATTCAAACTATTGCAGAAGATGAGATCGAGGCAGTTGTTTAGTCTAGTGTTGTTGGTTACTAGTTGTTCCAGTCCCAGATTTGTAACAGCATTGTAGAAGGTTGCGTGTATGGGTTCAGTTGTACATTCATTTAGGGTCCAGTCAATATGAGGTAGATTGAAGTCACTAAGAAAGATAAAAGAGTGTGGGCAGGATGCTGCCCATGTTAGTAGTGTATTTAGCTTTACATGTTCGGTGTCATAATCAGGTGCTCTGTAACATAGTAAGAATTGAAATGTGATATTTAAGGATAGTTCACAGATGATGGTCTCAGGAAGAGCAAGCTCCTGTTTTTTAGATGTAAGAACTTTTTATAGAAGATAGCAACACCTCCTCCTCTACAAATTTCATGATCTGATTGGTAAACATGATAGTCTCTTACTGTGGTAATGGAGTCAGGGAGAGATGCATTGAGCCATGTTTCACAGACAAATATAATGTCGAATTTAGCCATATTTAGTAAGAGGAAATATT